>NW_017804442.1:1056815-1110786 GCF_001625305.1 Branchiostoma belcheri
ATATATTTCTTGTGCATTTGCCTTATATTACTCTAGTTTATGATATTTCCATGGTTTAAAATTGCGAAAACCACGCCATAACATCTAGTATGAAGCTTAGCATGAAAGTTCATCTGTGTTGCTACAAGTCATTATGAAAAAGACTAAGCTTTAACTTCCGACACTAATAGACTACAGAAAAATTGGGGTAAGTCCCATTTTTGTAGTCTATTAGTGTTGGAAGTGAAATCTTAGTCTTTATCTCATGGTATGAACCTTCTTGATTTACAACATGTACATTCACCTGTCCCTCTTAGGCAGATTTATTATTTTCTTATTTGATCGTCTTAGTCAATTGCGGATAATGCTTTGAGATTTAGTGGACTGATCCGATTTCAACGATATAAGCTTTAGGCCATGTTGATTTGATTATATGGATGACATCCTCCGGGAACCCCAAAACTGATGCGCGCGTGCGAATAAAAAAGTTCTTTTCTTTATGAAATCTACGTGGTCATGAAGGTTGAGCCAATGACACTGAATATGGTTTGGCGAATAATCTACTCTTCAAATTCATTTCTTTACATTTTCGTCTTTGATTTTGGCGTTCTACGACAGTGGTATCATTTTTTCGCAATTTACGGTATATTTTGACTCATTTTGCAACTGTTAAGTACGATTTACAGTATGGTTGAAAACGGCCAAAAATTCATGCACGCTTCGATGTCATCCATATAATCAAATCAACATGGCCTTTAATACCTCGTCCAAATCACGGCGATTCACTTCCGTCTTTACCCGGCTCTGTGTATATCCTACCGGGACAGGGATGGAAATACTGGGTGCATGTGCACCTTAGTGCACCCAAAATTGGAGCTGTACACCTATTTTCTTTCAATGGGTGCGCCAGTGCACCCGAATATTTTTGTAGGTTTACGTATATGTCAAGATGTTAAATTTAGAGTAGTACTTTGATTTTGTCAGGAAAATAGTAAAATCATTCTTGTACATGTAGTACTTTTCTTTAGAAACAAAACATAATCAGTTTTCCCTGACATTCTAATTATTTTATCTTATATGGTGCACCCACAGAAAAGTTTGAGCACCCATTTTTTCAGGTTGGGTGCACCAGTGCACCTATTCGCAAAAATGAATTTCGATCCCTGGCTTTATTTCATCCAAATCACGACGTCTCACTTCCGTCTTTAGCCAGCTTGTGTATATTATCCTACCGGGTATTTCCTGGGGATAAGGTTCATACATAATTCACGAGACAAGCGTGTTCGCTTGTTACCGAACAAGGACCAGTGTTGACGACAATCGCTTTGCGTGCGGCGAAAGCCCCACTTCACTCAACCCACGCGAATGTTCAACAAGCTAATCATTGTGTCAATAGGAGGGCATGTTGGGAGATCACAGGGAACTGGATCTGTATCTATATCTGCCGGTACAACCGCCCTTAGGTGTAACACACCAGCTTCGCAGGTACACGGCGCGGCGGCAGCTGGCTACATTGAACTTATCCTTGAATATCAAACTCTAAACATTGTTTAAAGCTAGCCTCCCGTGCAGGCCCCGTGGCGGTTGAGAAGAGTGGACGTGGACGGAATGGAACCTTCTCTCGGCGGCTATGTAGGATGGCCGGCTATATTAAAATAACGAGTTCTATCTGAAGGACAAGCAAACTATGTGCAGTTCCAATATTTGTTTAAGGTTTTTGTTGTGAAACTTTATAGACTGTTTCCTCTATGTTAACACGACTTCATCCCCGATTTGATGGATCGCTTCTCTTCCTTTTTTCCTTTTATTTTCTACTCGAGCGAAGAAACTTGTTTATCAGAGAGAAATCCACCACGAAACCTTCCGTAAACACAGTTACGCTTGTTTGACAACGTC
The DNA here is from genome assembly GCF_001625305.1 of Branchiostoma belcheri. NCBI lineage: Eukaryota > Metazoa > Chordata > Leptocardii > Amphioxiformes > Branchiostomatidae > Branchiostoma > Branchiostoma belcheri. The sequence goes on from NW_017804442.1 coordinate 1,058,691, forward strand.
CAGCTCTTATTCACCCATACGTTCCCAGGAACTTTATTTTGCGGTTTTGTATAATTTCTGTTATGTAGTCAACTTTAAGAAGGGTGTATAGTCCTAAAGAAGGGGGGGTCGGGGGGTCCTTTAGGAAGAAAGGTTAACGTTGGGCGTCCTCATTTGACCCTAAAGAAGCATAGTGAAACTGAGACAAACTTAGAGGAGAGGACTGTATTGTACTGGAGACCAAATTTTATGAACGTTTTAAATCTAGATTTATATAGGAGGAATATATCGTAGTGCTGTGCATCAAGTTTGGCCTAAAGAGCCCTCCATGGACGATGCCACTTTCTTATCTAGCCTCCATAGAATGCCAAAAACTGGGGGTTTTGGGGTCTTCAGGGTCTTTGGGAGCTTTTATGTGCTATTTTCTGATTGCATATAGACAACATAGCCGGCCTGATTGAATTACCCCCGTTTTTTTTTTGAACTGGGCTGATCAGAAAACAGCCGAAGACCACCAAACCCCCAGTTCTATAAACCTACTACAGAGGCTATTTCTTATCCTCAAAGTCAACACACTCGAGTAGCGAACAAAAGGCCGCGTGTAAACCGTACACAGTGATACAAGGGGTGTGTCAGCGCACACTTAGAAACCTGCCTAAACATTTACATCGCGTTGTCTCTACACACGGCTAGGGTATCCCCAGAAAAACACGACCAACAAAAGAACCGATCATACTATAGCCTCCGTAGCAGGCTTATATAATTGGGGGTTTGGTGGTCTTCGGCTGTTTTCTGATTAGCCGAGTTCTAAATAACGGGGGTAATTCAACCAGGCCGGTTATGTTGTCTATATGCAATCAGAAAATAGCACATAAAAGCTCCTAAAGACCATATCAACCCCCAAACCCCCCAGTTTTTGGCATGCTATAGAGGCTATCATACTACAGGTTCAATACGACAGCAAATTTTTATGGAAATTCTTGTCACAGTTCTGGGCGTATCGTACAGAATTCAGCTATCTTGTGAGAGAAAATATTTTCTTAGATCCTTGTAGAGGGTATGTTCTGTCATGACTCTGCTGAAAATCGTACCACAAAAGAGCAGCGAAAAGAATTTGACCGAGTCTTTTCAAAAGAAAACGCGGGAAACCTACACGGCTACGCCATTGTGGCGGGCCCAAACAACGTTGCCATAGCGACGCCGAAAACCTGGTGCAAAGTTTCACCTCCGAGCTATAAATTACCGAACTTTAGTCATCGGAATAAAAAAAAGCGCGCGTATAGTGTGTCTCGCGTCTTAACAGTGTAGTCACGCCAGGCTGGTTGGTTAAAGATCTTAGCGTTATACCGCGTTTTTCACAACTGTTGACCGATGAAAATGTTTTGATATGTCTCTGGCCGTAGCGATAGCGGCAGCTGAGCGGGCCAAGGCGGTGGTGATCCACAAAAACGGCGACGCCTTCGACCCAGGCAGGAAGTTCGTCGTGAACGAGAGGGTCGTGAAGGACCTGGACACGTTCTTGAACTATGTCTCGACTGATCTGGGAACGACACCATTTGGGCCTGTTAGAAAGCTTCACACTCCCAAGGAGGGCCACCGGGTCAAGACGCTAGAGGACTTGGAGTCTGGCGGAGTGTACGTGGCCGCCGGGAAGGAACGCTTCAAGCCTGCAAAGTGAGTAGACGCGCCCATGTTGACATGGCCTCCAGCGGCGACCGTGAACTTTGACCCGTTCGATCCGCCATTTTGAATATGAGTATTGACCTTGAAAGTAAGCGGAGTGGGCTTTAAAGTTGATTATCACCATTATCAATTATCACAGTGGTCTAAGTATATCACTTTTTGAATATCGGAATGTGATATTTGATATTTTATTTTTCAATACTTTTTAAAATTAGTACAAAGATGAATAAACAGTTCTTTGGTCTAGGCAGTGTTGTTCTCATCGTGGGGATTTAGGTGACAGAAGTGCTATGAAATTTTGGCATTTGTTTGTTTAACAAAACCCTTTATCATCTATACAGTAATTACAGTGAGATATTAGAGACTGTATATGTGTATATATAATTACTTACTCGTAAGGCCAAATGTACGCTTGACCGTAGTAGTCCTGATATGAAAACTGTTATCTGACTCTCTAATCTAAAATTGACTCACTGTAAAAAATCTCAATTCAGCTTTGTGTTTTTCTTTCAACCAATAAAGCAATTCAAAGCATAGGCTACCTGTCCCACAGACATTACAAATGGACCAGCCCGGCATAACCGAGTGCGTACGTCTCACAACCACAAACCAATTAAAATTCTTTGTTGTTGTCATTCCAGTTATGGCGAGTATGTCCGCGTTCGGACTCAACTTCAGCACAGCAAGGTACGTAACCATGGTGATACACGTCACGTTGCCATAGAAACCGTTTGAGTACCACGCGCCATGTTTTAACGTAACGACGCTCTTTGTGTTGAAGTGTGTACCGGTAATTCCAGCCAATCTTGTCCATATTGTCATGTGTGCTTATATGATAACTCGGCAGCTCGGTGGGTTGACAACAAGCTCCGTTAGACACAAACAGTGTTGCTACATGGAAATTGCCACTTTTGTCCCTGAAGATGTGGTTGTGAGACAGGTTTACAACAAATTGCAGACATTTTGGAACAGCCGTAGATCTGTCGTGCCAGGCTTAAGACAACAAGTTTAGAACATTTTGGGACAGTCGTAGACTTGTTGTTCCAGATTTACGACAAAATGAGAACATTTTGGTACCTTCGTGAATTTGTCATACAAGATCGAGATGCTTGTAACGAAAGATCATTGTCAACGGTCGTTTTTGTCGTAGCGTAGTCGAAAGTCATACTTTAAGATAGTTGCACGTCAAATGTGGCCGCCATGTCTCCGCCTAAGTCAGAATTGCGACCGCTGGTCTTTATGAAGAGACGTTCTGAACTGAAACTTTATTCCTTCAACTTCTCTCCGCTAAAGTCCGACCCTATAGGAGAGCTGGGTCTATATGAGGTAAGATCTTCTGTCTGGTGGGAAAACGTTGCTTCAGCATGACACTGGTGTCGTTATATGTTGTCACCAGCACGATAATGGTTAAAAACACCATTCCACGGGTCGCACACCAGACGTTTGAATCATTTGTCTCAAGCACATGCACGTCAGACACTCATTGACCTAATAGATGTAGGTACGAACGGTAGGGATTGGCTAACGCACCCCTTAATTGTGCTCCAATTTTTACAAATGGTTGATTAAAAATCAAAACAATTGAAACAAACGCACTACGTAAAATCGGCATCCAATCTAAAAAGCCATGAAGCCGACGCCAGGCCGCATTCACTGCTGTCATGACGAATCACCTACAAGAGCAGCTTTGGGTAATTAGCCTACGCTGTAGACTCCACCGGGCGATTTTCTTTTCCAAACACGCGCAGTTTCGTAATCGTTATTGTAGTTCGACAACGTATAAACAGATGAGGAATTCAAACTTTCACTAGACTTTCCTCAGAGGGGTCCAGGGAAAGTTTACACGTCTCTGAAGCCAACGAGCTGGCCTGTGGCGACCCTTAAGATAGCCTGATTTCCAGGCTACAGTAGCGGAGGCAGACATTGGTTAATGAGGTTGTCGTGTGCGCAATCCGTGGGAGATAATTACCGCACAGTCCGCTGTAGGGTCTGGACGTGTCGCTCCACCGGACATTTCTACGGGAATACGGATCGTAGAATTCGGCAAAAAAAAGGAGAGTAAAATTGGCCAAGGGAGTCCGGCTGCGGGGAGGTAGTTCTTTCCCTCCGAACTGCGCGGCCAGTCAAACCTACAAGGCGGCCAAACTCCCCCGGCAATTATTCTCCTGTATATAGCCAGCGTAGTTAGTCTGGTGGGGACTAGCGTCCGGACGTGTTGCGGCATAAGCGGAGTGAGAAATGCACCACCGGGTGCCTGTTGCAGTTTCGCGGTACTGAAAATTCACCGGGAGCGACATCCATGGCGAAGGGAAATGCTCAGGTAAAAATGCGGCGTCATTTTACCCGAAATTGGATGTATTTTTGTCGTTTGGAGCAGAAATTTATTGTTGACTGCTTCGCGCGTGATCTCAGGATGTCTCTGTCACGACGCTATACATGTACGTTCTCCCCATCTTTTGATTTGATGTGACAATTTTGAATGCACAGAATGCTCGATCAGTTCCTTGTTATCCTTAAAAAATACCTTCGATATTTCAATATAGACTATTGGTGTTACTGTAAAATGAGTTTTTAGCTTGGGTTTTGGCATATTCAGCCTTAGTGATGTTTGTTAATCACCAAGCAGATCTTTTGGTGGGGGTAAGACAGTATCAAATTGGCCAGTCTGTATCTATTTCCCCACACAACAAATTTTTGATAACTGTTAATAGGGACACAAGGAGGGGAAGCAACACCATTTTTGAAAAGACGTGCTCCTCCCTGTTCGAGTGCAGGCAGACCTTGGGTGGGGAAATGGATACAGACTGGCCAATTTGATACTGTCTTACCCCCACCAAAAGATCTGCTTGGAGATTATGTTTGTGTGCGAACGGAGGACGTTAAGCTGTTCGGCCTCTCCAATCTTCAATATTTTGACGCCTTAATATTCATCGAATCAAATTGCACGATCTATTAGTTCTACTTTCCCCGATCTATTAGGTCTACTTCCCCCGAAGACCTGAGTTCGGATGATACATGTATAGCTGCAGGTTTTGGGGTTAAAATATGGCGTTTTCAGTATCTTTTTGTTTTTTTTCCAGACTCAGGATTCGAAGCCGATTGTCAGGAGGAAGATTCAGGTGTCGGCAAAATGGCGGAAGGTCGACCAGGACATCTGTATCATACAGTAAGTGTTGTTTTATGTGTTTTTCAAAACTTAAAATCTTATATTTATTTATATAGTAGAGGGGATTCATTCCTCAAGCTAACCGACATCTCACACACGCAGTCGTCCCTCAGTAAGACATCTGGAGCCGCATAGTTCCCGTTTAGAAATTTTATTAAGCCTGTTACACGACCGGTTTCGCCTGTATGGCTTCTTCAAGTGTACAGAGGCTCAATTTTGATTTATTTGTTAAGCATTATTTTTGGATTGTCTGTATCTTTCTGTGTGCGTTTGACCATCTGTGTGTGCATGTCAGTGCCTGTGCGTGAAAAAGCATGCTTGTGCTTGTGCGTATGTCTGCGTAATATGCGGAAGTCTGCCATCTCTGACTGTCTTGTAAGCAAACATTGAGAGTAAATGTTTGGACTGGAATGTTTAAGTACAATTTCTCGGCTGGGTAATTTTAATTCTAAACGTTATTTTTCATTTTGCATCACACGCAGAAGCAATTTTCACTAGGCGACTTGCTGTTTATCCTTCACCCTTTATTGCCTGGCTTATTTTTTACTACCACCTGTTGCTAGCGCGACTTTGTTATCGACAATAAAGTCGACTTGTTTGCGATCATCTTCTTCTGTCTCCATGGAGACAAGCTCCTGATGTCAGTGACTATTGTCCCCGTTGCTAGGCAACGCCCCCGTTGCCAGGCGACCGTCCGATGAAGAGGAGCTAATCCTCGGAGTTAATGAAGACATGAGAAGGAGGAGAAAGGATCTGTACCGGCTTTGTGCCGGCGTAATATTACGCTTTGCCCAAATATGTTCTTCCCCAACTAGTAGATGCGGCTGCGTGGCGTGTGACAGAGTAGGCTGTACCATTAAATGCCGTATTTTAGGGGCTTTGACGTTTTTTTTTTCAGCGCACACCTTTTTATTATTTATCTATTTTGTATTAGTAAGACTCATGATAAATGTCATAGCTGGGGTGTTTTAATACGCCGAAAGACCGATACAGAAGTGGGGCTATCAAAATAAGTGTATAACTTGAGTGCAGCCTCGCTTTGTCCGTATCCTTATCCTTTTTTTTTCTCAAAAAATTTCGTCTGTTGGGATGCATTTTCTATTATATGTAGACGGTCTATTAGCTGCTGTTTAAAAGGACAAGGGTGGGAGCCGGCTTTGTGCAGAACTAATTACGCATTGCCCAAATAAGTCCTTCTCCCACTAGTAGATGTTGCGTGTGACAGACAGGCAGGGCTACACCATTAGATGTCGTCTGCCGGGGTGTATTTACTGTTGTACATGGAAGGCCTGTTAAAAAAAGACAAGGAAACATATTTGACATGGATTGGTCAGGGTCTCTTCCAATAAGTAGTATACTAGTATTCAAGAGTGTCAATATTCTAACTGTTTAATTAATGTTTTTTTTTCATTTGCATCCAGAAGACCTAAAAAGCTTTTTTCTCTAATTTTTTTTCGCGCATGTTTGCTGTTTGATAAAACAATACGGCGAATTTGTCAAGAGGCCGGAGGGTCTGAGAGGGTTTTGCTCATACAGTTTAAGCACTGTTGCTGTTAAATACACAACAACTTCACCAAGGCTTGTTCTGAGGGTCTAAAATGGTTTTCCTCTTGCATTTTCCAGCATATTCCGTAACGGAGACACCCTGACGCCCCCGTCTAAGCTGCTGTTTAAGAAAGCCTGGCTGCAGAACAAGTGCACCTGGGACGTCCTGTTGGAGATGGTACAGGAGAAGGTCTCACTCGACTCAGGAGCCATCAGGAAGTAAGTTATCCATCCATCTTTTTATCCATCCATCCATCCATCCATCCATCCATCTATCCATCGATCCATCCATCCATCCATCCATCTATCCATCCATCCATCCATCCATCCATCCATCCATACATACATACATACATACATCCTTGCATCCATCCATCCATCCATCCATTCATCCATCCATCCATCCATCCACCCATCCATCCATCCATCCATCCATCCATCCATCCATCCATCTATCAATCAATCAATATATCGATTCATAGGCTGTTTTATCGATATCTCTTTCGAAAATGAATGTTTTCTTCCTTAATTCGCTCGTTATTGTGGAAAAGGTTTCAGTGGAATTAGGTCCATATTTAGGGAATATGTCAATCAATCAATCAATCGGCAAATCGATTGTATTGATATTTTACTTAACAACTCCAAACCATGAAGTTCGCTATTGATGTAACTGTCATTAACACTCTCCTTTGACTAGTGTCTACCATGTTGTTGAGTTCCAAAACCCATGTACATGTACATGGTTTCCGGTTGCCGAACATTGTACCTACTACAATTGCCATGGAAGTTCGTCTTATATATCATCTATTTCTGTTTTCCCGTAGATTGTACCGTTTAGACGGAAGGCCGGTCCGTGAGGTGGCAGGCATTCAACACGACTCATACTACTTATAGTAGTAGGGCCTTATATACATGGTTAGAGTCGACATACATTGTACCTGCTATTTATTCTTCTACATTATATTCTGTTTCGTTTTAGGTTGTACCGTTTAGACGGGAGGCCGGTCCGTGAAGTGGCGGACATTCAACACGACTCTTATTACGTCGCCGTCGGGAACGAGGGACTGAAGAGGGTTGAGTACGGACAGGCGCCAAAACAGACCTTCTACTCTTCCACCAAACGGAACAAGTAGGTTCTCACTGAGATTATGAATTGTGTTTTCGTCTATCAGCAAGAAGGAAATGAAGAGCTGCAAGTTAAATCAGATTGAAAAAAAACTGAATGAACTGAGAAAGAAACAACAGGAAGGCCGCCGTACGATTGGACGTGAACGGGGCTTCAGAGAAAAAAATAATAATTTTTTTTCTAGATAGGCCGTTGGGTCTTTATCTTATTTGCTTGTCTTATTTGCAGTTTAATTGGATGTGCAGGGATAGATAGGGTCCTCCTCGAGTACGATGGACTAATACTCAGCGATAGAACAATAAGAAAACTACGTTCCAATGCATTGACCTGCGGTTGAGACTTTTCTAATTTGCCGACGAGGCAGCGTAATTGGGTGTATATCGATAGATTGAACAATAACAAAGCGACTTTCCCCCGTAGTGAACTGCCACCGCTTGAGTTCAGACAGAAGTAAAAGAAGGAGGGCTACGCACAGAAGAACAAGGAGAGCCAGGACTGTAGTTATTCATTTACTAATATGATGATAATAATGATAATAATAATAATAACTAATCGGCATTTTCTGCAGTGAACTACCACCGCTGGAGTTCAGACAGAAGCAGAAGAAGGAAGGCTACGCGCGGAAGAACAAGGAGAGCCCGCGGGAGGAGACCCACAGGAAACAGGAGTCGCACCGTTCCGACCACGGGCACCGGGCGCGGAGAGAGGAGCCGGCTGCCCGCAGGACCATCACTTACGCACCCGCCAAGAGGAAGGCATCAAGGGCCAGAACGGTAGATATTTATGTAATAATTGTTTAAAGTTAAAACATTTGATCCAACACAATAAAGTTCTCTCACATAGAGCTTTCGACCAGTCACTCTGGTCTTCCTCAGTAGACTGGCCCAGTGAGAATTGTCACGTGGCGTCTTTCAAGTGTGACGTCAACACTGGGTCAAAGGTATCTGGTAGACGATGTCAGCCCCCGTCGCGGTCCACATTTACCACATTTGTGGAAGGAATGACATGACAGGTGACTGATAGATGTTAACCATGAGATATGGGTTTAAAATTCCCCGTCATAATATTGAAGGCCATTTGAGGACCATCACTTACGCACCCGCTAAAAGGAAGGCCTCAAGGGCCAGGACGGCAATGGAGGCTTGTTATTTGGCAATCGCATTTCAAATTCTGTAGCTAGGTTATCTCGGGTGCCTTGAGCACGCTGTGAGTAAGTTGTTTAAGCCTCACAGTCTAACCAGAACGGTTTTTTGTGGAAGAATAGAAATAGCAGGTGGCTATCACCCTTTTTAAGACATCCTTGTCATTCAGGAGACCATACAGTAAGGTTTGAACCACTCACTGTCCTTTCGGTAGGGGCTAGAACCAAAATAAAGGCTGGCTTGTTTCGTGGCTATTATATTTCAACTCTTAGATCCTGTAGATAGATTATTTCAGTTTCTTTCATGTCTTGTTGATAGATTATTTCAGCTGACATTTTTTTACCACACAGTGCGTTCCTGCAAGAAGAATGCGATCGCCAGTTTGTCCTTGTCTCTGTTTATTATTATTTTTTTTTATGTAGATTTTTTTATCCAATGCCTACGTTCTAAAAGAATGACAGTGGCCCACACGGGGTCCCGGCTTGAAAATTAATGTACGTTTTCGTTCTTTCACAGGAGACGAAAAAGGACCCTAACGCTGACAAGACCCCCCCTCCGCACCAGCTGAAGCTGGAATGGGTATATGGTTACCGGGGTAACCAGTGTCGTAACAACCTGTTCTACACGGCTGACAAGGAGGTCGCGTACTTCGTGGCGGGAGTCGGCGTCGTGTACGACCCCAACAAGCATGCGCAGAAGGTGTTCTTCGGCCACAGCGACGACATCGTGAGGTGAGAAATGGAATGTGCCATTTGAGGTGAAGGGGTGTTTTAGAAATGATAAGAATAAGTAGAATAAAGTAGAGTTTTTTGCCAAGTCTGAAGTCGTGTACGACCATAACAAGCATGCGTAAAATGTGTTCCTCAGCCACAGCGACGACATCGTGTGGTAGGGACAGGGATGCACCATTTCAGCCGAAGGGGTGTGTAGGGACGATAAGAAAAAGTGGAAGAAAGTGTAGTTTTTGTCGAGTCTGAATGAAAGGTAGACAAGGTAGACAACCAACCACCCTTCTTCACTTTAGGTCACACGGGAAAGGACCCGAAAATATTGACACATGACACCAGTAATGGATTTTGGTCAAAGGTAACTTAAGTCTATACCGTCCCCTGTCCTATAATGGCGGTGACCCCCGAAAATATGCCCCTCCCCCAAACTTGGCAGTGTTCTTTTCTCTCCCCATAATTTGGAGATCCATCTGAAACGCAGCTAGAGGCATTTTGTTGTCTATACCTCCCCAATGTTTACAATACTTATATGAACTATTACCACGTTCTTTCCTCCGCCCTAGCCTGGCTATCCACCCAGAGAAACGGTTGGTAGCCACAGGACAGATCGGGAAGGACCCGTACACCTGTGTGTGGAGACCGTCTACCACCCCCCCTCCCCGTCCTAACAACATTGATAAATGAACTTACCACGGTCTTTCTTTATCCAATATGAATACATGTACTTAAACGAATGTCTTTCTTCTGCCCTAGTCTTGCTATCCACCCGGAGAAGCAACTCGTAGCCACAGGACAGATCGGAAAGGACCCGTACATCTGTGTGTGGGACACCCGAACCCTGGATACTGTGTCCATCCTCAAGGGAGGGGGTCACACGCACGGAATCTCGTCTCTCAACTTCGACGGGGACGGAAAGGTGAAAACATTAATACTTCCAATATCTGACTAATATTAAAAAAATTCTCTTAAAAAAATTTCTTATGCGCTTTGATCATCCTGTATTAAACAAACCCATTTCTAATTGTATTTTCAACATCCCAAAGAAACGAGAAGAAGCCGAACCTCTGTATTAGTGTAGTTTTAGAGCTATTTGTACTTTACCTTACCTTTACCTAGTCCCATCCTCATGTCTGAGGGTCGGGGACTATTTGTACTACATTTGTACTACATTTGTTCACCTGTACTTAGCCCGATAGGGCATGAATGTACAATAAAGGTTATTATTATTAGAGTAGATTTAGAGCTGTTTGTACAACAAACATGTATATTACCTATTTCATCTGTTCACCTGTACTTAGCCCGGTAGGGCATGAATGTACAATAAAGGTTATTATTACTATTATTAACCCTAACATGTAGTTCCTTGGTTTGTTTGTTTGCATATCTTTAACGATAAAGGTAAGAATAAAATACATGTGGTACCAAAAAGTCAGAACAATGTCTTTACCATCTATGTTATTATGTATCGGGTGCAGCATCTTGTGTCTGTGGGGATGGACAACTATAACCAGGTGAACGTGTGGGAATGGCGGTCGGGCAAACTGTTGGCCAGCGCCAGGGGACACACGCAGAAGGTAAGCCATACGTTTACATCCATGTAAACAATAATAGACAATTAACTATCCTGGGCTACCTTCTTTACTGGTTGGATAATCCCATGGACGTTGGAACTCTGCACTATGGCAAATCCCTCGAATCCCAAGAACGGCTGGCTATTCAAAGACCTGCACTCATTCAACCAACCAACCAACCAATCAATCAATCAATCATCCAATCGACCTATCGTTTAACCAACCAACCAACCAACCAACCAACCAACCAACCAACCAACCAACCAACCAACCAACCAACCAACCAACCAACCAACCAACCAACCAATCAATCAATCAAATGTTCTACATGTATTTTTAAGAGACATTGCAGTTCAGAGCTACGTTGTGCCATCTTGTACACATAACATAGTATATATTTTTTATAAGCCGATTGGATAAACGTCATACAATGTAAAGATCTGATCCAATCTGTGTTGTTGTTTTCAGGTGTTTGAGATGAGGTTTAACCCCTTTAGTGAGGGGAACGCCCAACTGGTGAGCTGCGGAGTCAAACACATCAAGTTCTGGGAGCTGCAGGACAACTCACTCACCAGCCACAACGGTTAGGGTTTAAAACTATGAAATGACATAGTATAATGACAAGATCTATCTGATATAATACATAGAAAAAGACTAGTTGATGTACATGTAATATTCTGTAGTATACATGTAACCAAGGAGGTTAAATACAACTCCATGATGTAACGTTACGTTGTTCGGTGACCATTTTACTGCATTACCTTGACTCGACTTTTTTGTTTGGATCCACAAAATTAGCTTGTCAATTATTTCTGTTAGCTACTTATGCCCTGTCGTACATGTAATACACATGTAATATATCGATACAAACTACAATGCTGTCAAACAATAACACATGGTAACCACAGAGCACAAGCGTTCTCATTATTCGACGACATTATACTCCTCAAGTGTAAATTATAAGTGTGTTCTGTGACGCTCACAGTTTGTGCACAACATTCGGTGACGTGTACACATGTTCCGTGACGTTTCCACAGGTGTGTTCGGTGAGGAGGAGGTGACCACCATCTTAACCGTGGCGCCCTTCAAGGACGGCGTGACCTTCAGCGGAACGGTCAGCGGGCATATCATGATCTGGCGCGGGAACAACCTAGAGAGGACAGTGGAGGGACATACAGTAAGCTTTGTTTGCTTGTCTGTTTGTTTACTGTAAGCCACGTTCCTTCCTATTCTTTTCCACTACATGTTTCATTTACTTGTCAATTATCAACAATTATTGGTATTTGTATGCAACTCCAATATTCTAAAAATCATGCATATCTAAGATATTTTAAAACCTACTCTCATACTAAGGACACATACAATAGTGACAAGTCTAGCTTGCCTTTGGTTTCCGAATAGGCATGAAAGACTAGAAATTGGCCAATTTCTACTTTTACAACCGCTTCTTAAGTAGAGGCTACGTCCAACCCAAAATTATCGATCTGTCTATCCATCCATCCATCCATCCATCCATCCATCCATCCATCCATCCTTCCATCCATTCATCCATCCATCCATCCATCTATCTATCTATCTATCTATCTAATATATCTATCTATCTATCTATCTATCTATCTATCTATCTACCTATCTATCTATCTAAGTATCTATCTATCAGCTATCTATCTAAGTATCTATCTACCTATCTATCTATCTATCTATAGATCGATCGATAGGTCGATTGATTGATCTAAATTATATTCCCATCTATCTATCTATCTATCTATATCTACCTATCTACATCTATCTATCAATCTATCTATCTATCTATATCTACCTATCTATCTATCTATCTATCTATATCTACCTATCTATATCTACCTATCTACATCTATCTATCTATCTATCTATCTATCTATCTATCTATCTATCTATCTTTCTATCTATCTATCCATCGATCGATTGATCTAAATTATATTTCCATTTCCAGGCCGCCATCATTTCCATGTACCTGGGGGAGGACGGGCTGGCCACTGCGTCACGTGACGGGACCATCAGGCTTTGGGACACCGACCTCAACGTCATCAGCGACATCCGGGAACTTCGCGAGGGCAAGGAGTACGGCAGAGAAGGTGATCTGAAAGTTTTCGTTGTTTATTGTTTATCAATGTGTATTGGTTATATTTAATAGGTACGCTACTGTGATTTTGCAGCCAGGGGCTGAGTTGTGATGAGCTTACAACTGGCAGGGCTGACACAAGAATCTGTAATAGCAGCCTTTCAGTACTCTAGTGACAGTAAATCACTCTCTGTCCCTGTCTCTCTCTCTCCTGTCTCTCTGTCAGTCTCCGTCTCTCTGTCAGTCTCAAAAGACTATGACTTAACTGCGCAACATCAAGATGGTAATGTAAAGTTAAGATGGTAAAACTGACTTTGAGCTCAAATTGAAACCACAACCTCCAAAATACATTCTTGGTGAAGCCTTTAAAATACCACCCTGCTCTTCTTCTCACCCAAAGACACGACAGTACGCAGTGTGTGCTGGCAAGGCAAGAACGTCCTGGCAGGAACTCAGGACAACCAGATCTTCGAGTTCCGTGTGGACGGGCCGACGGTGAGCAGTACCGACGCCCTGATGCGGGGACACGCGGAGGGAGAGATGTGGGGACTCGCGACGCACCCTAAACGATCGCTGTTCGCCACTGCTAGCGACGACAAGACTGTCAGGTCAGTTGAGTGTCTTTGACGCGATTCACAAAGAAGAATTTAATTGGACAACAAATGTAACGGGTTAATTAAGGTATGGCAAAATATTCATACAAAGTTGACCAGCTTCTGTATCTGTGTAGTCGTTACGACCGCCTTTCAGCTTAACACACCAGCTTCTGTATCTATGTATCTGTTTTAAACAGCCTGGATAAGGGCCCTTCGGTGCAGCACACCATCGTCTGTATCTGTAAAGACTGTACAACCAACCTTCGGCGTAACACAGCTTCTGTATCTATGTAGGCAGAATCAGTTTTAAACAGCCTGGATAAGGGTCCTTAGGCTTATAAGTTGCACAACGGCTTCTGTATCTGTATAGTCGTTACAGTCGCTTTTGGCGTAACACATCAGCTTCTGTGTCTCTATCTGAACAGCCATACCAGTTTAGCAGGCACGCCACGTGCGGCAGCTTGTTGTATTACACCCAGCGGTCTGTCACACCTAATAGTATATAATCTCTTCACATTTAACTATAAGCTTTCAGCAAAACCTTCGGTATTTAGCAACTAGGCTCTACTCAAGCGCTAACTAGAAAGTTACTGATTAATTCTAATCTTGAACTGGGATTCCACAGAATCTGGGACACGAAAGACCGCAAGCTAAAGCTAATGAAGGAGCTGGATCAGCCGATGCGTTCCGTTGCGTTCAACAGGGACGGGAGCCATGTTGCTGTAGGGTTTGAAGACGGAAGCGTGATGATTCTGGACGGAATGTAAGTAGTTATGTTTACCGAAGGAAAGCAGTATTTTTGCTACGTTTCCTCTTCTTCTTCTCCAAACACTAACCTCTGACCTGGTCAATGACCTGAATCAGACCGTCTATCACCTTGATAACTGGTGTTGGGTTACATAATGTTGCAATTTTATAGCAGAAGGGATTTAGACTCCTGTCTGACCATATATATGAATCTTATTTGAGTACGAATTAACAGAGCAGACCATATGCGAAGGTAAACATTATGCATTTGCTTTGCAAAATGTTACCTTTCTAGTTTTTCTTTTACTTTAACTCAGGAAAACGTCACAAGTAAACTGTTACTCTGAAGACTCGAGCTCAGTCATTCATATTGACGAATTAAAATGAGCGGATGTTACCTGAAACGTTTGACAGTTTTTAAAGTCTATCCAGTTGCTTGAGTAACAATGTTCTTGTGCATGTCATTACAATGAATGCCTAACTTTCATCGACGTCTCGGAAAAACGCCGTTTCAAGAATTTATTCTATATCTAATGTTGATTATATTGTTAAGCAAATGTGCATATCTACAGTAATGTAGTTCTAGTTTGTACGATACCACGTTGATTCCAATGACAAACATATATACATGCACGAATAGTAAATGTAAAAAATGTAGCTGGCAAGGGGAGTTGGCCGGCCACAGAGGATCCAGTTCTATGCAGGCAAACTAGACCCGCTATGGCCTAGTTCCTGGCTAGCAACATTCAGGCAGATTTCTACTATTCATTAAGCCTCCAAAGGATACTAGAGACTAGATTTGAGCACAGGCGACAATGCACTAAAACCGGCATGTTTGTCTCCATAGTAACCTGTCAGAGAAGCAGCGTCTCCAGGCGGGAAAAGAGGTGATCCACGACCTGAAGTACTCCCCGAACGGCGAGAGGCTCGCAGTGGGGTCTAACGACAACCGGGTCGACATATATGACGTGGAAGATGGATACAACAAGGTGGGGAGGACCCCCAGTGCTAGTCCCTCTCAGTACCTTCACCAAGAAGGTTATGTTTTCCGTAGCGCGTAAGTGTGTGTGTGGATAGTGTTCAGCTCCAAGGACAGGCATGTTACTGTGTGTGTGTGTGTGGATAGTGTTCAGCACCAAGGACAGGTATGTTACTGTGTGTGTGTGTGTGTGGATAGTGTTCAGCACCAAGGACAGGCATGTTACTGTGTGTGCGTGTGTGTGGATAGTGTTCAGCACCAAGGACAGGCATGTTACTGTGTGTGCGTGTGTGTGGATAGTGTTCAGCACCAAGGACAGGCATGTTACTGTGTGTGTGTCAGTGTATGTGTGTGTGTATGTGTGTGTGTGTGTGTGTGTGTGTGTGTGCATAGTGTTCAGCAAGAAGGACAGGTATGTAATGTTTGTGTGTGCGTGTGTAGATAGTGTTCAGCACTAAGGACATGTATGTTACTGTGTATGTGTTTGTGTGTGCGTGTGGATAGTGTTCAGCAAAAAGGACAGGCATGTTACTTCTGTGTGTGTGGCTAGTGTTCAGGACCAAGGACAGGTAGGTATCTGTGTTTGTGTGTGTGTGTGTGTGTGTGTGTGTGTGTGTGTGTTTTGTGTGTCTGTGTGTGGTTTAGCACGATAACTCAAGAAACTTTGGATGGATTTTGATAAAACTTGGTACCTCCCCTCCCCCTTAGATCGGAGAGTGCCGGAAGTCATCCAGCTACATCACGCACCTGGACTGGTCCAAAGACAGCCAATACATCGTGACTAACGACGGGTCCGGGGAGAGGCTGTACTACAAGGCGACAGGCTTCAACGGTAGGTCGGAAACAAACGTATGCCAAAATAGGATATTGGGGTTTTTCTATCTTTTTAAATATTCCAACATTTCATGACTTAACATAGTGACAGCACACTCTAGTTATATCATCTTATTTTATGCCGCCACCAACGCAGAGGACGAATGCAGGACAAGTACTCATTTTCACTTGAGTTAAGTGAGGAAAGTCGTGTAAAGTGCCTTTCCCAAGGGCACAAGATCGGTGGCATATCAGGACTCGAACCCGGGACCTCTTGGTTCCGAGTCGAGTACGCTGCCGCTACGCCACACGACCCAACAAATGAGGATTTGAAATGCTTCTTCATCATATTTTAAGACTTGAGAGAGAAAAATAAAATTTTCTTATCTTTTATCTTGTTTCCCTCGTGTTCAGCCGGCGATCACGTGACCAAGTCGGACGAGATCAGGTCCATCACGCTGGACACGTGGACGGGCGTGTTGGGGTCAGAGGTCAACGGCATCTGGCCCAAGTACGCCGACAAGACTGACGTCAACGCCGCTGACGTCAGTTTCCATGACAACCTGATCGCTACGGGAGACGACCTCGGGCTGGTCAAGCTCATGCGGTTCCCCTGCACCAAGAAAGGTAACTACAGGTCACTGAGATGTTTGCACTCATGTGACTTTGACGTAAGCAATGTCCACCAAGCAGCAAGTTTAAACTGTAATTTCCAAATACAAGAAATTGAGCTCACCCAAAGTTTCGACTGTACAACTCCAGTCTTTGTCAAGGAATGAACAATCCACCGCTTCCGTGACGTCACGCAGATAACACACGTGACTCCGTGAGCAGTGAATCATAGGTTACAGAAAGTCTGTGGCGCCCCCCGTCTCTGTTGAGGGATGGTTGTTATGCCCTGATGTAGATGGCCTCTTTAATCCCTCGTGCAAAGAAGTCCGGTTCTGAGTCCAAGATTCTTACTTTGTCCAGTGAGACTGAATGACCAGGCGATTCTATGTGCATATGTTGTGAGACCTCCAAAATGTGGGTGAGTCCAATTTCTTGTGTTGGACATTACAGTTTAAACTTGCTGCATAATGACTTTTATCAACACAGATGAACTTTCACGATATGTCCACCATGTTTGATGATTAAACCTGAAAGGTGCCAGGTGAATTCGACTTTGTATTTGTAATTCGATCTAAGGTCACGTATTTGCACAATTCATTCAGGTTCGGACAGCATGGCGGCTCTGACGTCATGTCGAACATATTCACATGACGTCATCGCATCCCCTTCAACCATTCCGGCGCGCACATTTTCGAAAAATAATCAGTCAATGGTACCTCTAGCGTCTAGGGGTACCGTACCATTTAACTTTAGATAGATAGTGTATATCAACATCTGTGTTAGATTGTAACTCATGAATGCTTTGAAATTCCAAACAAATCACATAGTTCAACAGGAAAATTGATGAAAGACCTTTATTGTACATTTTTACTCATTCGAACTAAGTACAGGTCATGGTAAATAGCGATGGTAGACTTAAATATATCTATAGTAAAACTACATATGTACAGGTTCTGCTTCTTCTCGCTTCTTAAAACAGTTGTAAATGTAAGAACAGATGGAGCTTATAAGACAATGACCTTTTAATTTGTTCTGAAATCCAGGGGCAAAGTTCAAGAAGTACGGAGGTCACTCAGCCCACGTGACGAACGTCAGGTTCACGGGTGACTACAAGAGGCTGATCTCCATTGGTGGAGGCGATCACGCCATTTTCCAGTGGGCACTGGTCGGAGGGGACGCCGGGAAGGGTGATGACGACATACAAGGTGCTGCAACTGGAGACGGTGTGTTGTGCAGTGCTGTTGTCTATCATTCATTCATTTATTCATTCATTCATTCATTCATTCACTCGTTCATTCATTAATTAATTTATTTATTCATTCAGTCAGTCACGTCATTTCATCGTTGTGTTGCGTTTTCGAAGTGTATTGTTGTACTGACGTGTTTTGTTTCATTCATTTATTCATTCATTCATTCATTCACTTCATCTCTGGTTGTTTTGTCGTGTTTTCGAAGTGTGTGTTGTTGCACTTGCGTGTTTTTGAGTTTGAGTTTCAGTTCTAATAATCTCTTCATTTTCATTTCGTTTTACGTTTTTTTCCTAATGAAAAGTTAGTTTCTTACATAGCCAGACACATAGCACACAAAGTTATGCAGTGTGCAGGATACTGTCCACTGGAAAACTTTGAGTGTGCTATGGGTCTGGCATCCAGGCTATTTCTTATACAAACGATACAGCTAAAGCTATAGTGAACCTGTACTATTTCACCTGGTCTTTTGAGCCACTTTTTGGCCCTTGATCCGTCTACAGTACGAAAAGCTTATCGATTGATCGATTCATTTGTTGATTGATTTGTTGATTTTTTTGGAAACTTTTGAATTTGAGGACGACACATCCGACAGTCAGCCGATGTGTGTGTGTGTGTGTTTGTGTGGTTAGTTTTCAGCACCAAGGACATGTATGTTACTGTGTGTGTGTGGATACTGTTCAGCACCAAGGACAGGCATGTAACTGTGTGTGTGTGTGTGTGGATAGTCTTCAGCACCAAGGACAGGCATGTTACTGTGTGTGTGGATGGTGTTCAGCACAAAGGACAGATATGTTACTGTGTGTGTGTGCGTTGATAGTGGTCAGCACCAAGGACAGGCATGTTACTGTATGTGTGTGTGTTTGTGTGTGTGGATAGTTTTCAGCACCAAGGACATGTACGTTACTATGTGTGTGTGGATACTGCTCAGCACCAAGGACAGACATGTTACTGTGTGTGTGTGTGTGTGTGTGTGTGTGTGTGTGTGGATAGTGTTCAGCACCAAGGACAGGCATGTTACTGTATGTGTGTGTGTTTGTGTATGTGGATAGTGTTCAGCACCAAGGACAGGCATGTTACTGTGTGTGTGTGTGTGGATAGTGTTCAGCACCTAGGACAGGCATGTTACTGTGTATGTGGATAGTGTTCAGCACCAAGGACAGGCATGTTACTGTGTGTGTGTGTGTGTGGATAGTGTTCAGCACCAAGGACATGTACGTTACTGTGTGTATGTGGATAGTGTTCAGCACCAAGGACAGACATGTTACTGTGTTTGCGTGTATGTGGATAGTGTTCAGCACCAAGGACAGACATGTTACTGTGTTTGCGTGTATGTGGATAGTGTTCAGCACCAAGGACAGGCATGTTACTGTGTGTGTGTGTGTGTGGATAGTGTTCAGCACCAAGGACATGTACGTTACTGTGTGTATGTGGATAGTGTTCAGCACCAAGGACAGGCATGTTACTGTATGTGTGTGTAGATAGTGTTCAGCACAAAGGACAGGTATGTTACTGTATGTGTGTGGCTAGTGCTCAGCACAAAGGACAGGCATGTTACTGTGTGTGTGGATACTGTTCAGCACAAAGGACAGGCATGTTACTGTGTGTGCGTGTATGTGGATAGTCCTTAGCACCAAGGACATGTATGTTACTGTATGTGTGTGGATACTGTTCAGCACCAAGGACAGACATGTTACTGTGTGCGCGTGTATGTGGATAGTGTTCAGCACAAAGGACAGGCATGTTACTGTGTGTGTGTGGATAGTGTTCAGCACCAAGGACATGTACGTTACTGTGTGTGTGTGTGTGTGTGTTACATATGTTTTTTTTGGCCAATTGACTTGTTGATTGATTCTTTTTTGTTATTTTCCTACAGCTTTTGAATCTGAGGACGACGACGATAGCGACTCGGAAGCGTCGGACGAGGAGGACTGCGATTCCGACATCGAGCGCGAGGGGGAGATGCTGTACCAGCGACCGGTCTACCGAGATGACGTCACCGAGATGAAGCGCACCAAGAAGAGGAAGACCAAGACGGTGGACCGAAAAGCGCCCCCTGCCGACAGCCTGGAGCTGGTCTTTGTGCACGGGTAGGTATCTTAACAAGAACTGTGCCTATCTACTACTAGTAATATGTGAATAGATTAGGGTTAGGATCAGGCACCGTTCTGGATAGTCTCTATTACGTCCAGAACCGTGTCTATCTAGGTCTTAACGTATTCAGAACCGTGCCTGTCTAGTTCTATATCATATCCAGATCCGTGCCAATCTAGTTCTATATCATATCCAGAACTGTGCCAATCTAGTTCTATATCATATCCAGAACCGTGCCAATCTAGTTCTATACCATATCCAGAACCGTGCCAATCTAGTTCTATATCGTATCCAGAACCGTGCCAATCTAGTTCTATATCGTATCCAGAACCGTACCTATCTAGTTCTATGCCTGAATGGGTTAGGGTTAGGATCAGGCAAGCTTCTGGATAGTCTCCACGTATCCAATAACGTAGATTTGCCCAGTCACGGTAATGGATATTCGTGACTATCCAGAACCTTCTCTATTTAGTTCCATGCCTGAATGGGTTTGGGTTAGGATCAAGATAATCTTCAACAGTTCAATTTCTCTTGTCGAAAAGAGATTCCTCGTGAATGAGATGGTACATGCAAATACTGAACATAGCGTCAGACTCTGTTTACTCAGTCACAACCATAGTGGGGCAGATAACTGAAATAATCTTTCAAATTGTGATACAAGCATCAAACTTAGTACAAGTACTCATGAGACATTACTCTTTTGAAAAAGTACGCGGGCCACTTGATTTGACCTTTGTCGCCCCCTAGTGGCGCTTTTTGGTACTGCAGCCGACCTTCCGGGCTTTTTATCTCCTGTTCTAAACATTCTACAGTCATGATTTTTATGTGATTTTTATTTGAAAGATTCCTCCAAAATTTGATGTTATCTGCTCCACTACCAGTAGAACAGTACTAGTAACTCTCATCAAGTCCGAGATCATTTCATTCACTTACACGTACAACAAACATCTTACCATCCCCCCTTCAGCTACCGCGCGTACGACTGTCGTAATAACCTGTTCCTGACGAGTCGTGGGGAGGTCGTGTACCACGTGGCTGCCGTCGCCATCCTGTACGACAAGACCAACCACCTGCAGCGGTTTTACCTACGACATACGGACGACATCATCTCTATGGCCAAGCACCCGCAAAACGACGTCTTCGCCACCGGACAGGTAAAATGAAAGATGTGTTTTCAGACTGTCTACTAGCTTCTGTTTCTGTAATTTGAACCACAAAGCCTTGAACCTTTAAACTTTAGGTTAAAAGCTCTTACCGGAAGACCTGGACATCTGTCACCTGTTTGTTACCTAGAGTAAACCTTTTTGTAAACTCGCATTTTCCTAGAACTATGATCGTACAGTGTGGAACTTGATGCCACCAAGTACAGTATAGACATCATCACTAGATAGTTCCACTTAGATGTACAAAGGTTAGATGTGACAGATCTTACGGTGTAATATAGCCGTGAAATATAGCCAGCTGTCGCCGCACCGCGGGCCTTAGTGTTACGCCGTAGGGCGGTTCATTATAGATACAGATACAGATACAAAAGGACTGACTGACTATAATGTAGACTCGCCATACTCTGGATGTCAACACAGATACAGATACAGAACCTGTTATTTTGTTCCGCAGGTTGGTAAGGACCCGGCCATCCACGTGTGGGACGGTAACGACCTCAGCACCCTCATCACCCTCCAGGGTCAGCATCAGCGCGGGGTCACGGCACTCGACTTCTCAGGTCAGCTGACATATCACGTGACGCCATATTGGTGTCAGGCTGTTACTGTTAGCATTCTAGGTGACATCGCTTTCAGCTCTGTCGTTGTTTGAAATATAAAGGTGGTACGAACATTGAACACACGTTTTAGGTGGGTCGAAGATATTACGTCAAACAAATGGTAATGGAAAGTTACTACAGATAATTCAGAAATGAACAAAGAAAGAAAGATATTTCAGTCGACAGTTGGCTCTCTCTTAGTCTGGCCAAAATTCGTACATAAAATACATTGGCGACTTTGTCTTAACGCACAGTCCAGCACAAGGCTCTAGACACCCTTGCAAGGAATTTAAGACCGTTCCGTTCTAAATTATTGTAGGGGATGGCGAACTTCTGGCGAGTGTTGGACTGGATAACGACCACACCGTCGTGCTGTGGGACTGGAAGAACGGCGCTCCTCTCGCCACCACAAGGTAAAGACGAAAATATCAACAAATTCAGATCTTCCGGAGGTAAACCACGTGTTTTTAAGTTCAAATGTTGTCGGTCCTTTTGAAGCACAAGATCTACATCACAGTCGTACGTATCATAAGCGCCCTCTGGCGAAATATAGAGAAACTGCACAAAAGCTATGAGCCTCCACCGAGCTGTGCGTTCTATCTAGCCTCTACCAGGCTTCGGGAGGCGGCTGGAAAGAGTAGAAATCGGTCAAATAGAGAGATAACATGCCGAGGGAGTTGCTCCGCTAGAGAGTACATTTTGCGGCAAACTGTTCTCTCCAGCAGACCAACTCCCTTGGCATGAAATCTCTTTATTTGGCCGAAGCCTGGTAGATCAGGCTACTTTCTGCCAGGTGCTTGTGATTCTGTGATTAACGATGGGGTAGTGAAAGTAAGGTATGACAATGAAAACAAGCGTATGTAATAACTGTATGTTGAACGTGAATACAGGGGCAGTAAGGATCTGCTGTTTGAGATCAGGTTCAACCCGCACAACCCAAACAAACTGGTGACGGTCGGCAAGAAACATATAAACTTCTGGACGAGATCAGGTAAGGAAATGGATAACAACGATTCCTTATCGTCTATGTTATTCTATGTACAACAGAATGGGTCTTTACAACATTTCCTAGCTTGGCATGAACATTTGGATGCTTACAGGTCATATTTACAAAGCAATGTCGAAATCACCACCAAATTTCTCATCGTTGTTACCCTAAATAACTCAATTGTAGATATTAGAATACACCATATGTTGTTGATTTTTTTTGGGGGGGGCGGGGGGGGGCATTGAACTCTTACATTGATTACATAGTCAAACCTTTAGACTGTAAAACATAACCTACCGAATTTGACAAAACATGTCAAACACTTAAATATCAAAATTTTACATGTTTAATGTTCTCGTTGTCTTGTCGAAAACATCAAGATCGATCTTGTTTGTTTACTATGTTCCATATTTGGCCTACAGGCAACACATTCAAGTCCAAGCGTTGGATTTTGGGAAGGTGGGGAAGAAAATGTTTTTTTTTTTTTTATAAATATATACATTCATTTATTTCATTGATCATTTTCCACATTTGTCCCACAGGAAACACCTTCAAGTCCAAGCGTGGGATCTTCGGTAAGGTGGGGAAGATGACCAGCATGCTTTGCGCGGAGTTCGGGCGTACCGAAGATGACGTGTACAGCGGTGGCGCGAACGGTGACATCTATGTCTGGAGCGGGAACAAACTCGTGAAGGAGGTTGAAGCGCACAACGGACCTCTGAATTCCATCAAATTTATTCCAGAGAAGGTTTGTAATTGATTTGATTTGTTGAAATTGCAACAGTGCAATACACGTGGGACACAGGCAGCTGTTGCTGGTGTTGTGCCCCACACATAGAAACAAATACAGGACAGACAATATCTTCACTTGATTTACGTGATGAAAGTCGCGTAAAGTGCCTTATAATTACCCAAGGGCACAAGATCGGCGACATGGCAGGGTTCGAAAACTGGGACCTCTTGATGATTCCGAGACGAACGCTCTGCCGTTATGCCACACGACCCCATGTTTATCAGTGATTTTTTTAATCTACAGGGCGACGTGGTTACCGGGGGAAAGAACGGTTCATCCTATCTGATATTGTAGTTTCTAGCTACTCTTTGTTTAGACCGGTTTTATCAGTGAAATTTCGTCAATACAGAGTGTAAAGCACAATTAATGTTTTCTACAGGGCGTCGTGGTCACCGACGGAAAGGACGACTCCACCCTTCTTTTGTGACTGCTCTGTGCTTAGACCTGTTTTATCAGTAATATTTTTATCTACAGGGCGTCGTGGTAACTAGCTGAAAGGACAGTTCCATCCAAGTGGCTTTCCTAGGAACTACTTTGTGCTTAGAACTGTGATGTTTCGTTTACAGGTCGTCGTAGTGACAGACGTCCATCCTAGCGGCTTTCGTAGGATCTACTATATCTGCTTAGACCTGTTTTATCAGTAATATTTTTATCTGTAGGGCGTCGTGGTTACCGGTGGAAAGGACGGCTCCATCCTGCAGTGGAACGACAACTTTGAGCGGTTCCTGAAGAAGTACAACATCGACCGGTTCTCGGAGACGCGGGACTCCCGCGGGGTCCTGCTGGACGATCGCCCGGCGGTTCGCGCGGTCCTGCCCGCCGACGGACGCATCCTGGCCGGTACCAGGAACGGAGAGGTGCTGGAGATCGACCTCAGCAACGGGCTCTTCTCCATACTCGTGCAGGTAAGGAGGAATTGTCTTAATGTTCTTTAAGGCGAGGCCAGGAGTCTTCAAGAAAATCAGATATCATTTTGGCCATCCTTATTTTCTTCCTTCCTTCCTTCCTTCCTTCCTTCCTTCCTTCCTTCCTTCCTTCCGTCCTTCCTTCCTTCCCTCCCTCCTTTCGTCCGTAATTCTTGTCTTTTCTTCCCTTCTTCCTTCCTTCCTTCCTTCCTTCCTTCTTTCCGTCATTTCTTCATCCTTTTCTTCATTTATCCCATCATTCATTCCACCATACTCTCTCTCAATCCCTCCCAGGGCCACACGGGCACCCACCTCGAGAACGAAATCTGGGGTCTGGACACTCACCCTAAGAAGCATCTGTGTGTAACAGTAAGCGAAGACAAGACGCTGCGAGTGTGGAACCTGTTCTTCTTTCCTCCACTTTCTCAGTCATTCATTCTCTTCATCCCTCCCAGGGCCACACGGGCACCCACCTCGAGAACGAAGTCTGGGGTCTGGACACTCACCCTAAGAAGCATCTTTGCGTGACGGTTAGCGAAGACAAGACCCTGCGAGTGTGGGACCTGGCGGCGGATCAGAACCAGCTGACGCGCGGACGCAAGCTGCGGACAGGTGCGCGGACCTGCGCCTTCTCACCTGACGGAGAGCTAATAGCGGTGGGCATGATCGACGGTAAGAGATTATTTTTCAAAAATGAAGGTATTGTTTTTGGTATGTATGTATGTATGTATGTGTGTGTGTGTGTGTGTGTGTGTGTGTGTGTGTGTGTGTGCGTGTGCCCGTGTGTGTGTCTCATGTTTCACATGACCCTTAGGTTGTAATCATAATGGCTATCGTTATATAGATAAAGAATGCGCCTGAGTCAAGTGTTCCAAAGCCATTAGTCATATCTACATCTACATCTGGTAGCGTTCTTTGTTTTCAACATGTGTTTTCGTTACATGAACCCCTTGACAGCTGACGGAGAAGAAGTCGGGCCCCTCAGTTATATACGTAAAAACATTAGATAGACGTCTGCTAGGATGTGCTACTGGTCCATGGATCTTGCAATCAAGTTTTGCAAGTTGTAGGGGCTTCCCAGTTCTGCTGCCAAGATAAAACGAACATCCAGCATTGAAAAACTAAGCCAGTGACGCTAAGCATGCGCCCTCTGTTTCCCCTTTTGCAGGCGGTTTTGTGATGTTTCACTGCGGAAATTTGGAGGCGGCGTCACCCCAGTTCCGACACCGCAAGGAGAAAATTTCCGACGTCAAGTTTTCACCAGGTAGGCGCTAGAAAGTCCAGGTTGTGTAGAGAAGAGTGCATGGGTTTTCAATCTACAAACAGTATGGTTGGCAAGCTCCTACATATCTCTGTATAAAATTCTTCTGCTTTTATAGAATTATAAATTTCTTGCATGTAACTGTTTCATTCATTTCGCGATGTTTCATCAACTTCCTTTTCGTTCAAAGTGTCAGTCGAAAATTTGTATGAAGAGTCGTTGTTCTGTCTGTCTGATCAGAAGTTTGAAACATACTGCCTTTTCTTTCGAAACGTCCATCAGAAAATTGCATGATGTCTATTTCGTCCTATTTCATTAAAAGTTAGAAACTTTTCTTTGTTTTATATTAGTGACGTTTTGTTCGTTGAGTCGGTTAAAGATTAGTTATATGAGTGTTTTTCTTTCTGTTTAGCGAAAAGGTTGTAGCTTTGCTCACTCGGCTGTTTTTGTTGTACCTGTGCAGATGGGAAGTACATCGCAGTGGCGTCTCATGACAACTTCGTGGACGTGTACAACGTGTACAAGATGAAGCGGACGGGAACATGCAGGGGGTCATCCAGCTATATCACACACGTGGACTGGGACGTCAGCGGTAAGTAAACAAACAAATAAACAAACAAACAAACAAACAAACAAACAAACAGATACCCTAGGACATGCAGGGGGTCATCCAGCTATATCACTCACGTGGACTGGGACGTCAGCGGTAAGTAAACAAACAAATAAACAAACAAACAAACAGATACCCTAGAACATGTAGGGGGTCCTCTAGCTATATCACTCAAGTGGACTGGGACGTCAGCGGTACGTAAACAAACATAGGTCACATATAAAGATAACATACCAGGGGAGTTAGCCCGCGCTAAGAGAACAGTTTCGGAGCGGCAAACTGTTCTCTTTCATCTGTCTATTTAGCCAATTTATACTCTTTACAACCGCATCACGAAGCCTGGTAGAGGGTAAAAGACCACAAGTTCTCTGAGAGGGGGCACAATCAGCCACTAATACCGAGAGATTGTGTACTACAGGCTAGCCTTCAGGGATATACTTGCACCACACGTATTCAAAGATAATTTTTTTATAATTTTTATTTAGAAAAAAAACAGTGATGAATTAAAATGTCAGGACATAAAGTGGCTTCGAAGTCAATTACGCGCAAAGAGGTATTATAACACCTAATGATGATAATGTTTGATGGTGTTTTGTTCAGGCCGTCTGCTGCAGACCAACTCCGGCGCTAAAGAGCGTCTGTTCTACGAGGTCCCGCGGTGCAAGCGGGTCAACATTCCCGCCTCCGAGCTGGAGCGGATCACGTGGGCCACCTGGACTTCCGTTCTGGGACCGGAAGTGGAGGGGGTGTGGCCGTGGTACAGTGACGTCACCGATGTGAACGCCACGTGCCTGTCGGCGGACAAGACTCTGCTGGCGACTGGTGACGACAACGGGTTCGTCAAGCTGTTCAACTACCCCGCAACGGTAAGCTTGTTTGTGTTTTTTTTTTGTTTGTGCGGACAAGACTCTGCTGGCGACGGGAGACGACAACGGGTTCGTCAAGCTGTTCAACTACCCCGCAACGGTAAGCTTGTTTGTTTGTTTGTTTGTTTGTTTGTTGGTGCGGGCAAGACTCTGCTGGCCACGGGAGACGACAACGGCTTCGTCAAGCTCTTCAACTACCCCGCAACGGTAAGTATTGTTTTGTGTATTTGTCTTTCTCTCACCTTTTCATTCTGACTCCATTATACCAGTGGCACGGTTTCTCTCTTTCCTATAAATGGCTTCGGTTGTAGGGTGGATAAGAGGTCATTTTGACGGTTGATGGTGAGGTGACTGGATGTTGTACCAGCATATGCCCTTAGCTTAGGACTGTTACTCAAGCAACTCGATTTATGTCTAACCTTTATTGTAATAACCAATTAAGTAAATAGCACAATATTCATGTCATGTCTATATTTCCCAGGGCAAGCACGCGATCTGTAAGAAGTACGTGGGACACAGCAGTCACGTGGCCAACGTGCGATGGACGTATGACGACACCTACCTGGTGTCAGCAGGTGGGAGAAACTAGAATCTGTGTTAATTACCCCGAAGCAGATCCTTCGGTGGCAAAATTGTAACTAACTGTCAGGTATTATCAAGTTGGCATAGGCATTGTCCGAGGATTAAAGTCTTTAACTATAGTCTATTAACAAAGTCTTTAAAAAATCACCACAACCTCAACAAGCTCTTGCTGCCAGGGCCCTATTGGGCCCCATGCCCTGAAGCCTGTGACTGTTCACCTCGAAGCCAAACATCTAGAGTGGCTAAAACTTAGAACTACCAATAGCAGCCAAGTGTTCTTTATCACTGAGATATTTAGTCCAATAGGAGGTTAGGAACTATTCGTATCTTTACTTTTTTTCAATAATACACAAGACAGGGTTAGCTTTAGCTAGCTCAATTTTTTACCGTCAACCCCAGGTCATCCCAATTTGCGTCGCTCTTGTTCAGTTCAGTCAATGAGTATAATTACTTGAAGAATGTCTGCCTTTCGCGATCATTATTAGACAATTATTGATACATAAAATTGATACAATGGAGCATGTTGATAACATATGTTTTCCCTTTCCAGGCGGCATGGACACGTCCATCATGGTGTGGCAGAGGAAGTCCTCCCAGCCGCGGGACGATGGACACTACGACAGCGAGGACTCGGATGTCGACACGGACGACGAAGGTAAATCATAATGTTATAGAAAATTACAACCATCCGACCATTTTCATTCGATTCTGTTGATGTCCATAAATCATTCCTTCACTCAGTCAGTCATCTACTCAGTCATTCACTCATTCCTCCATCATCCACTCATTATTCATTCATTCATACAAAGCTGGACGTGTGTTACAGCACACCGAAGGATAGCTGTACCGGCGGATAAGGCTGATGTCAATGCACTCATTAAGTCATTCATTCATTCACCTATCCTTTTATAAGATCAATCAATTAACACATTTTCAGTGAAGAATTCATTCATTTTCCCCCAGAATCTACATCTGGGGAGGGTGGCGTTGTTGTAGAGGAGCGAGTTGCGCATGAAATT
Source organism: Branchiostoma belcheri (assembly GCF_001625305.1). Taxonomy (NCBI): domain Eukaryota; kingdom Metazoa; phylum Chordata; class Leptocardii; order Amphioxiformes; family Branchiostomatidae; genus Branchiostoma; species Branchiostoma belcheri. Next base: position 1,087,606 of record NW_017804442.1, read on the forward strand.
GAGGAGAGTTACGATCCGAACACCGGAAAAACCACCATTCTCACCTTCATCTTTTCCTTAAACCATTAAAAGTTCTTCATTCTTTGTTTCTGTCATTTTTTCACAGAATCTACATCTGGTGAGGGCGGCGTAGTTGTAGAGGAGCGAGTAGCGCATGAAATGGAGGAAAGTTACGACCCGAACACGGGAAAGACCACCTACATCCGGACCTCCACTGTGGAGACTACCATCGGCGGACAGGAGGGGCAAGCCAGCCCACAGGCTAACGGGCACGGTAGGCTCACCGCGGAACAAGTACAAGGTACGGTGGGATAAGATTTTTTTTCCACAGATCTAAGATAAATTTCAAGTTCAAGTTACGGCATAAGCTAGCCCAAAAGTTTGAGATGACGGTTTACGCTAAATTCTGGTGGCTCTTTTGTTTTGGATTACGTTGGGTGACTGCTGTACGAATATTACACTGTAATAAGCTACACCATACTGTGGACCTACATGTTTGTTAAAGTCTAAGACCCCTGTCACACAAATGAACAATTTGCAGGGGACTATAGCTATTACATTTGTATTAGTACTTTACATCTATTTCCTCAAGCTAGTGTCAATGGGAAGATATATATAGCTTCGGTCAGGAAAATGACATAAAGCCGGAGGCCCTGTGTTTGACCTCGAGCACGTAAAAGAACCCACTTGGACACTATCCCTCTCGAAAAGAGAAGGGATCCATCCCGGTTTAGTACTGTACATAACTGAGCCGTGTTACTCCTAAATGTTGTTTACCGGTTATTCTAAACAAACAAACAAACAAACAAACACACGTCTTGCGCTTCAGAGTTTAAGGAGCAGTTTGAGATGACTGACGTGGACGGAGACGGGCTGATCAACCTTGCTGATGTCAGGAGGATCCTGGTCAGGGCAGGTCATCGACCTTCACCTGCTGAGGTCAAGGAGATGATGAGGGTCGTGGACACCAACGGTAAGGGCATGACCTCTGAACTTTGACATGTACACAGGTTATGGGTTCAAACAGTATTTTTTTTTAAATTTAGTCATGGTATTTGGTCATGGTTTGTACTGGTGATTTATTTCTAAACTTTGACGTCTACATATTAGGCTGTGGACTCAATGGATTTCTGAACTTTGAGATGTATTTAGAAAGAGGGTTCAACTGTGCGGATGGCTTACACTTTGACATGCACAGATACTGTTGATGCTGAATGCTAGGATGATCTTTGAAATTTTACATTTACTCACTGACAAGTCGTGCATGCAATTATAGCTTTGAATGGTATCCATCCCCTCTAAACTTTAACTTCTTTTCGTGTATTACTGTGTATGTGTGTTATTCTGCTTCAGTAAAATCATTATATAACATTATATAACAACGAAACAATTACTTCACTTCTCCCGTGTCTAACTGCACTTCTAAACATTTGACGTCCAACCTCTACTCAAACTGCAAAACCCATATATTATGTTGATCGAACTTCTAACCTCTACCCGAACTATTCTATACTAACCTCACTAACCGCTACTGTGCTCTGCTTCTCTACACCATACAGGGGCAAAGACTGTTGATTTTGAGACTTGCCTCTCCATGGTATCAAGCCTAAGTTTCCAGGGGGTCAAGTCCATGTGAAGAGGTGATACATTCTATGACTCAAACTGTAGGAGGAGAAATTTGCGATGCACAGTTTGGATAAGCAGCACTTTTGCACAACGGACAACACTCTTTATCTGCTCTCTTCAGACTGGACACTCACAAGCCGCTATCTTTCCTTGATGATGATGACGCACTGTGCTCTGCAGCTCTGAGTTGTGGAAACATCCTTTTCCTGCACTCAGTCTTGCCTTTCTTCATTTCGTTCAACCGCATCTTTTTCTCTGCGAGCTTGACGGTTCTTAGATTCCACTGTTTATCTTTCCTTACCTTCGCCGAAATCGTTTAACTCTCTCGTTTATATACATTGGTTTTGGCCACATAATACGGCAACGCTAAGCTGGCTAAGCCCAAGAGAGGTCTAGTCTTGCCTCTGACACGTTGTTGTTTTTCCACCCGCAGGAAAAGTCGAAGTGGTGACTTTCGAAGAGTTCCTGGATATGATGGACACGTTTTACCACAACAAGTAACTCGCTCGCTCAGCCCTCTTCTGTGCCAGTAGACCGTTCCCAATATTCAAACTACGGATAGAACGTTCCTAATCGAACCCGTCGAACCTCCGTGTTCTATTTTGAACCCGTCGAACATCCGTTTTCTATTTCGAACCGGTCGAATCCGTGTTCTATTTCGAATCCGTCAAACCCGTGTTCTATTTTGAACCCGTCGAACATCCGTGTTCTATTTCGAACCCGTCGAACATCCGTGTTCTATTTCGAACCCGTCGAACATCCGTGTTCTATTTCGAACCGGTCGAACCCGTGTTCTATTTCGAACCCGTCGAACCTCCGTGTTCTATTTCGAACACCGCCGCATCAGCGCGGGAAGGGCCAGAAGGAAATAGAACAGGGGGTTCGACGTGTTCGTTCAGGAACGGTTTGTTGTCACTTGAGGCAACAAAATGTCATTCCACGTCGTGTGGTCTGCTGCTACTCTCGTAGCTTCATCGAGGGAGAAGCCCTGTCTCCTCGTTTCTCTCTTCATAGTTATCCACCAAGGTCCTTTTGGACGGCCTCTCCATCGTTTCCCTTGCGTTGACGACAGAAGAGCTACTCCTGTCAGGATATCTGGTGGTATTCGGCAGACGTGATCCAACTATCTCCACCTGTGGGTCTCTACCTTATGATAAGGTGGTACGGAACCTGTCTTGTAGTGTAAAAGCTTGTTTGAGATTGTATTGGGCCAAAGGTTTATTTTTTCAAGATCTAGGGTTTTGGAAAACATTCTGTGGATCGTTTCCTTCAGTGTTTACCACAACAAGTAAAACATATCATAAATAGATTCATATCAGTAAAACTAATGTAGTCATAAGGCGATTTTCTACTCTTCAAGCAGATGTTGGTAGGCGAAACCATCCGGGTCCGTGGCGATATCATTTGAAAAAACGTCGATGTCACGATTTGCTTGACAACATCTGCTTGGAGATAACTGCGGTATGGTTGTGTAAGTGGCTCTGTATTGTAAATAGTTAAACATTTATAGTATGGGATAATGTGAGTCACCAACGCCTACTGCAGTGCTGCTGGTTGTCGTTAGAGGGCGTTACTGCATAGTAAACATTTTGTAAGAACGTTTGAACGTGATCTATTTGCATTGAGGCATTTATAGAAGATGTACATGGAAAAGAATTGTTTCTATGTACACGTCTTGTGTATTTTATGGTTGATATTTGGTGCCTATTGGTCTAAATATATGCTAAGGTGTACATATATATTTACCGTATTAGGTACGGCTTAGGCCGTATCAGTTCAGTTCGTTGTTCCTTGGTGTTTAGAAAAAATAATTCTGAAATCTGAGGACCAAAGAAGTGAATAAATCTCTCAAGTAAGGTTTTTTTTAATCTCGATTTAGACCACGTTACGTATATTCGTACATTTTCGGTAAGAGTTCGTGAGGTTGTGACGTCGTCGACTGGCTGTTTCGTATATTTTCGTACATTGCTCGGATCGTGTGACGTCATCTTCGGGCTCTACGACAGTAAGAGCATTTTTAGGGGCTATAAGTCCCTTTCGAAGCTAGATATAGAATTATTAATATCTTCTATGAGATTGAATTTATACAAAATCTCTTCGCTAGTAACTTAGGATAGTTATAGCCACATAGGAGGAAAGCCATGCTATTTGTATAAACTGTATAATGTGCACAAATATATCTATCTATATATCTATATATATACTATATCGTAAACTGTGTATGTATCCTGTATATAGATTCGTGAATTCTGTACTATTGTAAGGCTAAGTCCAGACATTCAACACAAAAGTGAACATGGTGTGTTATTAGCCTCCGTAGCAGGCTTATAGAACTGGGGTTTTGGTAGTCTTCGGCTCTAGCCCAGTTCTAACAACCATGCCGGCTATGTTGTCTATATGCAATCAGAAAATAGCACATAAAAGCTCCAAAAGACCACGAAGACCCCTCAAACCCCCCATTTTTTTGGCATGCTATGGAGGCTAATGTGTTATGTATGTATTGAACAATGTGGTATTTTCGGAGCCATATACGAGAGATATATAATATCATGTGTTTAATGATTGGGTTTGGCTGGTGTGATCTAATACCCTCTACCAGGCTTCGGGAGGCGGCTGGAAAGAGTAGAAATCGGCCAAGTAGAGAGATAACACGGGGAAGTTGGTCTGCTGGGAGAGAACATTTACCAGCAGACAAACTCCCTCGGCATGCTATCTCTCTATTTGGCCGATTTCTACTCTTTCCAGTCGCCTCCCGAAGCCTGGTAGATGCTAGTTATCTAATGATATGTTGCTGAATGACCTGGAATCTACTTGTATTACTTTTGTCATTGGTTGAACTATTCGTAAGAACCAGGGGCTGGTTTAATAGCCCTAGCGGAATATGTTTGTACAGCAGATGAATATTAAAAGTTGGTGTTTGTGTGTAAGGTTATTGCGAAGTGACAGAGTGATGGTGTTGTTCGTTTGTTTTATAAATTACCAAAATATGGAAAGATAGTACATCGGTAGAACGTAGTGCACCTGAGAGAATCCCGGAGTTTTTTTCGGTTTTTGATGGATGTTCGCATAAAAATTTTGCGCGTTGCAGACGATATCTTTTCTGACACGACATTTGAAAAGTATAAACGGGATGTCATCCTTAAATACGCGAATACGACCTTTAAAAACTACACGATCCGTCAATACATTTTGGGCAACTAATTTACTTAATACGGTACTCTCTACTCTTCGTAGAATAGAAAAAAGTAAGTTCTGCGTTTCTTTGCGTTTCGTTTTTCGAGGGACATATTGACCATTGGTGATTCGAAAACAACAGAAACTCACTCACTCACTCACTCACTCACTCACTCACTCACTCACTTTTGCTGTTCAGTGTGTTGCCTTCTTCAAAGAAAACCGTACGGTTTTGCGCGCGTTGTTTGTTAGTTGGCCGGTTGTCCGAACAGCCGTTATCATTGGTTTATTTTGTACCACGTCATAGCTTAGCTTACATAACGCGCGTCCTTGCAAAAGACTGGTTATACACACAGATGTACCAGGTTACGTAAAGTTTTATACGCTGATAAATCAGGATGACCCAATTATAGTTCCTGCAAAACATCCTTAGGCCATGTTGATTTGATCATCTGGGAACCCGAAAACTGATGCGAGCGTGAGAAAAATAGAAAAAAGTTTGCCCCCCCCCCCCAAAAAAAAGTTTCCTTTATTATGAAATCTACGTGGTCATGGAGGTTGGACAAATGACTAAACAAGTAGAGCATGCTATGGCAAATAATAAGACTCTTCATTTTCATTTCTTCAAATTTTTGTTCTTTACCCGAATTGATTATGCCATTTTGTAACATTAGTATCGCATATCGTTTTCTAATACCTTTTTTGTTGCAACATACGACACATATTCGCTCATTTGTTCGATTTACAGCATGGTCGAAATAATTTTTGGAAACGGACGAAAATTCCTGCGCGCGTGGATGTCATCCATATAATGAAATCAACATGGCCTTATCAGAAAGTAAAGGACAGAGGATTTTACCAGGTTACGTAAAGTTTTATAGGCTGATAGTATCAGGATGACCCGATGAGTATATAGACCCTGCAAAACATCCTTATCTTATGGCCTTACGTAAAGGACAGAGAGTGCGTAGGGATGGGAACAAACAGAGGATTTAACATGTGTCTAATTATTACAAATAGATAGCATAAAATCCGACATATATCTGCATCATTAGCGATAAAATGCAGCTAAACATTCTAAAATCAGTATTACCAGAGAAGAAAAACATCATCAAACCACTATATATATATACAAAGACCAAGTTTTAGACAATGGCTTCAGCGCACGGAGTACAAAAGACTGTTCGTGTCTTTTCCTTTTACTAGATAGTGAGACAGTGACTGGTTTACCTCTGCGCAGGTTGTAATTACATTCCAAAGTGGGTCATCTGTCCGAAAACTAGGCTATCAAACGGACATACGTGTTGACAGACCTTGGGACGTCCTCGGTAGAATCTGCCGTATTTCCCACGAGGAGGGTATATATATTAGGATGGACCGACTTACAATCTTCACACGACTAGACGTCTCGTAGTGTCCCGACAAAGAAAACTGGTGAGTCGTATTGTGCTGTATTCCTACTGTAGCTTTTATTTTCTGAATTTTTTGTTCTGTTTCTTTTGCTGTGATTTCGACCACACAATAGAAAAACTATATGAATTTATCTCCAGTTGCTTAAAAAAAGAGACAAGAAATAGTGAAGGCCTAGATTAGATAGAATGTATCCTCTAGTAGTTGTTAAGACGTTTACGTTTCTTTTATCCTTGTATCCTATGTATTATTTTACTCAATATGTTGTACATATAACATCACACTCTGATATATGCATTTAGCTCCATGGGCATGTCATGCAGTTAAAGATTCAATTATGATTGAACTCTTACGACGAACGATTTGTGAGATAAAAAGTTTGGTTGGTGCTCAAAGCTTAACAGTCTACCAGTCCTTGGTAACTATTTTTGACGTGTACTGTAACGATTCTATGTGATGGTTTATTTTTCAGAACCATGACTCCCTTCCTTTTCCTGTTCGTTGCCTTGGCAACTGCATCTCCCATGAGGAGGTACGTACTGAATATCCACGTTCTATGTGATGATATTTTTGTGTTGATCTACGAAAAAAAAATGATCATGAAAGCTCATCTTTGTTGGTAGTAATGATTATAGTAAAATGTTTAACTTTATTCCAATACAAGGGTTACAAAGAGATCACATTTTGAAGGACCACTATCACCTTCATCAGAATAATGAATCATCAGAATTCAAAACTTAAAATAAGTTTGAATTTGACTCAACTAGACAAAATCATAGTGCTTTTTAACGTATACGTATCACCCTAGTTTCGCTGGCAGAAGGCGATAACTGGTGAACATAAGACTACATTTTCCACTGGATGGATACATTTAGTTTCAATTTGCCTTGTATCCTGCTAGCCCCCTATTCCTAGCTCTTATAGCTGTGTATTTCTGTTTATATAATTGAGGAGAACCTTAGCCTCTACCAGGCTTGGGGAGGCGGCTGGAAAGAAGTAGAAATCGGCCAAATAGAGAGAAAAGCATGCCAAGGGAGTTTGTCCGTTGAGAGAATATTTCGCCGCACCTAGCCCTTTGTCGTTTAGGTCTACTTGAATGTACATGTATTTATACGACTGTAGCGTTGGGAAATATGGATGTAAAACCTATGATTGAAAAGTCACAATATGTCCTTACGTATCATGAAAGTTCATCTGTGTTGGTAGTTACATGTTTAAAGTTAAAACTTTTGGTCCAACACAAGAAAGTTCTCTCACCTATAGCTTTCGACCAGTCACTCTGGTCTTCCTCAGTAGACTGACCCAGTCACACTTCAAAGAAGCCACGTGACAAGCTTCACTGTGTCAGTCTACTGAGGAAGACCAGAGTGACTGGTCGAAAGCTGTAGGTGAGAGAACTTTTTTGTGTTGGAACCAAAAGTTTTAACTTTAAACATGTCCTTACGTTTTTGCATGTAGGCAGATGGATGCCGGCCTGGATGCCAACATGGACGGCCTAGTCTCTAAGGACGAAGTGTTTGCCGCCATGTCTCTGCACGAGGCTCTTGTCGCTCTGGACAGGGATGGTAAGACATAGACATTAGATTTTCTATATTTTCTATATTTAAATTTTAAAATTTTTATGAAAAAATTGTTTTAAAGTTCTTTTAAATTTTTTGAATTTTAAAAATTTTTAATTTTTTTTAAATTTCTTAATTTAAAAAAATGAATTTTAATCTTTTTAATTTCTAAAAATTTGAAAATTGGAAAAAAGTTTGAACTTTTATTTTTAATTTTTTTTAATTTTCAATTTTTTAAAAATTCTTAAATTTTCTTAATTTAAAATTCTTAAAAGTTAATTTTTTAAAAATGTTCTCTCTGTGTGCAGGCGATGGCTTCATCTATCTGCCTCAGATTATCGAGCTGTGGGGAGTCGGAGACGTGTTTTACCTTCTCAACACCGACGGAGACGACCACCTCACCTTCAGGGAGATCGAGAACGGAATGTCTCTCAGCGACTTCTACGACAAGTTTGATTTCAACAGTACGTATTTTGTCTTTATTTCTTTACATCTATTTTCATGACTAGACATGGTGACGGCACACTCAATTTTTTTCAACTTATTTTATGCCGTCAACAATACTCATCTACACCAATAAGTGGGGTCGTGTGGCGTAGCGGCAGCATGCTCGACTCGGAACCAAGAGGTCATGGGTTCGAGTCTGTACATGTCACCGATCTTGTGCCCTTGGGAAAGGCACATTTAATACACGACTTTCCTCACTTCGCTCAGATGAAAATGAGTATTGTCCTGTCCCCCGTGTTGGTGGCGGCTTTAATATAGGTTGAAAAAACTTGAGTGTGCCGTCACCACGTCTTGTGATTATATGTTGGAACATAGCCAGTGGCTATTACAAAGGGCATGCACTGCTGACAAGACTTGACAACACAAACTCAAACTTTACCCACAGTGGACGGCACCCTGGACGTTGCTGAAGCTTACCAGCTGAACTTCATCTATGACGTTCTGAATGACCCGACCATCGACGACCCTCTTGACTCCAACGGTGACGGCAGGCTCTCCAAACTCGAGGTTGTCAGCCACATGACCTACGACGAGGTTCTCATGGCCCTGGACACTGACGGTAAGATAGAGTCATTCTGGGTTGCTGTATCCAGAACCGTGCTTTATCCAGAAACATACTTAGGCTTTAATGGTGCTAGATAGTCCATACGTATCCAGAACAGAGCCTGGGATACGCTTAGACTATCTCATGGCCTTGGACACCGACGGTAAGATTCTGGGTCACTCTGGGTACGGGAGTTGTTCTTTGCATCCAGAACCATACTTTATCCAGAACCACGCTTAGGCTCGGTTCTGGATAGTGCACACGTATGCAGAACCAAAAACTGGGATACGCGGAGACTATCCAGAACCGGGCTTTATCCAGAGCCATGCTCAGTCGCGGTTCTGGATAGTCTACGCGTATCCAGATTCGTGACTGGGACAAGTCTACGTCCTTGGATACGCAGAGACTATCCAGAACCGTGCCTGATCCTACCACTAATCCGTTCAGGCATAGAACTAGATAGGCACAGATCTGGATACAATAGAGACTATCCAGAATCGTCCATAATATTAACCCTAATCCATTCAGGCAAGGAACTTGGTCCATTACACGCTGCAAAAGCATCCCAACCAGAACCAGCACGTCTCCCCCGATATAGATCCGCTGGGGAAGACGGATGCCCAAGTGTGTGGGTCTCAGATTCGCAACTTGTTAATAACCACCTTAAACAGATCCAAGCGAAGGCCGCCGTGTCAACCCTTCTCACGGTCTCCATTGTCTATCGAGACAGAATGATGTTTATTCTTATTCTGTTATGTATATAGTAGAGGGGATTCATTTTCTCAAGCTAACCGACATCTTGCACATGCAGTCGTCCTTTTGTAAGACACAGGCAAACCTGGTCGTGTGACAGGCTGAATAAAAGTTCTAAACGGGAACTATGCGGCTCCAGATGTCTTACTGAGGGACGACTGCGTGTGCGAGATGTCGGTTAGCTTGAAGAATAAATCTCCTCTACTATATTCTTATTCTGTTATGTGTTTGCTCTCACAGGTGACCGTCAGCTGAGTCGTGAAGAGCTGATGGTCCTGATGGGCTCCGTAACCGACAGGTTCATGAACGAGCAGGACAACAACGACGACGGGTTCGTCACCTTTGATGAGGCTAAGAGCCACCGCATGAACCTCGGGAAGGTCTTCGACAGACTGGACTTGGACGGTACGTTTTTTTTTCTTTCTTTTTGGTTGGGATTTCAACAATACAGTGCAGGCACATAGACAGAGACAGAGAGAGAGACAGAGAGAGACACAAAGAGAGACAGACTGAGGCAGGGAGATACTGAGAGAAAGACAGAGGGACAGAGACTAAGAGACAGAAACAGAGAGGAAGAGAGAAGCAGAGAGACACAGGTAGACTGAGACAGAGAGAGACAGAAACAGAGGGAAAGATACAGAAAGACAGATACAGAGAGCTCTAGTAGAGAGACACAAAGAGAGACAGACTGTGGCAGGGAGAGACTGAGAGAAAGACAGAGACAGAGAGAGATAGATAGAAACAGAGAGAGACAGAGAGAAATCGAGAGACAGACAGAAAGACAGATACAGAGAGGTAGAGAGAGAAGAAAGACAGATCTAGAGGCAGACAGAAAAGAGACAGAAAGAGACAGAGTGAAAGAAAGAGAAACAGAGACACGGAGACAGAGAGGCAGAGAGAGACAGGTAGAGGCAGAGAGGGACAGAGAGACAGACAAGGAGATAGAGAGACATAGAGAAAAAGGGAGACAGACAAAAAGACAGAAACAGAGATCTGCTTCTTTTGTTTCCACCAGACAGGGGGAAAATAATTTTCCATTGGAGTTTGACAACCAGAAAATTTAGTCGCTGTGAATGTATCATTGTTGTTTTTTCCTTCCTATACTAATCTGTGTTGTTCAACTGCTAACAGATAGTGACTACCTAGAGAACGGCGAGGGCGCCGGTTTCTACACTCTCTACACGATTATCGCAGTCGCCAACGCTGAAAACTAAACAGCTTCCTCATTACAGGGTACGTTTAATGTGTGTTATTTTTTAGAATCTCGATATTTACTTCAGATTTCTATGAGTGTAATGCTTAATGTTACAAGCTATATTCACTGATCCTACATATACAAGATACAGCTGCTAAAACAGCCATATTGGTTCTGCAAGTAAAAAAAGGTGGTTTGTTCTGTTTTTCTTGTCACAGTCTTCATAATCCAGTACTGTAGTGAATGGGGCTTAATATACATGTGGCCATATGAATGTCTAGCTATTCATCTTGCAAAACTTGGATTCCTATCATTCCTCCTTGGTGAATTGGAGATGTAGCCCCGATCTTTTTCATTCTAACAGCAATGCCATTTTCCCAACAGCTTTACTAATTTAATCCACCATCTTGGAATGCAGTCACCTGACGAACAGTTGGACCTCGTGACGACCCGATTACAGATTCACCAGTAGCTGATGCACGGCAAACATACAGACTGAATAAAGAATAAAATCTTAAAGTCAACAACGTGTTGTCTTGTCGTCTGTTTAAGATAGTTGGGAAATGACTACGTGGTGGTTTTGCTTGTTTTATGTCACAAATATCAAGACTAAAAGCTGACCATGTCATTAAAACAAAAATGTACCATCGTTAGTAAAATGTTGATATGATACATGAGAAACTGTACTCACTCACTCACTCACTCACTCACCCATTCACTCACTCACTCACTCACCCACTCACTCACTCACTCACTCACTCACTCACTCACCCATTCACTCACTCACTCACCCACTCACCCACTCACTCACTAACTCACTCACTCACTCACTAACTCACTCACTCACTCACTCACCCACCCACTCACTCACTCACCCACTCACCCACTCACTCACTCATTCACTCACTCTTTTGGATAGAAAGGGTATTGCTAGGTATTTTTTAAAAGGTTTGGCTGTCGACCATGGTTGGTTGTCCGAACGGTCGTTATCATTTGTTACCTCCATGAAAATAGAGGTATTGTTTTTGGCGCGTCTGTGTGTGTGTATTTATGTATGTGTGTGTGTGTGTGTGTGTGTGTGTGTGTGTGTGTGTGTTTCCGCACATTTGTTCAGCATAAGTTCAGAACGCCTTTATGGATTGTGATGATATTTGGTATGCTGGTAGGTCTTAGGAAGCCAAAGGTCAAGGTCAAATATGGGCCTCCTGGTGGCTGACCTTGGTACTGCAGCAGAACTTCCGGTTTTGTAAGGCAGGGAAAACAGATGTGCCGGTTATGCAACAAAACACCAGCGGTCAGCGCGCCGGTTTGATTAATGAGGTTCTCCCTCTGGAATAGGCTGACCTACATATTTCAGGCCAAAGGTGCTACTGTATTAGCTGTGCGTTTGAAAATAAAAGCCTATGTTATTTTGTTCTGCACTGTAATATACTTTGTAAAAACATTTACAAAAACTCATACATTTCATGGAGGTATGAGATCTCCGAATTCTTGTTTATTTTGTACCACGTCACCTTAGCTTAGATGACGCAGCACGCGCGTCCTTCGTGTTCAAAACAGAGAGGAGTTTGATAATAACAGGTTATGTAAAGATTTATGTTTTGTCAGGATGAGCCGAACCCAGCGTGGATCCTGTACAACATCCTTATCAGAACGTAAAGGCTGAAGCATGCGTCACATTACGTCATTAGGTTTAGTAACAAACCACATAATAAACAAACCTGATTATTTAGCACATTTATTTGGTTAGTATTTTTAAAAGAGGGCAAAAGACGAATTAAGAGAAAAAAAGTGGTGCTAATGCGTAGTTTGTACTTTTAACCCAATAAATGAGCAAAAATGAGCGAGGGGGTTGTTAACTCATTTTTTCACGAATACGAAGTTAAACTAATTCTCTTATTAGTGAAAATGAGTTAAAACCCCTCGAACTCAATTTTTCACTAGTTCACTAGTAAGAGGTTGTATGAAATCTCTTGAGTAATTGAAAAAATGAGTAATTAGAGGCGTGTTGATGCATTTTTTATACAAATCCAGTTCTTGTAAATTGAAATAACTGGCCATTCCATCGTGAATAAGAGTCGGCCATGACATTACAACCCAAACTGGGTCATCTGCCCGATAAAAATAGGACAACAAACGGACATAGATATTACTATTATTAGCCAACCTTGCGGTGTCTTGATAAGAACCTCCGGATCTTCCTTCAAGACGTGTATATTAGGACCGAGTGCCTCGGACTCAATCTTCACAAAACTCGACGTCTTGAAGTGTCCTGACAAGAATCACCAGGTGAGTAGTTGTTATTCTGTATTCTTTCATGGCGTTTTTGTTCTGCTTCTTTACTATAAAGAAACTCGTAAGACGTACGATTTGTTAGATGGAATATTGGTAAAGGAATTTGGTTAGTGGCGCTCGCGCCTAGACGTTTAGAGAGCTTAATAACTAGTGGTATTTATGCTTGACTTGTACTCTAACGCTGCTGTGTACTTTTCAGAATCATGACTCCCTTCCTTTTCCTGTTCGTTGCCTTGGCAACTGCATCTCCCATGAGGAGGTACGTACAACGTGATCATATGTATGTGGCGTTCTACTCTAAAATGAGTTCGAATTTGACTCGACCAGCCAAAATGAGTGCTTTTATTCAACATTTAAAATATCTGGTTAAAATAATACTAACTTATCTACTGGATTGGTAGATTCAGTTTTTTTTTATTCCAACATGTAATCACCAGACGTGGTGACGACACACTCAAGTTTTTTTTCAACTTATATTAATGCCGCCACCAACACAGGGGACAAATACATGACAGGACAATACACATTTTCACCTGAGCGAAGTGAGGAAAGTCGTGTAAAGTGCTTTTCCCAAGGGCACAAGATCGGTGGCATGTCAGGACTCGAACCCGGGACTCTAAGTTCCGAGTCGCGCACTCTGCCGCTACGCCACACGACCCCACGATTCAGTTTAGTATCTGATACATTTAGTTCAGTACCTGTATCCTGCTAGCCCCCTAGTCGTAGCTCTTGGAGTTGTGTTTTGCTGTTTAAGGATCACCTAGCCCTAGATCTTTTTGAATGTTTATATGTATATGATTGTAGCGTTGATGTAGAAAAGTATGATGACGAAGTTTTTGCATGTAGGCAGACGATGGGCGGTCTGGATGCCGACGGTGACGGACTCGTCTCTAAGGACGAAGTGTTTGCCGCCATGTCTCTTCACGAGGCTCTTGTCGCCCTGGACAGGGACGGTAAGCTCTACTTGTTTATTTTTTTTATCATGTATCAGGCACAAAACTGGCCCATATCAGCATTTCAAGGGAGAGCAAATTACTACGTTTGGACTTGAATGGCTCACATGTCTTTTTATGACCATATCACATATGTTCATTTTTGGGGTTCATTTGTACTCTTGGTATAGTAAAGCATTGTATATGGGCAAAATTGCGGTCAAAATCTGTCATGCGCCTCCTAGCGACATCCTTGTTACTTGCACTTTTTTTACAGTTTTTATTCTTGTGATTAGCCTTAAATGTAATCCTCTCTGGGCAGGTGATGGCTTCATCTACCTGGCTCAGATCATCGAGCTGTGGGGAGTTGGTGACCAGTTTTACCTTCTCAACACCGACGGAGACGACCACCTCACCTTCAGGGAGATCGAGAACGGAATGACTCTGAGCACCTTTTACGATCAGTTCGACTTCAACAGTACGTATTCCGTCTTTCTTTCTTTCTATCTATTTATGACTCTCCCGCCCATTTCGTCTGTAGCTGGTGTGTTACGCCGAAGGGCGGTTATACCGGCTATAGAGATACAGATACAGACGTAGACTCGCCCTGGCAGGGCATGTTGTTCGTAGTAAGGAGCCAGTGTTGTCTATGTTAGAGAGAGACACTGGTCTCGCAGGGACTGCATTAGTGTCCGCTATGAGGGATAGGACATACTGGAGTAACTTTATCAAGTGTACCTCACCGGATTTATAATCCGGAGGTTTGATGATGATGAAGGAGTGAAGGAGGTTTGCCTCCTGCAGGAGTATTGTGGTCAGTTGTTTTTACATGTTCGCACTGTATTCTGCGTCTACAGTCGTATGGAAATGCCCTGTAATAACACATAATAACAATAGTAAAATACGTCTATTAAGTACAGACGGGCCCAGATATTGCGGAACAAGCTGTGGCGGAATATTACATCCGATTTGAGAACGGATTGGATAACGTTGCTTGAGGAGTTGTACAGACGGGATATGAAAGGATAACATTGTCTATATACGTCTACGTTTAAAAGGCATCCAATGCGATTTCAGAGCAGCGAAACTGGAAATATTCGAATTCTTTATGATGTTGACACATACTGCTTCACATTAGCACGTTTCAAACAGTATTTCATACTTTGGGTATTTAAAACTGGAGAAACAAGCCCCAAGATGAGTCCTTTATTTTAGGGGAGGTACCCCTAAAATCAGCCAGGGGCCCTTCCAGTAACTATTTTTCGTCAGAATGTTTGGGTACATTTGCTCCATGAGGGTAACTTTACATTGGAATAGTGTGGTTTCAACTCAGTATGGAGATAAGTCACTAGAATATTGACTTTGAAAAGTTGGGTTTCCAGGCCCTAAAAACTCCATTGGATCATGCATTTAAATTGGAACTATCTTATGCCCTCAGCGTCCCCCAACATATTCCGGGTATACGTAGTCGAGTGGTGCGTCCTGGGCGCCTTTTGCCGTGCGTCGGTACATACAGGGCACATGCCCGGCATGGTTCCCCCACAGGCATTCTAAGTGCATGTCCCAGGAATCGAAGTTGACGATGCCTTACCATGGTGATAAGGGGTCGAGTGTTGGTCAACTTGTAGATCCAGGCGTTGCTCACATGCTCTAGGCGCTTGATGTTAAGCATGATGTGGTGAACGCGTTTAGCTTATCTTAGATCTCAATAAACTCTCTAGATATGTCGAATTTTAAAAATAAATCCGAACTATTCTATACCCACAGTGGACGGCACCCTGGATGTTGCCGAGGCTTACCAGCTCAACTTCATCTACGATGTCATCAATGACCCTACCCTGGACGACCCTCTGGACTCCAACGGTGACGGCAGACTCTCCAGGCTCGAGGTTTTAAGCCACATGAATTACGACGAGGTTCTCATGGCTCTGGACACTGACGGTAAGATATGGTCACGTATCCCGAGTATCCAGAACCGTGGTAAGTCACGGTTCTGGATAGCCCAAGCGTATCCAGAACCGAGCCTGGGACACGCAGAGACTATCCAGAACCGTGTTTTATCCACAACTGTGCTCAGGCTCGGTTCTGGATAGTCCAGAACAGAGCCTGGGGAGCAGCCAGCAGGAGGTACATGTGGATATACCTATGGGGGGGGGGGCGCATGAGCCCGTAAGATAGTCAGGGCACGGACAATGTTGTATCCAGAACCGTTCTTTATCTTGAAGCATACATAGACATTAATGGTTCTGGATAGTCCTCGCGTATCCAGAACCGTGGCTGGGCAAGTCTACGAACTTGGATACACGGAGACTATCCAAAACTGCGCTATATCCAGAACCATGTTCAGTCAAGGTTCTGAATAATCATCATGTAGAGTTATCATATAGAAGTAAAGACTAAAGAATACATAGCGGCAGAGTGCGCGACTCGGAACCGAGAGGTCCCGGGTTCGAGTCCTGACATGCCACCGATCTTGTGCCCTTGGAAAAGGCACTTTACACGACTTTCCTCACTCTGCTGAGGTGAAAATGAGCATTGTCTTACCCCTGTGTTGGTTTTCACACACTTTGGCTCGTCCAGGTGACCAGCGTCTGACTCCCGCTGAGCTGATGGTCCTGATGGGCTCCGAGACCACGGAGTTCATGAACGACCAGGACAACAACGACGATGGGTTCGTCACTTATGACGAGGCCAAAAGTCACCGCATGAGCCTCGGCAGGATCTTTGACAGGCTGGACCAGGACGGTATGTTTTAGCCTCCATAGCGTGCCAAAAACCTGGGGGTTTGGGGGGTCTTCAGGGTCTTTGGGAGCTTTTATTTGCTTTTTTTTCTGATGACAACGTAGCCGGCCTGGTTTAAGTACCCGTGTTTAGAACTGGGCTAATCAGAAAACAGCCAAAGACCACCAAATCCCCAGTTCTATAAGCCTGCTACGGAGGCTAATCAGAAAACAGCCTAAGACCACCAAACCCCCAGTTCTATAAGCCTGCTACGGAAAAACGAAAAAAAAACGAAGCGGGTGAATCCATGGGAAGAGGTAAACATTGGTCGTCCTTCGTCTATGCAGGCGCAGATGACTGTTAGCGTCGTTGTTTGCGAGGTGTGTGTCCTCATGTGGTTCTGAGTCCAAACGTTACTTGGCAAACACGCCAAAAACAGTCACTCAAGCAACTGGATATGATTTTGGAAACGGTCAGACGTTTAAGCTAGTATCCACTAAAGCTCCTGTTCTGTACAACAGGAGCTTTCTGACTAATTTGCATTATCTTGTCTTGACTTGTCTGACTTTTGTTCCCTTTTCGACTTCCAAAAAATTACCTTCACTTTATTTGTATATCCATCAATAGTTTGTGCTTATAAACCTGCCTTTCTCCTCTGGTCTCTCAGTCACTGACGAAAGCTTGTGGATACTAGCTAAAACGTCTGACGTTTTTCAAAATCATATCCAGTTGCTTGAGTAACTGTTTATTGGCATATCGTATTACCTGGATGTCTAACCTTCATCGACTTAAGGCAAACAGTCGTCCACACTTCTGGCATTGGTGATCCGTTGTAGAACTGTGAATGGATTAATGTTGTTTTCTTTTTTTTACCTCAACTGATTTTTCGTGTTTTTCTGATTCCAGATAGCAACTACCTAGAGAATGGCGAGGGCGCCGGTTTCTACACTGTGTATGTGACTATCGCAGCCGCCAACGCTAGCAACTAAGCAGGGTCCTCATTACGGGGTGAGCTTAACGTGCCTTGTTATGTTTACCGAAGGAAAACATTGTTTTTACTCAGTTTCTTCCTCCTCCTCTTCCTCTTCCTCAACAACCTCTGACGTCTCACATTTCTTCACAACCTCTTGACGTCTCTCACCATGGTGACTGGTGTTGGGTTACATAATGTTGCAATTTTATGGTCTGCCCTACTACTGTCACAATATACTAGTAGTACATGTGATATGAATGTGTTTGAGTAAGAATTAACAGGGCAGACCATGTCCGAAGGTAAACATTATGCATTTGCTTTGCAAATGTCACTTCCCTAGTTTTATTATCTATATCTCTTCAGATAAAATCAACCATGTGTCTTCTTCATTCATGCTACATATACAAGATACAACTGTAGCTGATACAGCAGCAATGTTGATTCTGCACATAAAAACAAATGCGATTATTTGTTCTGTTTTTTTCTTCATAAGCCAGTAGTAAATACAGCTTTATTTATGCTGTCACTAAGTTAAAGTTAGCATTATAAAAAAATACACCATCTTCCTCTTGTAAGTATTTGTAACCCTGATCTAATTAACATAAATATATTTTTCTTTGAACAGCTGGTTCTTGTGATGACCCGATTGCAGATTCATCAGTAGCTACAGTTATGCAAACGAAAGACTGAAATAAAATATTACAGTCAACAAAGTGTTATATATTCGTTTGTTTAAGTAACTAAGTCGTGGTTGCTTATTCCATGTAAAAAATATCAAACATAAAAGCTAACCATTAGAATGGAAATGCACCATCGATAGTAAAATGGTGATAAGATAGATGAGAAATTTTTTCTCACTTTTTTTAGATAGAAAAAGTATTCTTAAGTGTTGGCTGTCGACCTTGCTTCTTAAATGGACGATTATAACCTCAATGGTAACATGAAAATATCTCAAAAACTTAGTCTAAAACTCAGTCACTCATTTACTAATTCATAGTCTTCACTGTTTGTTTTATGGCTTTTTCTTAGGAGAAAACGGTACGTCTTGGTGCGTTGTTTGCTTGTTTTTTCTGTGTCCGAAAGGACAGATTTCTCTTTGTTTGAACAAAGTCTTAAGCTAAGTGCTGTTTAACCACAGACGAACTTTCACACAAATACTGCATGTGTTCTGCATATTTACATAACATTTCACCCGCCACCTTAGCATAACACTACACGCGTGCCATGTGTGTATAAAACAGGTTGTTAATGTATTTACATATTGATAACACCAGGCAGACCCTGGCGTCTGGAGTATCCTGCAAAACATTCTTATCAGAACGTAAAGAATAGAGCGTGGGTAGGGTCGGAACAAACTGCACATAGTAAGCAGAGGAATGGACGTAGGAAGGATACACATGTAGCGTTTGGCCACTTTGCCAGCGTATGATTTTAGCAACGTTAGAATTGATACATTAGTATGGCAAATGCGTCTGTACAGCCAAAGTTCACGACGGTTCATATTGGCAAGATACAGGCGAGGATGTCATCCGCAAGAACAAGATTGTTTTTGTAGCACAAAAAAGTGGTAGTTGTAGAGTGTAAGTTTTTTTAACGGACCTCCATTCAACGTCGTATCCGAGGGACGTCCCTAGCCGAAGCTAGGTACTCATTTCCACCTGAGTGAAGTGAGGAAAGTCGTGTGAAACGCCTTTCCCGAGGGCACAAGATCGGTGACATGGGCAGGGTTCGAACCCGCGACCTCTCGGGTGTGAGCCGAACGCGCTACCGACTGCGCCACACGACCCCATCTTGAACTAACATCCACCACATACGCTCCGTGCAATATGTTCAACGTGCAATAATAGAACTGGCCCTGACATTGTAACCCCGAAGGTGTCATAGACGTCACTAGGAGCAGCGAAACACGGTACAACCTGGCACTAACGTCATAACCCCACCTATGGTTGATAGCTGTGTGAAAAATCGAATTTCAAGCGGACGTTTGTATTGACCAACCCGGGTAGGTCCTGTTTGAATGCCGTTGGGCGTCCAAAAGACGTGTATATTAGGGTCGAGTGTTCGTGACAACGTCACTGTCTCAGACTTCACTCGACTGAGCGTCTGGTAGTGTCTTGACAGGAACAGACTGGTGAGTCTACTTTAATCCAATCTATTCTAGCTTCTTTTAATTATATCGTTCTCTCTCTCTCACTGTCTGTCTGTCTGTCTGTCTGTCTGTCTCTCTCTCTCTCTCTCTCTCTCTATATATATATATATATGTATATATGTATATATATATATATGTATATATATATGTATATATGTATATATATATATATATAGTTTTAATTATGATCTAGCTACTTCTTGGCTATGGTGGGACCCTCAGAATATGTTATACAATCCGTTGTAGCTTCTTTTAATTATCTCGTTGTTTTGATCTGCCTCATGGCAGTGATGGAACCCTAGGTCGTAAGATATGTTACCTATGTACATATATCCTGAATTACAGAATGTTCAAGAAAACACAACAGTTTAGCTTTAGTATCATTATGGATTAGCTCCGTTAGAAATATATCTTAGTATAGTTCATGTATCTACCCTTGTTATTTCTTCTTTGCCATATATCGTGCCATCACTACCAGTTGCAGTTGTTGGGCAATAAAGTTGATTTTATGTTTTAGTACTTACCCTAACAATGGCTCGTGGCGATTATTTTTCAGATTTTTTCATCAATCATCAACCATGACTCCCTTCCTTCTGCTGTTCGTTGCCTTGGCAACAGCGTCTCCTATGAAGAGGTACAGAACATAAATTTCAATACTATTTTAAACATGAGGAGGGGGGGAAGTACGATCTACTAATGGGTCAGAATCGTAGCTGGCCAACCGGTATTACTTTTATACAACGCAGCACCCTAGCATCGCTGGAAACAGCGGTAACCGGTTTAATGTAAAGCCCCATTTCGAAATGTTAAAAATATACAATTATTATTCTTGCATCTAGTAAGCTCCATAGCTATAGCAGTTTGCTGTTTAAGGATCACTTTTCACTCTGTAGTTTAGATCTGTTTAAAATGTATCCATCTGGTGGAAAGCGTACTATAAATGTGAACATCAAAACCATGATAAAGAAGTCATACGTCCTCTTGACATTTACCACACAGGCAGGCGACTAGCGGCCTAGATGCCAACGGTGACGGTCTGGTCTCCAAGGATGAAGTTCTCAGCTCTATGTCTCTGCACGAGGCTCTCGTGGCCCTGGACAGGGACGGTATGCAAACTTTCACAGCATGAATCGGCAGCTTCCCCGTTGGTATCTATCCATGTAAAACTTTTGTAGCAGACATGGTTTCTAGTATTAAGGTGACAGCACAACCGCCTTACTGGTTTGTTAACCCAAGAAGACCTTTGACGTAACTGCTATCTACATACACATTTTAGCTCATAAAGGACCCTTTTCCTAAGGACCCTGCAACTTGCATCATAAGATAGCTTAACGACAGCTAAATTGGTCATTCTCGGGAACCTTCACGGATGCATCGTCCAAAATCATTTGTAATTCGTAAAATGCATTCATGAACAATATGCTGTATATGGGTCTTACTGGCAAAATGAAGTACAAGTTTGGTTATGGGCCTCCTAGCTACTACCTTCGGTACTGTAGCGAAACTAGCAATGCTTTCTATCGTGCAGGCGATGGCTTCATTTACCTGCCTCAGATCATCGAGCTGTGGGGAACCGGAGACAAGTTTTACGAACTGAACACCGACGGAGACGACCACCTCACCTTCAGGGAGATCGAGAACGGGATGACTCTCAGCGACTTCTACGACCAGTTCGACTTCAACGGTAGGGATTTTAAACTTTTTCTATTCTTTTATATCTATAGTTGATTTTCCTTGTCAGATTTTAGAGACGCACAGTACACAGCCATTTTGAAAGCCATTATTTGTAGTCGTGACAATTTCGTACCAGGATATGCGAGAAGGTACAATGGAAATGTGGCTACGACAAAGCCAATCTATGTCTGCTAGTTTGGCTTGTTAGGTGTTTGCAATTGGAATTTTCTACCATAGTTTAGGATACTAAGTACACATTTCTATTCTTTCAAGTCAAAGCAGTCATAGATAGCCACAATTGTCTTACTTGCTAGTTTTTTTAAATCCATCATACAAGTACATTTTTACTATCATAAAAGTTCATCTGTGTTGGTAGTTACATGTTTAAAGTTAAAACTTTTGGTCCAAAACAAAAAAAGTTCTCTCACCTAGGGCTTTCGACCAGTCACTCTGGACTTCCTCATTCAAGTACATTTTTATATTTTCCGTGTCAACAGGTGACGGGACCCTGGACGCAGCAGAAGCTTACCAGCTGAACTACATCTGGGACGTCCTCTACAACCCTGCCATCGACAACCCTCTGGACTCCAACGGAGACGGCAGACTCTCCAGGCTGGAAGTTCTGAGCCACATCACCTACGATGAAGTTCTGCTGGCCCTGGATGCTGACGGTCAGACAGATTCATTTTTATTGTTTTAAAACCACCAAGTACAGTAGGGGCATTGTCATTGGTTAGGTTTAAACGCAGATGTTCAAGGGTTAGGTTTTCAATGTGTAAAAAGTCGTTCGGTGTAATGTAGCCAGCTGCCGCCGCGTGCCTGCGAAGCTGGTGTGTTACGCCGAAGGGTGATCGTACCGGCTATACAGATACAAAAGCTGGTGTGTTACGCTGAAGGGCGGTTATACCGGCTATACAGATACAGAAGCTGATGTGTTACGTCGAAGGGTGATCATACCGGCTATACAGATACAGATACAGAAAACCTAGGGGAGTCCTTGCCTTGCATTCAAGACATCCCGCCCTGGTCTGGTCATACCACGAATGTGATTCCATTCCAATATCGGTATAGATCGGTACACACGTCTTTCCTGCCTCTCAATCACTTCAAGACTTAATAATTACATACTGAAGGGTGTGAAGTCCGCAGTTAAACAAGCACTATTACCGGTGGGTAAGTCTAGCAACGGGCGTGGGAAGGATTTTAACGATTTTCCGTAACACACCATTGGTTTATCCTGCCTAAATCACCCTTCTAGCAGCCACTAGGCAAACCTACCCCCCCCCCCCAACGAGCCCTAGTCCCTGGACATAAGGGTGTGTGTTACACAGACTGGTCATGCATACTTCATGTAGCTGCAAAAAATACATTTTTTTTGTGGAGGCGCGTGGGGGAACGGCAGAGTGCTCGACTCGGCCCCGGGTTCGAGTCCTGACATGCCACCGATCTTGTGCCATTGGGAAAGGCACTTTACACGACTTTCCTCACTTAGGTCAGGTGTAAAAAAGTGTTGTATTGTCCCCTGTGTTGGTGGCGGCATTAATATAAGTTGAAAAAAACTTAGTGTGTCCCCACCACGTCTTGTGATTACATGTTTGAATATAACAAAAAATACATTTTACTCTTTCAGGCGACCGCCAACTGAGTGCGACTGAGGTGAATGTCCTGA
>NW_017804442.1:1110851-1112947 GCF_001625305.1 Branchiostoma belcheri
CCTTCCTTCCTTCCTTCCTTCCTTTTTGTGGGGCCGTGTGGCGTAGCGGCAAAGTGCTCGACTCGGAACCAAGAGGTCCTGGGTTCGAGTCCTGACATGCCACCGATCTTGTGCCCTTGGGAAAGGCCTTCCCTCTTTCATTCATTCATTCATTCAAAATGATGGTAATGCCAGAGTCTGCTTTTTACCAGATGCATGCTATCTTTTTGCTATGAGTTTGAGAACCACAAGGTGGATGTCATCCATAAATAAAAAAAAAGAGAAAGGAAGCAAAAGAAAAAAGAAACGATTGAACTAGATCAGTGCTTATTTTTCATCTTACATTTGGTGTTAAAGAAGAGTACAGTTTGCAATCCATGTTATCTCTCTTTTAGGCCAATACCTGCTCTTTCGACCAACTTCCGAAGCCTGGCAGAGGCTATCCTCTTGTCACCAAAAGATCTGCTTGGAGACTATTGTTCCCTGGAAACGCCCAGGGAGGCGACTGGAAAGAGCAGAAATTGGCCAAATAAAGATATAACATGCCGATGGAGTTGGTTCTCTAGAAGAGTATAGTTTGTAACTCATGTTATCTCTTCAATCAACAGATAACAACTACCTGGACGAGGGAGAAGGAGCCGGGTTCTACACCGTCTGGGTCATCCACCTCACGAACACCGGCGGCAGCACTGACCCCGTCACTGGCTAACTAAAGGTGTTTGTTTTTGCTATCTTAACATGGCAAATATTTACCTCCTGAGTTAGAACACAGTGACGCTTCCTCAGCCAATCAGGACCCATGTTTGCTAGTGAAATGGTTGGCTGACGCCCTCGAACGGTACAGAGTCCCTAGGGTGGCGGAGCAGTTCTATATCCGCTAAACTCGCCCCGCACATGCTTTTAACTATTACATACTAGTAGATACATGTATCTGGCATTATAACCCCGACTTTGTTATAGACGTAAATAGAGGCTATAAATTGAATTATCATATCGCTGCGCTCACTTGGTGGCTTTATTCTGTGGATATAGCAACTGACAAGGCTTTATCACACCATATTCACCTCTGGGCGGGTCATTAACCCTTAATTATCAACGGCCATTTGTATTGACAAACCTGAAGAGGTCTTGTTTGAAGGATGTTGCACTTCCCGCAAACCACATATTTTCTTTAATAAAATATGGTCCCTACGGATATAAGAATACAACTGTCGACTAAATACCACCAAATGATTCTGCATATAGGTTTTTGGTTGGATTTATTATCCCCACAAGCCAGTAGTGACATAGTCTTTACTATTAAAGCTCCAATTTCTTTCAGTTAGCAAAGTTTGATTCTCTATGTTTTCAGCCATACTCGTATTCCAAATTGAAGATGTGTGTTTTAACTCTGATATTCCTTCTCTCTACAGGGTCTATCGCAGATCCACCAGTAGCGGCAGCAAGGCAAAAATAAAGACTAAATAAAATCTTACAATCAACACAAACAAAAAAGAATTCAATGACTTTACAGTTCGTTATAAATACATAAAACAGGTTGTTGATATACTTGCATAGTGACAACACCAGACAGAGCCTGGCACCGGGAGTATGCTGCAAAACATCCTCATCTGAACGTTAAGAATAGAGAGGGCGTAGGGATCGGAACAAACTGCACATAGTAAGCATGCTAGCATAACCTCCTTCGCAGTCTTGTTGGGCGTCGGCGTTATTTTTTCTCTGAGCGACGCGAGTAATATGCGGCCGCGAGGGACGATTTGCTGCCGAGGGAGTTTTTGCCACGGAGAGAAGGTTTCGCGCTCCAACAAGACTGCTTTCAGTCGGCGACTAGAAAGGGCTATCAAAAACACTTAGGAGCGATTGGCATGGATGTGTGAACTTCCCGCAATAAACGTCACCAGTGCAGGGAGGTGTTGTTGGAGCGCGAAACCTTCTCTCCGTGGCAAAAACTCCCTCGGCAGCAAATCGTCCCTCGCGGCGGCATATTACTCACGTCGCTCAGAGAAAAATAACGCCGACGCCCAACAAGACTGCGAAGGAGGCTAGCTAGCAGAGGAATGGGCGTAGATACACCTATAGCGTTTGGCCACTTTGCTTAGCCTCCTGTGCAGGGCCTC
>NW_017804442.1:1112967-1137696 GCF_001625305.1 Branchiostoma belcheri
GGGNGGGGGGGGGTTCATACTAGTACTGGGTTTTGTACAATTGTTAGATAACTCGTTAGTTTACTAGCCATCGTAGGACATACCCTCATTGGAAGACCAGTTTGCCCTACGATGCCCTACATCAAACGATGGTCAGCAAAACAACGCTTTAACAATTTTACAGACAACCGTATCAAAACGCCTTCGGAAGCCTGCACATAGGACAGGAGGCTAATTTGGCCAAGAAATGTTGCAACAACGTGAGATGTAAAATTGTAAATGCGTCCGTAACCGGTGCAATAGCTCAACTGGTAGAGTGCTCGCTTTGTAACCGGGAGGTCGTGAGTTCAAACCCCGACCGGGTCATACCAAAGACTTTAAGAATTATACACACTTCTTTCTAATTCTCTGCTTAGCACTCAGCACATATGAGAAAGAGTGTGGGAAGGTCAAACATACAGCACTACCAGCGGACTAGCCCCCTGCTGTAGTGCATTGCACAATTGTGTGTCGCCCAAGGGCTACGGAATGGAGATGGGCACCACCCTACGCTCGGGTAAGAGCACGGGAGACCTTCTTCTTCTTCTTCGTCCGTAGCCAAATTTTGTTGCTACAGAATCATCTTGCTCGAGTTTGAAAAAAGTTTGACAAGATATATGGGATAAGACTGTTTTGGTAGCACGTAATGTAACGTCAACGTAACCAGTGCTAGTGTATAAGATACACGTAAAAGGGTTTTATCCAGTCTATGCCCTCCAAATAGCTGTGTCCATTAAAAACGTGCATGATACCTCTGTTACCAACATGTTATCTTCATCAAACATCCATTAAATGCTTTCCGTACAATGCGGGTTGCCCCTGACATTTAACCAACATGTAGACTGAGTCATAGACGTCAGTAGAAGCAACAAAAACATGGTACGAGCTAACACTAACGTCATAGCCCTACTTATAATTTTTTTTAATTCATCAAAACATAAAAACATAACAAGGACAATGTGACGCTGCACTCAAGTTAACAACTTATATTAACAGCGCCACACAACAAAAAGGTACAATTAACATTTAAATATACAAATTTGACATATCTGTGCGCCGTATTCCCACCACCCCAAGACATTAAAATGTTAAATTAAATGCTAACAGAGCTATTTGAAAGATAAGATTACATGGTAACCTCCTATATCTCATTGGCGGAAAAACATCCGCCAATCAGAGCTAGGAGGGGAACTTATAATTGATAGATGTGCTAAAATAGAATTTCAAGCGGAACTTTGTATTGACCAACCCGGGGAGGTCTTATTTGAAGGCCGTTATAACTGTCCACAAGACCGGTATATCAGGATCGAGTGTTTGTGACTCCGATACTGTTTCAGACTTAACGGACTCAACGTCTTGTAGTGTTCAGACAGGAACAGACTGGTGAGTCTACTTTTACTCCAATCTATTGTCACTGTAGCTTCTTTTTAGTATCTCGTTTTGATATGCTTCGTGGCAATGATAGGACCGTAGGGCGTAAGATATGTCACCTAATATGTGTATATGTTTTAGGACTTACAATAGGACTTACCATCTGGTGAGTTTACTTTACTCCAGTTTATTGTAACTTCTTTTTATTATATCGTTCTATATAGCTTTCATTGCCATCTACATTTATGGTGGGACCCTCAGAACTTAAGATTTGTTATCTAATCTATAGCTTCTTTGAATTTTCACGTTTTGATTTAGTCATGCCTTTGCTTAAAGCTTAAGATTTGTTACCTAAGTTTACGAATGGCTCGTGACGGTTACTTTTCAGATCTCTTCGTCAACCATGACTCCCTTCCTTCTGCTGTTCGTTGCCTTGGCAACAGCGTCTCCTATGAAGAGGTACGTGCATTTTAATGTCACACTATTAAACATTTTGAGATTTTCATAACTTCGTGAAGGGGGCAGGGGAGGGGTACGTACGATCTACTAACGTACGTCCGAACCGTAGCTGGCCAACCAGTATGACTTTTATATAACCTAGAATCGATGAAAAACAGCGGTAACTAATTTGTGTAAGATGAAGTCTTTATTCATGCATCTCCCTTGCCGTAGCTGCCGACGTTTTGCTGTTTAAGGAACACTTTACCCTCTCTAATGGAGATCGGCTTTATTTATTGGTCTGTTTGTATCAACAACAACATATCTCGCAGTCTTGACATGTACATACAGGGCTGAATTCCGATGTTTGTTTACAACATAAATCATTAATTAACAGTAGGGTAATGCAAATTACAATCATGTCGGCATCTACAGATTGATTGGTTCAACGAATTCAGATATTTACAATAGTGCCTTAAATCACTCAAGTTTTTAACATACGTGTAGAAGAATAGTCATCATAAATGGATAAATCATCAACACACTTAAGATATCTTTACCTGGTTGGAACGTTAGAAAAGTTTTTTCGCCTACAGGCAGACCACCAGCGGCCTGGATGAAAACGGTGACGGGCTGATCTCCAAGGATGAAGTTCTCATCTGCATGTCTCTGCACGAAGCGCTTGTCGCCCTGGACAGGGATGGTAAGCAATCACTAATCTGGACGTCCCAACTACTAAGTACCTAATACCAGCCCAGAAGAGAACAAGAAATAGCCATGCCTTCAAGTACCAGCGTTATCAACCAAGGATTGAGGTGTTCAAGAATTCATTCTTTCCTAGAACTATTACAGAGTGGAACTCACTGTCACCAAGCACAGTAGGGGCATTGCCATTAGATAGCTTTAAACAATGTCTAGAGCTAGATGTCCAAGGGTTAGGTGTAACAAGTCGATCAGTGTAGCCAGCTGCCGCCGCGCCGCGTGCCTGCGAAGCTGGCGTGTTACGCCGAGAGGCGGTTATATGGGCTATACGACATCCAAGGATAATGCATGGCCAATTTGATACTATCCTTTTGCCATTCTAGTATCTGTTTTGAAACTAAGGTCTTAAGACCAATTACAACTTTTATTGTAATCAATTGCTTCGGAAAATGATGAGATGTCACTCTCCGTTTGCAGGCGATGGCTTCATCTACCTGCCTCAGATCATCGAGCTGTGGGGAACCGGAGACAAGTTTTACGAACTGAACACCGACGGAGACGACCACCTCACCTTCAGGGAGATCGAGAACGGAATGACTCTCAGCGACTTCTACGACCAGTTCGACTTCAACGGTAGGAATTTTAACTTTTTTTCCGTTTACCTATATCTGTGGTTGATTGTCTTCATCTGCTTTAGAAGACGTACAGCCATTATTTGTAGTCCTGACAATTCTATACTTGGCTTTGCTACATGTAAATGCAATGAAAATACGAATAATGCGAGGCTTCAGCTAGCTGTCTACTGGTTAAGCTTTTTAGATTTTTGTAATTTCAGGTCGTGAATTGGAATTTTCTATCGTAGTTTAGAGACTAAGAGACTAGGTATGAGACTAAGTATAAATTGCTCTTCGTTTAAGTCTATAAAAGCCAGTTACAAATAGTTACGGTTATAATTTCTTGCTAGTATTTTAAGAAAATCTAATACAAATAGAAAAGTGCGACATTTCTACATCCTCTGTCAACAGGTGATGGTACTCTGGACGCAGCAGAGGCGTACCAGCTAAACTACATCTGGGACGTCCTCTACAACCCTGCAGTTAACGACCCGCTAGACTCTAACGGAGACGGGAGACTCTCCAGGCTGGAAATCACGAGCCACATGACCTACAACGAGGTTCTGAGAGCCTTGGACGCCGACGGTAAGGCATACTCATTATCAATCAATACTACAATAGTTTGTGCTTATAAACCTGCATTATTTCTCCTCTGGTCTCTCAGTCACTGATGAAAGCTAGTGGATACTAGCTGAAACGTCTGACCGTTTCCAAAATCATATCCAGTTGCTTGAGTAACTGCTTTTTGGCATACTCATTATCTTTACTTACTTTACATTATCCGTCCACTTCGTTGAGTGAGCTATGAATTCGTTCATCGCCCAAAACGTTGCTGACATTTGAGTTTTGGTCGCGCAGAGAGGTCGCCGTAGAGGTTCCACTTGATCACGTTTTTGTGGAGTTTGGCGCTCTCTCCGCGCTCTGGCCAATTTCAGGTCGCCGTGAGAGCGCCACTAACTGGAATACAGACGTAGAATGTCCATGATGTACAAAATTACTAATTAACCGGTGGACGTAACAACCACTGATACCGTATCTGATACCGGCCCAGAAAAGAACAAGAAACAGTCATGCCTTCAAATATCAGAGTTATCAACCAAGAATTTAGGTATTCAATAACTCGTATATCTCCAGAACTATCGTAGACTGGAATTCATCACTGGAAAGCTTTAAACAACTCCTGCAATCAAATGTGCAAATATTAAGTGTAACAAGTCGTTCGGTGTGGTATAGCTAGCTGCCGCCGCGCCGCGTGCCTGCGAAGCTGGTGTGTTACGCCGAAGGGCGGTTATACCGGCTGTGCAGATTCAGATACAGAATGGGGGCCTAAAGACGCATTTTGTTCCTGCAGGCGACCAACGGCTGAGCGCGGCTGAGGTGAATGTACTGATGGGCTCCCAGACTGCCCAGTGGATGGACGATCAGGACAACAACGACGACGGTTTCGTCAACGGCGAGGAGGCGCACAGCCACCGTATGAATCTCGGCAGGATCTTCAGCAGACTCGACTTGGACGGTAAGTACAGTACCATTTCAAGAACCGTGCCTATATCTAGATCTATGACTAATAAACTGGTGGACGTACCAACCACATAAGTATCTGATACCAGCCCAGAAAAGAACAAGAAACAGTCATGCCTTCAATATCAGAGTTATCAACCAAGAATTGAGGTATTCAAAAACTCGTATTTCCCCAGAACTATCGTAGACTGGAACTCGTTGCCACCAAGCACAGTTGGGGCATCATCACTAGAAAGCTTTCAACAACTCCTGCAATCAAATGTGCAAAGATTGGGTGTAACAAGCCGTTCGGTGTGATATAGCTAGCTGCCGCCGCGCCGCGTACCTGCGAAGTGGTGTGTTACGCCGAAGGGCGGTTATACCGGCTATACCGATACAGATACAGATAAAAGGGGGTAGGATCAGGCACGGTTCTAGATACGCAAAATACAGTTACTCAAGCAACTAGATGTGATTTTGGAAAATTATATCCAGTTGCTTGAGTAACTGCTTTTTGGCGTATCGTATTACCTGGATGTGTAACAGTCTCCGACATACATACGGTTCTGGATAGTCACCAAGAAGATACATGTAGATCTTCCCCAGATATGGTCTAGATACACGTGGTTTGACAGCCCCTGCCTGCTTGAACTGAAAAAAGTTATTGAGAATTTTACACTCAACAAATGATACTGTAATAAAAAAAGGAAGGCAAAGAAAAGAAATAAATTTTACCGGTGTAGATGAATGTTTGGTGTGGTTTTTTCTTTGTGATCTCTTACATTTGGTGTTCCACTTTTTACTTTGTAGGAATTCTTATATGGAAAAAAATGAGATAAGGACATGTCATCTCATTTTTTCCATATAGAGTTTGTAGGAATTCTTTTATGTTGTATATAGAGTTTTGACATGGAATAAAAGGGCATAACTATTGGAGAAAGAAATATCACGACTTTTTTTAATTATCACGTTTTCAAGTGAAAATAAATTTACGTACTAAATAAATGAGATAAAAAGCTATGTATCTTTTTACAGGTAATAACTATCTGAATGATGGAGAAGGGGCCGGATTCTACGAAGTTTGGGTCATCCACCTCACGAACACCGGCGGCAGCACTGACCCCGTCACTGGCTAAGGTGCTTGTTTTTGCAATATTAATATGACAAATATTTATCTCCTGCCTTAGAAAATAGCCATCCGTCCTCAGGATCTACTACATAGATATCTGACTTTATAATCCAGACAGTGCCATACACGTCAGTAGATGCTACAAACCGAAATTCAAACGGTGATTTGTATTGACAAAAGTTAGCTTGAATTTCTTTTCAGTCAGCAAAGTTTGGGTGTATGTTTCCAGGCATCCTAGTTTTCCAAATAGCAGATGTGTGTTTGAACTCTGATTTTCCTTTTTCCCTTCAGGGACTAGAGCAGATCCATCAGTGGCGACATCAATGGAACATAAAGACTAAAATAAATTCTTACAGTCAATACAAAAATAAATTATACAAATGACTTCACTCCTCTGCTGTTCTCGTTGTATTTGTCTCATAAAGTTTCGTTGGCGTTAGTAAAATATAATTAAAGTAAAAAAAAATATGAAAATGTTGAGTAAAAAAATGTGTTGTCGAGATCTCCATACTCAAAAACATCAGGGTAACTGACATCTGCATAAAAAGAATTATGGCCAGGGGAGTTGGTCGGCCATAGAGGGTCCAGTTTGCCTGCATAGCGTCTGTAACTGAACCTCTATTGTTGGCTAACTACCCTCGCCTTGCTATTCTAGGCTAACCAGCTGCATTCTTTTGAGGCCGATTTCTACTATTCATTCAGCCTGCAAAGGAGTCTGGTGGAGACTATTAGAATTTTACGACACACAAAAACACCCATTAGGTGCTTTACGTACAACATGACCTTGGTGGTGTTAAAGACGTCAGTAGAGGCGAAAAATAGAATTTTAAACGGACGTTAGTATTGACTTACCTGAGGAGATAATGACTGAAGCCTGTTGTACTTCCCACAAGAGCTATATATTAGGACGGAGAGTGTCTGGCTCCGACACTGTCTCGAGCTCAACGTCTTGTAGTGGCCTGACAGGAATCACCTGGTAAGTCTACTTTTACTTTAATCTGTTGAAGACTCTTTTAACTCTCTGTCTTTGTTCTTGTTGCCTATGATGGAGCCCCCAGGACGTAAGGTTTTGGGACCTAAATAGTATTCCCTCTGTCTCTTGTCTTTTCTTTTACAATATGCTGACAGCATAAAGGATCATTCAGGTTGTGATACGGCTATTGTACGGCTCATGTGACAGGAGCCTTTGCTAAAGGCATTTTGTTGGGGCTTACAGCAAGAATTCCTATTCTTTTCTTACTTCGCTACACTGTCGTGAAATACAACCTTTCGTTTGTTCCGAACCGTTTTTTCTCTTTATTGTTTAGGCTCAGGATGAATGCTACGTCTACCAGGCTGATACTTGAGTTTTACTCTAAGAATGACCCATGACGGTCACTTGTTTTTCAGAACCATGACTCCCTTCCTTCTGCTGTTCGTTGCCTTGGCAACAGCGTCTCCCATGAAGAGGTGCGTGCTGAACATTCATCTTAAGGCTAAGTTTAACATCTCACAAATGTAGTAGCCTTCATTTGTTCCAGTAAGCCTTGCATCTTACTAAAGATTCGTAGCCTTTAGATAGCTTACTAAAGATCCCTAGCCTCAGGTATCTCTCGGAGTTGGTGTTCTTCGGATTCTGGTTGAGCAGGGCCTAGTCCTCTGTGCTTGAGGTCCGCTGTAAAACGAATTTATCTGGTTGAAGCGTCTTCTATAAAAATGGTGGACATCAATAATCTCCAAGCAGATCTTTCGGCGGCCGCAAAACACAGTATCAAATTGGCCAGGCAGTATCCATCGGCCACCGGGTGGCTAGCTAATGGCCAATGGATACTGCCTTCCTACCGTATGGTCTTCTTGGAGATGAAACATCAACACTATACGGAAGGAGTCATAATCATTTTGACGTTTTTTACCTACAGGCAGGCGACTAGCGGCCTGGATACCGACGGAGACGGACTGATCTCCAAAGATGAAGTTACCGCCGCCATGACTCTTCACCAGGCTCTTGTCGCCCTGGACAGGGATGGTAAGCAAAATGTCAATTTCTCTGTTGCTGCCTACATTTACGTCAACATAGAGGGTTTGTTACATCGTTAGAGAAACCTTGAAGGCCTACTATTAAGTGACTGTAATTTTCATACAAAAACCAGGAAGGTCCCTGCTGATAGCATTGTCCAAAATTAATGTTTAAATTGTACAAAAATGCTTTTGCGAACGTTATAACACTAGGAACTGTAGCTGGATCTTTCTGACGAAGTTCGGTTATGGGCCTCCTTGCGACTTTCTTCGGTACTGTAGAGGATCGTCCGACACTTCCATGTTTTCTATCCACGTTTAGGCGATGGCTTCATCTATCTGGCGCAGATCATTGAACTTTGGGGAATCGGAGACAAGTTTTACGAACTGAACACCGACGGAGACGACCACCTCACCTTCGACGAGATTGAAAACGGAATGACTCTCAGCGACTTCTACGACCAGTTCGACTTCAACGGTATGAATTTTAACTTTTTTCCCGTTTATCTACATCTTGTCTAGGCTTTAATACATGTAAATACAATAAAATACGCATAATACGAGGCTGATGTATGTCTTCAATTTGCTGTCCGCTGGTTACGCTTGTAAAATTGGAATCTTCTATCATAGTTTAGGATACTAAGTACACCTTTCTATTCTTCCGTGTCAAAGCAGTCATAGATAGCCACAATTTGGTTAAGTTGCTAGTATTATCTTGAAGGTCCATCAGACAAGTACTAATCTCCAAGCAGATCCCTTTCGGTGGCAAGACAGTATCCATTAGCCAGAGGGGTTTGTACGGCCACCTTCTCTGGCTAATGGCTACTGTCTTGCCACCGAAAGGGATCTGCTTGGAGATTAACAAGTACGACATTTTTACGCCAAAACGCAGTTACTCAAGCAACTGGATATGATTTTGGAAACGGTCAGACGTATAGTTTGTGCTTATCAACCTGCATTTCTTCCCTGGTGTCTCTCAGTCACTGAGAAAGCTAGTGGATACTAGCTGAAACGTCTGACCTTTTCCAAAATCATATCCAATTGCTTGAGTAACTGTTTTCTGGCGTATGGTATTACCTGGATGTCTAACCTTCACCGACGTACGACATTTTTACGTTGTGACTATTCCGTGCCAACAGGTGACGGGACTCTGGACGTGGCAGAAGCTTACCAGGTGAACTACATCTACGACGTTATCCAGAACCCTGCCATTAA
Organism: Branchiostoma belcheri; assembly: GCF_001625305.1. Taxonomy (NCBI): domain Eukaryota; kingdom Metazoa; phylum Chordata; class Leptocardii; order Amphioxiformes; family Branchiostomatidae; genus Branchiostoma; species Branchiostoma belcheri. Next base: position 1,121,950 of record NW_017804442.1, read on the forward strand.
CAACCCTCTGGACTCCAACGGAGACGGCCAACTCTCCAGGCTGGAAATCACCAGCCACATCACCTACGACGAGGTGCTGGCCGCCCTGGACGCCGACGGTACGGCATACTCATTAACTTTATCTATACTTAGCCTCCGTAGCAGGCTTATAGAGCTGGGGGTTTGGTGGTCTTCGGCTGTTTTCTGATTAGCCCAGTTCTAAAAACGGAGTAATTCAACCAGGCCGGCTATGTTGTCTATATGCAATCAGAAAATAGCATATAAAAGATGGGCATGGTGGCCTTGAAAATGTGCACTTAGGTGCACCTGTTCCACCATGCCCCCCGTGTATATTATGTATGTGGCCAATCGTAATAAATAAATAAAATAAATAGATCCCAAAGACCCTGAAGACCCCCAAACCCCCCAGTTTTTTGTATACTATGGAGGCTAATCTTTACTTACTTTACTTTAACTGTCCACTTCTACTGTCTGGGGTCTCGTGGGGAGGGACAGTTGGCGTCCGACGGCTAGTCTGGAGGCTGTTGTTATATATATGTGTGTGACAATAAAGACCACATGGAAAGTTTCCATGTGGCAATAAAGACCACATGGAAACTTACCGTACGCAAAACAGTTCAGAATGATGGGAAGAAACTGAGAGTTGGCAAAACGGAATCTATGGCTGCTGAGGCACAAAACAGAAACCTATGGAGGAGTACTGTTAAGTCTGCAAGTCGACCGATGCAACTAGTTACAGGAGGAGCTAAGGTCTCTTTCTTCTTCTTCACTCAGCCTCTTCTGAGGTGCAGCGTGTGAAGTTTTGTCTCCAGTGCAGTCTGTCTTTCATTGCGGACAAAAGTTCCAATCCTTGTAGACCAGTTTCAGACTGAATGAGACCCTTAAGTGTTGTGATTGGACGACCAATCCTCCTTTTTGCCTTTGGAGTCCAGACTATAGTAGTCGTCCCGCTGGTTCTCTACCACGAGTAAGGTCTAGTTCTAGTTCTATACAATACTAAGCAATACCCCTCGCGGGGTCTAGTGCTTAGGGAAGTGGTCGTTCCCCAGCGTGACCGGTGATGGTGGTGAGTAAAAAAAACAAGTGCAATAACTACATACAGAAGTCATGGCTGGGGATTGGCCACATTCCTACAGCTGGGTACAGCTAGGGAAGCCATAATGACTGGCTACCCCAGCTTCAAAATGCTCAATTGACTTATTAGCCATTACCAGATGGTCAGGTAAGTCTAAGATAACTTTAACGTAATAAAGACGCGTTTCGTTCCTGCAGGTGACCAACAGCTGAGTGAAACTGAGGCGAACGTGCTGTTTGGTTCCGTGACCGCCCAGTGGATGGACGATCAGGACAACAACGACGACGGTTTCGTCGACTTCGACGAGGCGCACAGCCACCGCATGAACCTGCGCAGGATCTTCCAAAGACTCGACTTGGACGGTAGGCATCAGAATAACAACCTCACCTCGTGGGGTCGTGTGGCGTAGCGGCAGAGTGCGCGACTCGGAACTAAGAGTCCCGGGTTCGAGTCCTGCCGTGCCACCGATCTTGTGCCCTTGGGAAAGGCACTTTACACGACTTTCCTCACTTAGCTCAGGTGTAAATGAGTATTGTCCTATCATGTATTTGTCCAATGTGTTGGTGGCGGCATTAATATAAGTTGAAAAAACTTGAGTGTGTCGTCACCACGTCTGGTGATTACATGTTGGAATAAAAAAAACCAACTGCAAAATAATGTTAGCCGCACAAAATTATATATTAGAAAAAAAAAAGATTCTAACTGTATGTGTCTTCTGGGATGGGAGGTTTGTTATTCACGCGAGGTCTCATGTATTTTTAAATGTCTTGTAAAATATTTTCTTTCATTGTAAAAGTGGCTGCGAGAATATAAGTTGTACCTAACTTGAGTTCGCAGTCACTTAGTCCATGTCTTTTCATTTGTAATTCTCATTGTGTTTCTGAATAAATAAAAAAAAATCTTCGGTAGCAGTTCATCTCGAAAGCATTTAGACTAACAACGCGGGTTCCAAAACGTATACTTTAGCCAATAAGGAGAACAATTGACTAGAGGAGTTCAGCCGGCGTAGAGTTCATTTGCCCGCACAGAGGGGAGGGAATCAACCCTCTCGCGGACTGACTCTCCTGGCCAACCATTTTCCTTTTTTTACCGAATCCTACGATCCGTACAACCGTAGGAAGGCCTGGTGGAGGCTAGGCAATAACCGTGCGTATCTACCTCAACGGACATGTGTTTGTCTTTTTCATCTCTTACATTTGGTGTTCAACTGTTTACAGATAACAACTACTTGGATGATGGGGAAGGTGCCGGATTCTACGCAGTTTGGACCACCCACCTCGTGAACACCGGTGGCGGCGGTGGCACTGACCCCATCACTGGCTAAGGTGTATGTTTTTGCAATCTTCGGATATTGAAGTGATATAGATACTTGACATTATGCCCTCGTAAGACGTCAGTAGATGCTATAAATCGAATTTAAGACGGACATTTGTATTGACAAAACTGGGGAGATCTTGTTTGAAGGATGTTGCACTTCCCACATACAACTATGATTTCTCAACGGATCCTACGGATGTAAGAATGCAACTGTCGACTAAATACCAGCACTTTGACAATGATTCGGCAGACGTAGATTGGATTTTACTATTAAAGTTAGCTTCAATTTCTTTTCAGTTATCAAAGTTTGAGTGTATGTTTTCAGCCATACTCGTATTCCAAATTGCAGATGTGTGTTTGAACTCTGATGTTGCTTCTCTCTACAGGGCCTATCGCAGATGCACCAGTAGCGGCAGCTATGGAAAATAAAGACTAAAATGACATATTACACAATTACAGTCAACACAAACCAAATAAAATTGTTAAATGACTTCACTCCTCTGCTGTTCTCATTGCCTTTGTTACATTCACAAGTAAAATAAAATAAAATAAAATAAAATAAAATAAAATAAAATAAAATAAAATAAAATAAAATAAAATAAAATAAAATAAAATAAAATAAAATAAAATAAAATAAAATAAAATAAAATAAAATAAAATAAAATAAAATAAAATAATAAAAAAAAGGTGTTGTCAAGACCTGCATATTAAAAAACGTCAGCATATTTTACGTCATCTGCATTATCTTGAGGAGTACTGCAACTTACATAGGCATCTCTGTTTAAATTTAGTCACCACCAGACTCCTTTGCAGGCTGAATATTAAGTAGTAGAAATCAGCCTAAGAAGAATGTATCTGGCCATGGGAATTGGTCGGCCATAGAGGTCAATTTTGCCTGCATAGAGTCTGTGACTGAACCTCTGTGGCTGACCAACTCCCCCGCCAGCTTCAGTCTTTTTAGACCGATTCCTACTATTTGTCCAGCCTGCAAAGGTGTCTGGTGGAGACTGTTGGAACTGTATGTAGCTAACAAACAAACAAACAAACAAACAAACAAACATCCATTAGGTGCCCTACGTGCAACATGCCCTGTGCACGATCTGGCCCTGGCAGTATGACCCCGGTGGTGCTATAGACGTCAGTAGATGCGATAAATGGAATTTTAAACGGACGTTAGTATTGACTTACCTGAGGAGGTAATGTTTGAATAATCTTGTACTTCCCACAAGAGTTATATATTAGGACGATGTGTCTTTGGCTCCGACACTGTTTCAGACTCAACGTCTTGTAGTGGCCTGACAGGAACCGCCTGGTAAGTCTACCTTTTCTCTGGTCTACTTTACCCTCCTTTAAATATCTCTTTTTATTCCTCTTGGCTATGATAGAACCCGCTGGACGTAAGGTTTTGGACATAAATAATATTCCCTTTGTCTCTATTCTTTTACAACATACTGGAGTACAGCAAAAATGCTCAATCAGGCTGTGATCGTACGGTTATTGTACGCCTCATGTGACAGGCGCCACCCCTACAGGCATTTCTTTGGGGCTCACACCAAGCTTAAGAATTCCTTCTTCTTCCCTTAGTTATTTCACTACATCTTCATGAAGTACATCCTTTCGTTTGATTCGAACCACTTTTCTATCTTTTGCTTAGGCTCTGGATGAATGCTATAGCTACGTTTACCAGTGATACTTGAGTTTGTTATGTTATGTGTACCAGTGGTACTTATGTTTGAGTTTTACTCTAAGAATGACACATGACGGTCACTTTTTCAGAACCATGACTCCCTTTCTTCTGCTATTCGTTGCCTTGGCAACAGCCTCTCCCATGAAGAGGTACGTACTAAAACCCATCTCAATGCTAAGTTAGACATAGGGATTTTCAATGTAGTAGCCTGACATGCAGGAGGTTGTAACTGGTTAGTTCCATTTTTTTACATGCTGGATGGGTAAATTCAGTCTTACTTAATTTGCTCCAGCAAGCCCTGTATATCTTACAAAAGATCCCCAGCCTTTACTTAGCACTCAGAGTTGTCTTTCGTCTGGTTAACTTAAGAAAGGCCTAGTCCTCTTTGCTTGAGGTCCGCTGTAAATGTATTCATCTGGTTTTGAAGTGTCTTCTAGGAAAATGCGGACATCAAAAATCTCCAAGCAGATCTTTCGGTGGCCACAAAAAACAGTATCGAATTGGCCAGGCAGTATCCATTATCCAGACAGTATCCATTTGCCACACGGTGGCTAGTGGACAATGGATCTGCCTTGCCACAGCATGATCTGCTTGGAGATTAGACATCAACACTATACGGAAGGCATCACAGGTTTTTTGGACGTTTTTGCCTACAGACAGACGACCAGCGGCCTGGATGCCAACGGTGACGGTCTGATCTCCAAGGATGAAGTTACCAATGCCATGTCCCTGCACGAGGCTCTTACGGCTCTCGACAGAGATGGTAAGAAAGTTTCTCTGTTGCTGCCTATGGCCACAACGACTTAATTCTATGGATGACATCCTCTGAAGACTCCACAAACTAGTGCGCGCGGGCGAATAAAAAAAATCTGGCCAAAAATAAAAATGCTACTAAACCACAAGAATACAAAGCTGGTATTGTGAATTTGCGGCAGTACTTAGCGACGTATATGACAAGCCGGCACATGCTGGCTTTTTGTGGAATTTATGAATCGGCACTGTACGTATGTACTGAGTTCTTGAGTCGTGGAGCTTTGATAGCCAGGGTGCCATCCTCGAGAGTTACCACCAGCTCCGATATTGTCGCTAACTACCATGGACTACCCAGTCCTGGAGCCAGGCGAGAGCCTTTCTTTTTTTCGAGAAAAGACGAAAATGAATGCGCGCGCGGATATCATCCATAAACTTAAGTCGGTGTGGCCTATCTACGTCAACACAAAGAGTTTGTTGTAAGGTTTGAATTGTCGAAGTGCTGTCACATCCACCATCATAGTTAGATAACCTCGAAGGCCTGTTAAGTGACTGTAATTTTCATACAAAGTTTAACTCAAAAGGACCATCTTTGTACGGACCCTGATAACTTTCCGACGGATGCATCGTCCGAACTTAACGGTGCACACCCCAGTTCTTGCGCGACCGGGGTCCGTGATAGTCCGTTGTAAAAAAGTGACGGAAGGGTTTTGAGGGTCCAAGTTTGAGGTGACATTTCTCATAAACTGCCACGAAGTATCATTAAACATTAACATGGCTGAAGAGTGTAAGAAATGGTGATTTTGGGGTGAAAATTTCTTTTGGCTCCGAACCTTACTTCCGGGTATCCTTGCGCGCCAAGTGTAATCCGCCCGTTTGACCTAGATTTCGCTCTGCGGCTTCGTAGGGGTGGATTTGCAACCCCTCGCGCCGTGGACTGTTTAGAAAATTACAGTACTAGAATTTTCTTTATAATCTACTCGGGTATAGTCAAGGCTTGGGTCTTTCTGCCAGCATCAGTCATTTCTGCCGGAAAATTTTTTTCTATGGGATTATCCTACGCGAAAATTCGCAATTTGGGGCATTAATTTTGGAGTGAAAATAATGTTTTTTCCGTTGATTTTACCAAACTTAAAAAGGTTGAAGAAACCAAACTCAGCTGGTCTTGTAGCTGAAGAGATATCCTTTCGTCCCATATACAGTTATTTTCCTTCCGAATTATTCCACGCCAGAGACGGTCGCTAGATTTGAGGGTATGCAGCTTCGAATAGAGACGCCAAACTAGAGTTCCCCGATCTCATACCTTCGCCAAATGATGTTAATCTTTATGACTGACGAATTATAGATTAGATTATTCCCCCCTGATTTAAGAAATAGGAACCTGATTTTCATGAATTATATCATTTATCATAATCTCAACCAAAAAAACAGTCTTATATTAACAAACAATGCATTCTAGCATTTCCTAATAAATTATGCAAATGAGGTTCTGATTTGAATAAATTATGTTTAATGATGTTCACCTCAATTTAACTTTCAAATACCACAAGTATGAAATTCCAGGCAGTTATCATTACATAATTATAAAATTTTCTCATTAATTATGCAAATTAGGTCATTATTAACATAATCAATATCTTCCTGTGTTTCTCTCGTTGTCAATTACCAATGTCACAAGCTTTAATTGTCCTTAATGGAATGCAGCTGATTTATAGAATTTCCCCATAAATTATGCAAATTATATCCATATTTGCATAATTGTCACATAATTATATGAAGGATCACGTAAGCTACCTACATACCAAAAATCACGACGATCCGTCAACCGGTTCTTGAGTTATCCCCTTTTGAATATTTTCAAGAATATATCGCTGCAGTTCCAGAGCAAGCCGCTAGGGGGCCTAAACTCACATCACTTCTTCCCCAGCACAAGAGCTACCTACCATCTAACTTTCATCCCCAAAGCATGTCTAGATCATGAGATATCAAAACCGGAAGTTCAGCTGCAGTACCATAACAAGCCGCTAGGGGGTCCAAAATTTAATCATTTTGAGGTCTCATCAAGACCTACCCACCTACCAAGTATCAAGACAATCCATCAAGGCCTTCTCAAGTTATCGTGTTGACAGACACACACACACACACACACACACACACACACACGAACGCCCCTGAAAACATAACCTTCTTGGCGAAGGTAATAAACTGGGGTGTGCCCCCTTAATGTTTAAATTGTACAAAAATGCTTTTGTGAACGTTACAACACTAGGAACTGTAGCTGGATCTTTCTGACGAAGTTCGGTTATGGGCCTGCCAGTGAATTTCTTCGGTACTGTAGCGGAACGTCCAACACTTACATGTTTTCTATCCACTGCGAACAGGCGACGGCTTCATCTACCTTCCTCAGATCATCGAGCTGTGGGGAACCGGAGACAAGTTTTACGAACTGAACACCGACGGAGACGACCACCTCACCTTCAGGGAGATCGAGAACGGAATGACTCTCAGTGACTTCTACGACCAGTTCGATTTCAACGGTACTTTAGTCTGTATATAGCACAAATATCCACGGGAGCCAGACTTGTTCAATGTCTCAATGCAAATAAACACGTACAAATACATACCATCTATGGTTAGATATCCAGGTAAAGAGATACACAAGGAAATTCTTACTCAAGCAACGGGATCGATTTTGAAAACTGTCAGACGCATACGTTTCAAGTAGCATCCACTACGTACTTCACCGCTTACTATCCAGTTGCTTGAGTAAAGATTTCCTTGTGTATATCTGTGTTGACAGGTGACGGAACTCTGGACGCAGCAGAGGCTTATCAGCTGCACTTTATCTACGATGTCCTGAACGACCCTTCCATCGACAACCCTCTGGACTCTAACGGAGACGGCAGGCTCTCCAGGCTGGAAGTGGTCAGCCACATGACTTATGACGAGGTTCTGGCCGCCCTGGACGCTGACGGTAAGGCAGATTTTCTGTTTTCTTTTTTTTTATATTCCAACATGTTAATGCCGCCACCAACACATGGGACAATACAATACAATACAATACAATACAATACTCATTTTCACCTGAGCGAAGTGAGGAAAGTCGTGTAAAGTGCCTTTCCCAAGGGCACAAGATCAGTGGCATGTCAGGACTCGAACCCGGGACCTCTTGGTTCCGAGTCGAGCACTCTGTCGCTACGCCACACGACCCCAGATTTTCTGTTGTCGTTGTCGAGTGTTTGACTCGCATTTAAGAGGTGGGCAGTTTAACACACGCTACTGAAAGTGCACTACTCTATCTATGGGTGTGGGAAGCATGTTAAGGACGTAACATGACCTGCCCTTATTTCAGGTTGACTAAATTATGCTGCTACCACTGATCAAACCTCCGTTGAGCGGCTTCCATAAAGCCCTGGACATATAAGGCTGCGTTTCTCAAAGACGGGCCTTTGTCTGTTCTCCAACTCCAACGTTTTCAATAACCGATATTTCTAGAGACCGACCTTTCTTTGCAAGTTGTTAGCAGACAGTGAAGACACATTTTGTTGAAAGTTAAAACTTTTGGTCCAACACAAGAAAAATTCTCTCACCTAGAGCTTTCGACCAGTCACTCTGGTCTTCCTCAGTAGACTGACCCAGTGAAGTCTACTGAGGAAGACCAGAGTGACTGGTTGAAAGCTCTAGGTGAGAGAACTTTTCTTGTGTTGGACCAAACGTTTTAACTTTAAACATGTAACTACCAACACAGATGAACTTTCATGATAAGACCCATTTTGCTTCTTCAGGTGACCAAGCGCTGAGTTCGACTGAGGCGAACGTGCTGTTTGGTTCCGCGACCGCTCAGTGGATGGACGACCAAGACAACAACGACGACGGGTCTGTCAGCTTCCAGGAGGCTCACACCCACTTCATGAGTCTGTGGAGGATCTTTGACAGACTCGACCTGAACGGTACGTATCGACTCCTGAAGCCTGGTGCTAGTCTGCATGCTTAAATGGGTTCGGATTAGTATCAGAAGGTATTGGTCCTTCTGAATAGTCTCTATCGTTTACTGGACTTTGCCTATCTAGCTCTTTGCCTGAATTGGCTAGGCTTAGGATCAGGTAAGGTTCTGGATAGTCTCTATCGTGTCCAGAACGGTGTCTATCTAGGTCTATGGTCTAGGTCTCTGTCTGAATGGGTTAGGGTTAGTATCAGGCATAGTTATAGATAGTCTCTATCGTGTACTGGACTTTGTCTATCTAGCTATGTGCCTGAATAGGCGTAGGTTCAGGCACGGCTCTGGATAGTCTTTATCGTACCCAGAATCTACCTCGTTCTGAATGGGTTAGGGTTAGGATCATGCACGGGTTCGGATAGTCTTCGCGTATCCAAGAACATAGATTTGCCCCAGGGACGTCGACGGTTCTGGATACGCGTGGACTACCCATGATTCCGGATCCAGCACGGACAGTACGTTTACTTGCTGTTCTTATACATGTAAGACGTCACACAGACACCAACATGCATGCAGATGCACAAAGAAAGGAAAATAAAATTAAGTGAATGCGTGTATTGTCTATTTGGTCTTGAATTGGTTACAGACAACAACTACCTGGATAATGGAGAGGGGGCCGGGTTCTACGAGGTTTGGCGTATTCACCTGGTCAACACCGGAGGACGTCATCATGATGGTCCTCATTCTCCTTCAGGATAAGGTTTGCACAACCTCCATACTTCCTTTAGATATGTACGAGTGTAATAGCCTCTACCCGGGTGCGGCTAACTATACTCTCTACCTACCTACCTACCACTCCACCGCATATCAGCTACTGCTGAGGCGGGCCATCATTGTTCTCCATCTGCCTCTATCTTGCGCGGCTCGTTGCGCCCCCTCCAACTCGCAACCCATCACTGCAAGATCTCTTTCCACTGTTTTTCTCCACGTCATACTATACTCTCTAGCTAGCTAGCCAACACCCCTGGTATGTTATCTCTCTATTGGGCCAATTTGTACTAAGAGGTAAGGTGTCTGATTTTGCAACCTCGGTACTTTCTTTAGTAGCACGAGTGTCAGCCTTGTTAGCCTTCGTCCGCTCACCAACATCCGCTACCGGCCAACGGATCTTGGGGAGCGGACGGAAAGGTTGACATTCAGGCTATTTTTCTACAGCTGTCCCAACTTCTTTGGTGTAAAGAAAATGCTACTACATATGGAAGTATATGTGCTCTTACTGTCAAACAAGTAATCCTGCTTATGGTAACAACAAAGGCGGTTTTTATACTAGCGTGCTTCTTTGGTTCGTTTTTACAACGTGTCGATTTGGGTTCTATGCAACATTCTGCTACAAACAAGCTAATGATAACTTGAATTTCTTTGTACATTGCAACATTTGTTTCTATCTTGCCTGCCGCCCCCCCCCCTGATGATTGCAGGTGTATTTATTTGTAGCCTTGAATATATTGAAATGAATGTAATTTTCTATACAGCTGCCCCCAGTGCTGATTTCAACGTCAAGGCAAATGTGAAGATTGAAATGAATGTCTGTTTTCCTACAGCTGTTTCCCTATGTGCTGACTCCGGCGTCATCAAAGGAAAAGTGAACACTGAAATAAAATCTTAAAGTCGACCCAAACCAAATAAAATAAAATTCGTCAATGACTCTACCTCTCGGTTTTCTTTTTTTCAGTTTAGTTTCATAAACTTGAGTTTTTAAAACAGTAAACAGTCTGGATGAGACTTTTTAAGTTCTGTGAAGCTAATGAACAAACATCCATTAGGTAGTCGTACGTGCAACACGAGTGGCGTAGTGGTAGAGCGTTCGACTATGAAACGGGGAGACCCGGGTTAGATCCCGAGTTGTACCCGGGACATGTCTTGACATGTACCCCGACGTTGTGCCCTTGGGAAAGGCACTTTACACGATTTTCGCCGAATGGCAGCCGCACAGACCCTTGCGCCAGTTCCCCCCAAAAATTGTGGAGCAAATATAATGTACGTGTATCATGTGTATTATTTGAATATTTATGACTACTTTTTTTATTATTATGTGCTACCCTGCATCAATTCAACCGTATAAAGGCTGCTACATCAAGGGTACTGTTTATTTATTGTTATTTATTTATTTATTACGATTGACCACATACATAATATACATGGAGGGAATGGTGGAACAGGTGCACCTAAGTGCACCTTTTCAAGGCCACCATGCCGTTTGACCAATAAAACCGACCAATAAAAATAACAGGCCCCGGGCACTGGCCGGGCATGTCAATATGACCCCCACTGTGTCACGAACGTCCTTAGTCGAGCCGAAAAATAGACATCCAAACGGACGTTTGTGTTGACATAGCTGATGGTGTGATGTGTTACTACTCGGTGGTGTGATGTTTAATTACTCGGTGGTGTGATGAATACGTGATGGGATGATGTCTGAAGACTGTTGTCTTCCCACGAGATATATATATAAGGATGGAGTATCTCCAGCTCCGACAGTCTCAGAGTCGACGTCTTGTGTTGTCCTGACAGGAATCACCTGGTGAGGCTACTTTTTTTTCTCCAATCTACTGTTACTGTAGGTACTTTTAATTATCTCTTTTTGTTGTTGTTGCCTATGATGGGACCCCCAGGACGTAAGGTCTGGTATATAAATAATGTTCCCTATCTCTATTCTTTTACAACATGCAAACAGCAAAAACGCTCATTTGTAGTTTGTACTCGTACGAGTATTGTAGGGCTCATGTCACATGCACCTTCCCTGAAGGCGTTTTGTTGGTGCTTACAGCAAGAAGTCCTTCTCTTACGTGAAATGTAGCCTTTCGTTTGATCCGAACCGTTTTTCTGTATTGTTTATACTCTGGGTGAATGTTATGTGTACCAGTGGTACTTATATTTGAGTTTTACATTAATAATGACACATGACGGTCACTTTTTCAGAACCATGACTCCCTTCCTTCTGCTGTTCGTTGCCTTGGCAACAGCCTCTCCTATGAAGAGGTACGTGCAGAATATTCATCTTAATGCTAAGTTTAACATGGGGATTTTCATCTGAAGAATATTAGGCGAAAACTGGTTGGTTCCATTTTCTACGTGATGAATGGGTACATTCAGTCTTCCTGCATTTGTCCCTGTACTTCTTACTTACTTACTTACTTAGTGCGAGCTCCCGCTCGAACCAATCCAGAAAGTCTCCTCTGTAACACTGGTCGTCCATGGCCCTTCGCAATTCATTGGTATCATGCGGGTCAGTGTCACATGGCAAGTTGTCTAAGTAGGTGACTCTGGGTCTCCCCCTACCTCTCTTTCTCTTAGCAGTAGTATCCCAAAGAACCAGATGGGCTGCAGGAATTTCAAGAGTGACCAACCAGCGAAATGCAGTGACCAGCCAGTTTCATTCTGCGCCGTTGTATTTTCTCGGTGACAGTTGGTAATCTTGGTACAACTGCCTTGAATCTTTCTAAAGATCCCCAGCCTTTAGTTAGCTCTCGGATAGGTTTTTCCTCTGGCTTATATTATAAGCAGAACATAGTCCTCTGTGCTTGAGGTCCACTGTAAATGTACCCATTTTGTTGAAGCGTCTTCTAGGAAAGTGTCAACACTATAACACTAAGGCGTCACAGGTCATTTAGACGTGTTTGCATACATACATACAGGCAGACAACCGGCCTGGACGCCAACGGCGACGGTCTGGTTTCCAAGGATGAAGTTCTCAACACCATGTCTCTGCACGAGGCTCTTGTGGCCCTGGATAGAGATGGTAAGCAAATAGACAGTTTCTCTGTTGCCTACGTCCACATACAGTTTTTTTTTTTGTAAGATTTGTCAAAGTGCCGTTACCTCGAGGGTCTGTTAAGTTAACTCAGGAAGAACCATTTTTGTACGGACCATGACAGCTTTTCGACGGATGCAACGTCCAACATTGATTTGTAAATTGTACAAAACTGCTTTTGTGAACGTTATAACACTAGGAACTGTAGTTGGATCTTTCTGACGAAATTCGGTTATGGAGTTCCTTGCGACTTTCTTCAGTACTGTAGCGGAACGTAACAATGCTTCTATGTTTTCTATCTACTGCGTGCAGGCGATGGGTTCATCTATCTGGCGCAGATCATCGAGCTGTGGGGAACCGGAGACAAGTTCTACGAACTGAACACCGACGGAGACGACCACCTCACCTTCAGGGAGATCGAAAACGGGATGACTCTCAGTGACTTCTACGACCAGTTCGACTTCAACGGTAATCTGGCTCTTAAAACTGGAATTTTCTATGGCAATCGTAGTTTGCTGCACTAAATGTTTAGTTTATATATAATGCAGTAATATGCCAAGGTTAACTATGCTATGACTTTTGATATAAGTGCCAAAAGAAACCTACATATTCTACATAAGATTAAGAGTTGTGGTCACACATTCATGAAAAGGAGATACGCAAGGAGAGAGTTACTCAAGTAACTGGCTAGATTTTGAAAACTGTCAGACGTTTCAAGTAGCATCCACTACTTCTCGTGAGTGACTAACGAAAATGTATCCCGTTGTTTGAGTAACAATTTCCTTGTGTATGTGTGTGTCTATATCAACAGGCGATGGGACGCCACAGAAGTTTGTCAGCTGCACTACATATACGACGTCCTTAATGTTTAGGGTGCACTTCTATTCTTTCAAGTCAAAGCAAGCAGTCATAACTAGCCACGGTTGTCTTACGGGGTATTATTTTCTATAGAAAATCTATCACACAAGTACGGCATTTTTACCTTGTAACAGGTGACGGGACTCTGGACGCAGCAGAAGCTTACCAGCTGAATTACATCTACGACGTTCTCAACAACGACAACGTTGTCATCGACGATCCTCTGGACTCTAACGGAGACGGGAGACTCTCCAGGCTGGAGGTTGTCAGCCACATGACGTACGACGAGGTTCTGGCCGCTCTGGATGCCAACGGTCAGAAAAATTCTTCTTCTTCTTCTTCATTGTTATGCCCACGTTCATCTTTTGTTGAACATTATGGCATTCCGAGGTCAGAGGTTCACCGCATACTCAGCTGCAGGTCACAGAAGTTCACCGCATGTGTGTTAACCGTTGCCCAAAATCATGTACGTGTACTATAAGCGCGAAGTCGTCACCGGGAGGGGCAGTCCATTGTGTGTAAGACAAATTCAAATTGCAGCCCTCACCACAAAGGTGTCAACCGTGGCAGCCTGGACCGCAGATTCAGGAAGATCGTTCCATTCTCTGACCGTTCTGGGCATGGAACGATCTTCTACAGCACGAAATCGGCCATTGAAACACTCTTAAAGCTCGCTAAAATGTTCCGTTTTGGCATGCTTTAATTTGCTTTACATACTCGTCCTTTACTGTGTTTTCTATGGTCTAAACCTCAAGTAGATGTTTTTCCAGCTTATTTCTAAAATGTTTATCCTATACCTCACTGGGAGCCCAACACAGTGCTCAGAGGTCAACAACACATAAATCCCAGGGCATTAGGGTGTATGTACATTATACAGAATGATCTCTAATTTATAAGATAGCTGTGAAGAAAAAAATTCTTCTTCCGAAAATAATTACACCAGGTTGGTAAAAAGTTTTCTTTTACACAGCCTAATTTCCCAACTAAGTGCTTACGTTTCGATATCTGTCAGACACCTTCTTCAGAGCTTCTGACTGGAGTTCTGATTCTCGCATGGCTGAGTTTGTACCCTCCTCATCCTGGTTTCATCTCAGCCATGCTTGGGATTGCGTTCTCGCCGCAAAAGCGCCACCTACATCGGCTGCACATAGCGGCGAGAATCAGAACTCCAGTAAGAAGCTCTGAAGAAGGTGTCTGATAGACATCGAAACGTCAGCACTTAGGTGAGAAATTTTAGTTGTGCTAGGCCCTCCCACAACAGAAAAGAAACTCAATGAGCTTAGAGAGCTCGCGAGGCAGAAGGCACGGTGGAAAGAGATGAAGAAAGACTGAATGCGGCTACAGAACATTTCCACACAACTGTAGAGTCAGAACACAGTGGATGATGATGATGATGAAAAGAAAACTCTTATATCACATTATTTTGCTTCTGCAGGCGACCGACAGCTGAGTTCTACTGAGATGAACGTGTTGATGGGCTCCCAGACCGCTCAGTGGATGAACGATCAGGACAACAACAACGACGGGTCCGTCAGCTTCCAGGAGGCCCACACCCACTTCATGACTCTGTGGAGGCTCTTTGACAGGCTCGACTTGGACAGTACGTAACGTCTCCTGAACCGTGCCTATCTAGTTCTATGTCTGAGTGGGTTAGGGTTAGGATCAGGCACGGTTATGGATAGTCTCTGTGTATCCCAGAATGTAGATTTGCCCCAGGCACTGTTCTGGATACGCCTGGACAGTAGGTGTACTTGCTTTTCTCACGTGACGTCACATAGACGCCAACATGCAGGCAGATGCAAATAGTGTTCTTTACTCAACTGAGAAGAGACTGCCAGTTAATAAAATACACCTGGAATAGTGTACATTACAATGCAAAAAAATACCAACATGGTGGCCAGCCTCTGCCAGCTTGATTTAAGAAGAACCAGATTTTACACTGTACAAATGCTGTAAGAAGTAAAAAGAAAAAAGTATCGCAAAGGGAAAGAAAATTGATGTGAATTAGATGAATGTGTGTTTTGCCTTCGTTATCTTACCGTTGTTGTTCACCTGTTTACAGACAGCCGCTACCTAGAGGATGGAGAAGGGGCCGGGTTCTATGAGGTTTACCGCATCCATGTGATGAACACCGGAGGACGTTAAGGTGTCTGTTTGCACAACCTCTATACTTTCTTTAGTATATAGTAGAGAGGACATCTCGCACCGACATCTTGCACACGCAGTCGTCCCTCAGTAAGACATCTGGAGCCGCATAGTTCCCGTTTAGAACTTTTACACACAGGCAAACCCGGTCGTGTGACAGGCTGAAT
>NW_017804442.1:1138237-1151461 GCF_001625305.1 Branchiostoma belcheri
TATATATATATATATATATATATATATGAGTGTAATAGCCTCTACCCGGGTGCAGCTAACTGTACTCTCTGGACCTAGCGGACCAACAACCCTGGCATGTTATGACAATTTATGGCTTCTGCGACGTGTGACGTCAACACTGTGTCAAAGGTATCTGGTAGACGATGAAGTGAAGGGTGATTGGCCCTGATGTAAATAGCCTCCTTCACCCCTCTCAGGAAATAGTCTTGTCGAAAGCTCCAGGTGAAAGAACTTTTTGTGTTAGACCAAAAGTTTTAACTACCAACACAGATTAACTTTCATGATAAGTCATAGGTGTTTATTTGTAGCTTTGTTTATTTGTCCTTTTCCCTACAGCTGGGCCCTGTGGTGCCCCTACCGCAGATTCACCAATAGCGGCAGCAGGGTAAAAATGAAGACTGGGAATAAAATCTTACAGTCAGTACAGTGGAAATAAACTGTCCTATGACCTATATTCTCCGTTTTCATTTCCTGAGTTTTTTTTAGTCGTATCAACTTATCTTTATCAAAACAATGGATAAACGTAAGACAAGAATTAAACAGATATTTCCAAACCTAACAAACGAACAAACAAACAGGTATATGCAAAAAAGACAACAATATGGGGTTAGGCATATATCTTACTTCTATAACGGTAAATCCTAACATCCCCTACCTTGTTTTTCCAGTAGAAAGCGAGAAAGGTAGATTGAATCTTGTGAATCAAACAGGTGCAAAACGTCATTTTTATTTGTAATGAAAACACGGCTGCTACAGCCATGTTTGAGAAAGGCCAAGAAACACCAGCTCATTATGTACCTTTGTCATTTCTTCTTTACTTTGTTTTCTTGTTTCTTTTTATGTGTGAGGAGAGGGCTGAGATAAAATTTATAACTTTTTGCCCAATCCTCGAAAAATAAATGTGAATAAAATAAAATAAAATAAAATAAAGGCCACGAAACAAAATCTAGGTCCATAACTTTCCAGGTACAAGCTGACACTATCGTCACAACTCGTGTGTGCACTATACACTGTCGAGGTATGACGTTAGTGCCAGCGTCATACCTCGATCGTGTATATGTGCACACTAAGCTTCATTCCACAGTGAACCATAATCTCCCAGGACACCCTAGGGTGGCATACGACAGTATCAAACTGGCCAGGCACTATCCATTGGCTAGAGAGGGTCCAATACCTGGCCAATTTGATACTGTCATATGCCACCCTATAGCTAGGGTCTGCTTGGAGATTATGTGAACCAGTCATATTTTTCCTGAAGAGGATGACATGCGGTCATTTTCGACCAAAGACGAAGTTTTGCAACTTTGTTATTCAATCATTCATCAACCTCATGAAGTTATTCACTGAGTTGGTACAGGCTGGCACTAACTTCACATCCTGTCCTCACAACTAGGTACTAGCTGACACTAAAGTGACAATATTGTTCCACTATCGGATATTTGCATTGACAAACCTGTAGATATCTTGATCGAAAGCTGTTTTAGTTCCCACAAGACGTGTATATTATCTAGTGTTCCTCACCGATACTGTCTCAGACTTCACTCGACTACACGTCTTGTAGTGTCCAGACAGGAACAGTCTGGTGAGTCTACGTCTGCTACGAACTACTGTAGTTTGTTGTTGTGACAGTGGAGGGTTTATAGGCCCTACCAACTAACCCGGTCGATGGATCTAGACCTTTTAGCCGAGTGGTTTGAGCGTCGGGTTTGAAGCTGGTGCTCGGGAGGTCTTGGGTTCGAACCCCGGCCCGGGACCAGGTTTTTTTTAAATCTGTTTCTACTCGTTCCTCCTGTTTCTTACATTGTTGTTGTTGCTTTCCACCCATGACACAGTTTGGTCTTCTTGTAATAGAACCGTAGGGACGTAGATACAATTTGTGAGATACAAGATATTATCTTCATGTTTTTAGATGTGCTGACAGCAAAAATTCCCTCTTTTCAGATCTAGAGATCAACCATGACTCCCTTCCTTCTACTGTTCGTTGCCTTGGCAACAGCGTCTCCAGTGAAGAGGTATGTGCAGTACACTAACGTTGAATATGTTAAACTTTTGGGGTCGTGGGGTCGTGTGGCGTAGCGTTGCTGTTTACGTCTTTTGTGCGTGAGGCATTTAAAATGTATCCTACTGGTTGAAGTGCAGAAAAAAACATGATGGGGAGGTCACAAGTTGGTGTGTTACGCCGAAGGGCGGTTATACCGGCTATACAGATACAGAAGCTGGTGTGTTACGCCGAAGGGCGGTTATACCGGCTATACCGATACAGAAGCTGGTGTGTTACGCCGAAGGGCGGTTTTACTGGCTATACCGATACAGATGCAAGTTTTATGTTTTTTTGGCATGCAGGCAGATAACCCCCTTAGATGCCAACGCAGACGGACTGCTCTCCAAGAGTGAAGTTCTCAACGCTATGACTCTGCACGAGGCTCTTGTCGCCCTGGATAGAGATGGTAAGCACTGCAGCTTTTTTTATTCCAACGTTAACATTTCATGACTAGACATGGTGATGGCACAAGTTATATCAACTTATTTTATGCCGTCACCAACGCAGATAGAGGACAAATACGGAACAGGACAATACTCATTTTCACCTGAGTTACATGTAAGTGAGGAAAGTCGTGTAAAGTGCCTTTCCCATGGGCACAAGATCGGTGGCATGTCAGGACTCGGACCCGGGACCTCTCGGTTCCGAGTCGAGCACTCTACCGCTACGCCACACGACCCCACTGCAGCTTACTTGTAAGTGATTGTAATACGAGTTTGTTGTAGACTCGTCCATATGTTGGTAGAGAAGCTTAAGCCTTTACTAAAAGCAAATTATGGACTTATTGCTAACTTTCAAAGATGCATAGATGGACATTGTTTAGTCCAAAAATAACTTTGTGAAAAGCATGACACAAAAAAATGCAGCAGCAGTAGTAGCTTGTGTTATGCTGTTTAAAATTATATTTTTAGTGAGCTGGATCTTCCAGATATTTAATAAGTAGATAAAAGGGTATGGACAAGTTTGATTATGGGTCTCTTAGCAGTTTTTCGTTCCGTAGCCGAGCTTTCAATAATTTTTTTTAATTTTATTTTATGGAGATTTACCACATTTGTGGAAGGATTGACATAACAGATGAATATCACCTCTTCAAGATGTCAAACCTGAGACCAGACTGTAAGGTTTGAACCACTTACACCGGGAAGGTCCCCTACTCTTTTCGATAAGTGTGGTGGGTTCTTTAACATGCATGGGGTGTGGCTCTCCCAAACATTGGGCCTCCATTTAACGTCCTATCCGAGGGACGTCCCTAACCGAAGCTAGGTACTCATTTGCACCTGAGTGAAGTGAGGAAAGTCGTGTAAAGTGCCTTTCCCACATGATCGGTGACACCGGGCAGGATTCGAACCCGGAACCTCTTGGGCCTGGGCCGAACACGCTACCGCTACGCCACACGACCCCACATGTATCTTTTCTTGAAGTTCAGAAACAGAATTATTACTCTCTGTGTGTAGGTGACGGGTTCATCTACCAGGCTCAGATCATTGAGCTGTGGGGAACGGCAGATCTGTTCCACCAACTCAACACCAACGGTGACGACCACCTCACATTCACGGAAATAGAAAATTTTATGACCCTGAGCGACTTCTACGACCAGTTTGACGCCGACGGTACGTATTCTATTTATTTATTTATTTATTTATTTATTTCATCTTATAAACACCTGGGTAGCCTCTACAACATAAGATTGCTGATTTCCAAGAGGGCCCAGGGTCACAAACAAATATAACATAACATAACATAAAGCAAATTGTATAAAAGTAAATTATACAATCAAGTAACAAAAGTTAACAGAAACCAGCATAACTGAAAATCAGTATAACTGAAAAGTTAACATATATAAACATATAAACAACTGAACAGAAATATACAAATCATTAAATCAGTGGAGGTCAGAGGTCTGTTTAACAGCTGCCATGAAGCGTTTCAGGGTTGGGATCTGTCTTACATGTATGTCTGTCGGCAGTTTGTTGAAAGAACTTGTACCTGTGTAAGCAAATGTTCTCTGACCTGCTGTGCTAGTGTAATTTGGTAAATGTAGCTTAGTAGTCTGTCTTGTGTTATAAGTATGAAGATGATAATTATGGCAGAAAGTAGAAGATAGGTAAGTTGGAGTCAGGCCATTTAAACATTTAAATACCATCACACAAGCTTAAGTGTGTTCAAATCTTCTATCGACCAGGTACTTCCAGTTCAGTGTCTGGTGGAGGCTCTCAGTGCTGCAGTCACGTAGTCTGCGTTGAAGCACCACTCGAGCTGCGCTGTTCTGTAGTATCTGTAGTTGTTGTAGTTTAGTGGCCCCACAGCTCCCCCACACTATGTCGCAGTAGTCGAGTATGGGCAGAATCATTGTTTTATATAACTTGTCAGCAATATTGATAGTGAGGTAGGGTCTAAGTCTACCAGGTAGTCCAATTCTCTGAGATACTTTACTGCACATTTTATCCACATGTTCGTTAAACGTTAAGTGGCAGTCGAGGTTGACACCCAGGTATTTAAACGTTAGTACCTGTTCAATGATCTCCTGGTCTATTTGGAGTTCCAGTGTTGGTGTATGTTTTAACCTATTTGCCGTACCAAAAAGCATCCATTTAGTCTTAGATATGTTTAATGTTAAGCAGTTTGTTTGGAACCAGGTGGTCAGACCAGTGAGTTCAGCGTTCAGTGTCGACTCGATGTGTTTAGCATTCTTATTGGCACAAAATATTGCTGTGTCGTCCGCATATAGGCATACCTTACATGTGGTGACAGCTTCAGGCAAGTCATTTATGAATATATTGAAAAGTAGAGGGCCCAATATGGAACCCTGCGGCACTCCCAGTGTAACAGGTAAGTAATCTGATTGAATACCATTCAGAGAAACAATTTGTTGTTTGTCTGACAGGTAGTTTGAGAACCAGTGAAGCTCCTTACCCTGTATTCCTATCCATGGCAGTTTCATTAGAAAAAGTCTGTGGTGTACTGTGTCGAAAGCCTTTTTTAGATCCAGGAATACTACCCCCTCGAGGTTACCCTTGTCCATGTTGTGAAGCACGTGATCCTTAGCATCTAGTAGGGTTGTTGCTGTAGAGTGTCCTGGCCTAAAACCTGACTGCTGGGTGGAGGGGATATTGTGTTCATGAAGGTATTTGAGGAATTGTGTGTGTACCTCTCTTTCAAAAGTCTTCATGATGATAGGTAGAACAGATATGGGTTTGTAATTGTTTGGGTCTTCTGTGTCCCCCCCCTTTGTGTATTGGAGTGACCCTTGCTGTCTTCCAGTCTCCGGGAATGTGACCAGTTGAGAGAGACAAATTGAATATGTGTGTTAGTGGCTTACATATACTGGGTGCTGCTATCTTTAGGAGCCTAGCATGTATCTTGTCCAGACCAGTTGCTTTATTTTGTTGCAGTGCTTTTAGTTTATCATATACTGCCACTTCAGTTATTTGCTTAAACTGAAAGGTAGCTTTCAGATTTTTATATCTAGTAGGGCACTTGGGGTCAGCTTGTTTTCTGAACTTCACTGCCAGTTTGTTGCCAATAGTTACAAAGAACTGATTTAGGCAATTTGTGATGTTAGGGAGGTCTGTGATATGTTTTCCCTCCCATTTCAGAGAGTTAGTAGTTGCCTGTGTCTTAGTTGGTAAGACTTCCTTGATTGTGCTCCATAGTTTCTTTGGATCTGTATTTTCCTCCAGCTTCTGCTGGCAATACTTGGTCTTGGCCAGTCTAACTCTCTTGTTTACATAGTTTCGTTTGGCTTTATAGTCCTCCCAGTCTTTGCTTTCCCCTGATTTCCGTGCCTTAGCCTTCAGGTCATCCCTGACTAGCATTAATCTTTTTATGTCAGATGTCAGCCATTTGGGTTGGATAGTTTTTGTTCGTTTACAAATATATGGTGCATGTACATCGCTAACAGTGATAAACAGAGACTTGAAAAGAGACCAAGCCTCCTCGACCCTAGTAGCCTGTAGGACAGAGTCCCAAGTAAGGGCTCTCAAGTCAGTCAGGAAACTGTCTTCCTGGAAGTGTGTGAATTTACGGGAGGTTACATACTTAGATGCTGACTTGGGGCGCCTTGCCTTTCTAGTACAATATACTGCATAGTGGTCAGAGATTGTACAGTGTACCACTCCGTAATCACTTACTCTGTGCATGTCACTGCAGTACACATGGTCTATCACACTACTTGAGTGTTGGTGTACTCTAGTAGGTTTGTCTATCTTATATTATTTCAGGAACCCATCGGGACCCATCTTTCGGGAACGAAAAGTATGACAGAAAAGACAAGAAAACACAAAAAAAAGTTTAGAAAATAATCACAAGCACTATTTGTGTATGGTTACGATATGAAATTTTTATTTTTATATGTTTTATATATTCAATTTATTTCCTCACGGAAAAGGCCCAGTAAGGCCCATGTTGTGTCCGAAACCGTGCCTGTCCCAAACCGTGCCTGGGCGGGCACAGAACGGGACACAGCATGGCTGTCCAGAACCGTGCCCGGAAGTGCTGTCAATCATAGTGATTGGCAGTACCAGGCACGGTTTGGGACAAGGCACGGTTTGGGACACAATGTGACCTCAGCAATGTGATCTCAACAGTCAGCATAGAATGTCAGAGTGTTGCTAGTCTTCAGACTCTACTGTGCAGTACATACCCGATCTATCATTATGATACAAACAGAAAAGTACGCATGTTTAAATTTAAAACTTTTGGTCCAACACACAAAATTCTCTCACTAATAGCTTTAGACCAGTCACTCTGGTCTTCCTTAGTAGACTGACCCAGTGAAGCTTGTCACGTGGCTTCTTTGAAGTGTGACGTCAACACTGGGTCAAAGGTATCTGGTAGACGGACACTGAACAGGACTATTTCTTGAGAGGGGTGAAGGAAGCCATATACATCAGGGCCCATCACCCTTCATTGAACCGCGACGGGGGCCGACATCGTCTATCAGATACCTTTGACCCAGTGTTGACACCTCAGTCTACTGAGGAAGATCAAAAGTTTTAACTTTAAACAAGAACAGTACGCAGTTGTTACACATGAGATCTTTTCTGTCTGCAGGTAACGGAATTCTGACCGCTACCGAGGCTTACCAGCTGCACTATATCTACAACGTCATTCACAACAACGTGGCGACCGACGATCCACTGGATTCTAACGGGGACGGAAAACTCTCCAAGCTGGAAATCACAAGCCACATGAGATACAGAGAGGTTCTTGGAGCTTTGGACGTAGACGGTAAAATAAATATATGCACTATTTATGTTTACCGAAGGAAAACTTATTGTTTTTACTACATTTCTTCTTCTGTTCCAAACACTAACCTCTGGCCTGGCCAATGACATGATTTGTTGACGTCTGTCACCATGGTGATTGGTGTTGGGTTACATAATATTGCAATTTCATGGGCTGCTCTACTCCTGTCATAATATACACGTAGTACATGTATGTGAATGTGTTTGAGTAAAAATTAACAGAGCAGGCCATGTCCGAAGGTAAACATGCATTTGCTTTGCAAATGTTACTCCTCTATTTTTTCATACATTCATATGTATGGTGAGCAGGGTCTCCATCTCTGTTCTGCTACATAATGTAACCCAGCACCACAGGGTGTTTGCTACAGCAAGTAGTTGCCATGGTGACAGATTTTGCTGACATATATCTACAATGTATGCACACAGTCCTACTTTCATGGCGCTCGTTCACTGTACATTCAGAGGGGAGGAGTGATCTTCTGAACCGCACTGTATCTGCAATGTTATGTTTAACAAACTCATGACAGACCACAACGTGTGACGTCAACACTGGGTGAAAGGTATCTGGTAGACGATGTCGGCCCCCGTCACGGTTCAATGAAGGGTAATTAACCCTGATGTATATGGCTTCCTTCACCCCTCTCAAGAAATAATCTTGTTCAGTGTCCATTTTGGACACTGAAAGACCAGATGAGTGTGACTGGTCAAAAGCTCTATGTGAGAGAATTTTTGTGCTGGACCAAAAGTTTTAACTTTAAACATGTAACTACCAACACAGATGAACTTTCATGATAGAGAGGCAAAGTATTTTTTCAATGTCAGTCTTTTTTTTAACGGTTTCGCTCAATGCAAGGCCATTGGCCACTTCTAGGCATAGAGCTAGAGGTATAGAACTGTAACAGCAACTCTTCTCCCTGAGTTAGAAAGATCATGATTGAGACCAGCCCAATTTCTCACAAGTAGTGAGGACTAACTGACCCAATAGGAGAAGCAGGGGTTACGAGGCTGGTCGGGAAAACTCCCTACCCCTTTTTTTAGACCATAATGGTTTGTTCCACTTCTGCTCACGTGGGTTCTTTAACGTACTTGAGGTATGTCTCTCCTCAAACACGGGACCTCCATTTTAACGTCCCATCCGATAAGACGCCCCTAACCGTCTTGTTTCTCGCACAGGCGACGGCGAACTCACTCCCCTGGAGCTGACGATTCTTCTCGGAGGGCAGACCGGGCAGTTCGTTCTCGAGCTGGACACCAACAACGACGGGACCCTCAGCATCCAGGAGGCACGCAACACGAGTCTTCGGCAGATCTTCATGAGACTAGACGTGGACGGTAGGTTACTGTTTGTTTAAAGTTAAAACTTTTGTTTCAACATAAAAAATTCTCTCACCTAGAGCTTTCGACCAGTCACTCTGGTCTTCCTCAGTAGACTGACCCAGTGAAGGTTGTCACATGGCTTCTTTGAAGTGAGGAAGACCAGGGTGACTGGTCGAAAGCTCTGGGTGAGAGAATTTTTTGTGCTGGAAGAAAAGTTTTAACTTTAAACATGTAACTACCAACACAGATGAACTTTCAGTAAGTTACCGTTGTTGTTTTCTTCATGACCAAACACTCAAGTTATATCAACTTATTTCATGCCGCCACCAACACAGAGTACAAATACAGGACAGGGCAATACTCATTTTAACTTGAATTAAGTGAAGGAAGTCGTGTAAGGTGTCTTTCCCAAGTGCACGGTGGCATGTCAGGACTCGAACCCGGGACCTCTTGGTTCCGAGTCGAACACTCTGCCGCTACGCCACATGACCCGACTTTACTGTTGTTTGTTTGTTTGTTTGTTCAGGATCCAGATTAGTGTGAATTAGTCCAGGTGTATCCAGAACCATGCTCAGGTACGATCAGCGCCGGACTGATTAACTGAAAAATATTAACGGTTATTCATCATTTATCTTTTTAACTGTTTACAGATAGTGGCTACCTAGAGAATGGGGAGGGGGCCGGGTTCTATCCTGTGTGGAACACCATCGTGGTCTCCGGTATCACTGATCCCATCACTGGATAAGGTATCTGTTTTGATACTTTCTTCAGATAACCATGAATAGCGTGCATACAACAAAGCACATTCCTGCTTTGTGGAACGTATATTTGAACTAGAGATGTAACATTTGCAAAGCAAATGCATAATGTTTACTTTCGGACATGGTCTGCTCTGTTAATTCTTACTCAAACACATTCACATACATGTACTACTAGTATATATATGGTGACACTGCAGGAGCAGAGCAGACCATGAAATTGCAACATTATGTAACCCAACACCAGTCACCATGGTGACAGACGTCAACAAATCATATCATTGGTCAGGTCATAGGTCACTGTTTAGAGAAGAGGAAGAGGAAGAAACTGAGTAAAAACAATATGTTTTCCTTCGGTAAACATAAAAACAAAGCTGTCAATTATTTGCAACCACAATGATTATGCACATAGCTAAA
The DNA here is from genome assembly GCF_001625305.1 of Branchiostoma belcheri. Classification (NCBI taxonomy): domain Eukaryota; kingdom Metazoa; phylum Chordata; class Leptocardii; order Amphioxiformes; family Branchiostomatidae; genus Branchiostoma; species Branchiostoma belcheri. The sequence goes on from NW_017804442.1 coordinate 1,148,038, forward strand.
AACCTGTAATTTGTTCTGTTTCTTTTGGCCGTCTGCACAAGCTACTAGGCCTGGTTCTACTAGTTTATCTTAATAACAGTTAGTTTGAATTTTTTTCCAGCTTGCCAGTTTCCCCGCAATCCAACTTTTGCAATTTGTGATGAATATTTGAAGCCACTTGCAACAGAAATGTCCTTTTCCCTTTATACAGCTGGGCCAAATTGCAACTTCACCAGACGCGGCAAGGCAAAAATAAAGACTGAAATAAAATCTTACAGTCAACGCAAATCCTCTTTTCTCGTTGTCTCATCGTCATTCATTTTCATCATCATATAAAATGGGATAACATACTAGTACATATGATATGGCAATCACTCGATATATATCTTTATTCGCAATCAGATACAGATACAGACGGTCATCGAAACTTCGCTATTATTCAATCATTCACCAACCTGATGAAATTATTCACTGACTAAGTACAATATGGCTCTAATGCCATATTTTGCGATTTAGATAAGATTGAGGATGAGTATCATTTCGTAGTCGATTGTACGTTATATAGTAATCAAAGAGATTTCCTATATTCTTATGATAGATAAGTTCCCCAGCTTTGGACATTTAAATGAATCAGAAAAATTCATATTTCTTATGAAACTTGACAAATCATGTATCATTAGTTCTATTTGCTCGAACATCTATAACTGCGTCAAGAGGAGAAGCGAGAAGAAGTTGAACAATTTAAATAGTAGATCACATTAGTATGTATAGTTTAAGTGTCATTGCTGTGTCCTTTCCCTTATCTATTCATGACCTGTACTTAGCTTGTTAGAGAACAAACGTACAATAAAGGTCTTTCATTCATTTATAAACCAGCTTGGACTGAGTACAAGCAAGCACTCAATGATAACGCCATAATCAGGCTTGTACTGGGTACAAGCTGGCACTAGCGTGACGGTAAAATTGATAGCTTTGCAATAGAAGTGTTCTAACGGACATTAGTATTGACAAACCTGAAGATATCTTGATGAAAAGCTGTTGAAGTTCCCACAATACGTGTATATTACGATCGAGTGTTCCTGACAGCGATATTGTCTCAGACTTCACTTGACTCAACATCTTGTAGTGTCCAGACAGGAACAGTCTGGTGAGTCTACGTCTTCTCCGATCTACTGTAGTTTGTTGTTGTTGTTGCTTTCCACCCATGACTCCGTTTGGTCTTCTTGTAAATATAGAACCGTAGGGACGTAAAATTTGTGAGATACAAGATAATTAATATCTTCATTTTTTTTAGATATGCTGACAGTAAAAATTCACTCTTTTCAGATCTAGAAATCAACCATGGCTCCCTTCCTTCTGCTGTTCGTTGCCTTGGCAACCGCGTCTCCAGTGAAGAGGTATGTGCAGTACATTAACGTTAAATATGTTGAAATTTTGGGTCGATTTTTTTCAACACGAGCCCAACGATTGCTGTTTGTTTAACAGCGCACCCCAGTGGTGGAAGGCGGTGGCTGGTTAACATACACATTTTTAATCTTGTTGCTTTGAATTCTCCCTAGCATTTTTTTTTCTTTTGCTGTAACGTCTTTTGCGCTTGAGTCTTTTAGAATGTGTCCCACTGGTTGAAGTGCAGAAAAAAAAACATGATGAGGAGGTTACAAGTTGGTGTAAAAAAACATGAAAAGCCAGTGTGTTACGCCGAAGGGCGGTTATACCGGCTATACAGATACAGATACAAGCTTTATGTTTTTGCATACAGGCAGATATACCCCCTAGATGTCAATGGGGACGGACTGATCTCCAAGGATGAAGTTCTCAACGTCATGACTCTGCATGAGGCTCTTGTCGCCCTGGACAGAGATGGTAAGCACTGCACTGCAGCTTACAGAGAGTTCTTCTGTTAGTGTATATCTTTGGCAATATGTTTGTAATACGGGTTTGTTTTAGACTCGTTCATATGTTGGTAGAGTAGCTTAAGCCTTTACTAAAGTAATAAATTATTGACTTGTTGCTAACTTTTAAAGTTGCATAGTTTCGCATTTTTCGTCCCAAAAAAATTTTGTGAACAATTTTGTGAACAGCATGGCACAAAAAATGCAGCAGCAGAAGTACCTACATTTTCTTGTGTTATATATGCTGTTCAAAATTATATTTTTATTGAGCTGGATCTTCCAGACATTTGATAAGTAAGTAGAAAGGTATGGACAAGTTCGGTTATGGGCCTCTTGGCAGTTCTTTGTTCTGTAGCCGTGCTTTCAATAATTCATGTATCTGTTCTTGAAACAGAATTATTATTGTCTGTATGTAGGTGACGGGTTCATCTACATGGCTCAGATCATAGAGCTGTGGGGAACGGCCGACATGTTTCACCAACTCAACACCAACGGGGACGACCATCTCACCTTCACGGAAATAGAGAATTTCATGACCATGAGCGACTTCTACGACCAGTTCGACTACGACGGTACGTATTCTATCTGATATTTTTGTCCTCTGTAAAATACGTACTGGTTTCTAGTGATGTGAAGTCGGTGGACGATAAGAAGTTTACCATGTTGTTTGGTCATGGGAAAATTTGGGGAAAATGGTCGACAAATATGTGAAGACAACCAATGTTAAACAATCCTAACGGATTTGTGCTGAGGTAACATTTTCAAACCGGGACCCGGCCGGGCATCTTTCGGGATCAAAAATTATGACAGAAAAGACAATAAAACACAGAAAAAGTTTAGAAAATAATTACAAGCACTACTTGCGTATGTTTACGATATGAAATTTTTATTTTTATATATTTGATTTATTTCCTCACGCAAAAAGCCCAGTAAGGCCCCAGAAATGTGATCTCAGCAGTCACCAGAGTGTTGCTAGTCTTCAGACTCCACTGTGCAGCACATACCCGATCTATCATTATGATACAACGTACGTGTCAAGTTGAAACTTTTGGTCCAACACAAAAAATTCTGTCATCTAGAGCTTTCGACCAGTCACTCTAGTCTTCCCCAGTAGACTGACCCAGTGAAGCTTGCCACGTGGCTTCTTTGAAGTGTGACGTCAACAATGGGTCAAAGGTATCTGGTAGACGATGTCGGCCCCCGTCGCGGCTCAATGAAGGGTGATGGGCCCTGATGTATATGGCTTCCTTCACCCCTCTCAAGAAATAGTCTATTTCATTGTCCAAAATCCTTACAGTGTCGAGAAAAGTACGCAGTTGTTACACAGGGTATCTTTTCTGTCTGCAGGTAACGGATTCTGACCACTACCGAGGCTTACCAGCTGAACTACATCTACAACGTCATTCACAACAACGTGGCTAACGACCCGCTGGATGCTAATGGAGACGGAAAAATCTCCAAGCTGGAAATTACAAGCCACATGACCTACGGAGAGGTTCTGAGAGCCTTGGACGTAAACGGTAAAGCCAAAAACAAAATGGTTCATTCCTAAT
>NW_017804442.1:1151669-1160017 GCF_001625305.1 Branchiostoma belcheri
ACACACACACACACACACACACACACACACACACACACATATATATATATATATATATATATATATATATATATATATATATATATGTATAAGTCAAATTTGAGCCAATTTGAAAGTAAACTAAGTTAAACTTAGTAAACAAAGTTTACTTTCAAATTGGCTCAAAGTTGACTTGTTTCTTATTAGGAATGAACCATTCTGTTTTTGGTATGCACAGTTTAGTCATAATCTGTTAAGACTGACTGACATATACATCTTAGTTTCAAACGTTTCCATTGTCAGTCTTGTTGTTCGCGCAGGAGATCGCGAACTCACTGTCCTCGAGCTGACGATTTTGCTCGGTGGGCAGACCGGGCAGTTCGTTATCGACCAAGACAACAACCACGACGGAACCGTCAGCTTCCAGGAGGCGCGCAGCCATCACATGGGTCTGCGGGAGATCTTCCAAAGACTGGACTTGGACGGTAGGGTACTGTTTGTTTGTTTGTTTGTTTGTTTGTTTATTTATTGTTTTTATGCCAACATGAAACTCTAGCTAGTATATGCACAGTCAAGTTTTATCAACTTATTTTATGCAGCCACCAACACAGAGTACAAATACAGAACAGCACAATACTTATTTTCAGTTAAGTGAAAAGTCGAGTAAAGTGCCTTTCCCAAGGGCACAAGATCGGTGGCATGTCAGGACTTGAACCCGGCAGTCTGCCGCTACGCCACACGTCCCCACAATGTTTGTTTGTTTGTTTAGGATCTCCATTAGTGTGAATTTCACACTACTCTTCCTGGAGTCTGTAGTAAATAATCAGATACGTATTGCTAGGCTTAGTTCTAAATAGTCCACGTTTATCCAGAAACGTGTTTTCAATAACCACAATCATGTACTCAGGGCTGGTTCTGGATAGTCCAGGTGTCCAGTCCAGATAGCTCAGGCACGATCAGCGCCTCACTAATTAACTGAAAATTTTTAACGGTTATTCATCAATTATCTTTGGTTTTTAACTGTTTACAGATAGTGGCTACCTGGAAAATGGGGAGGGAGCCGGGTTCTATACTGTGTGGAACGCCATCGTGACCTCCGGCATCACTGACCCTATCACTGGATAAGGTTCTATTTTGATACTTTCTTCAGATAACCATGAATAGCATGCATAAAACAAAGCACATTCCTGCTTTGTGGAACCTACATATGAACTAGAGATGTAACATTTGCAAATGCATAATGTTTACTTTCGGACATGGTCCAGTATGTTAATTCTTACTCAAACACATTCACATTACATATACTACTAGTATATGGTGACACTGCAGGAGCAGAGCAGACCATGAAATTGCAACATTATGTAACCTAACACCAGTCACCATGGTGACAGACGTCAACAAATCATATCATTGGTCAAGTCATAGGTCACTGTTTGGAGAAGGAGAAGGAGAAGAGGAAGAAACTGAGTAAAAACAATATGTTTTCCATCGCTAAACATAAAAACAAAACTGTCAATTATTTACAACCACAATGATTATGCACATAGACAAAAACCTAAGGTAGTTTGTTCTGTTTCTTTTGGCTGTCTGCACAAGCTACTAGGCCTGGTTCTACTAGTTTATCTTAATAACAGTTAGCTTGAATTTTTTTCCAGCTTGCCAGTTTCCCCGCAATCCAACTTTTGCAATTTGTGATGAATATTTGAAGCCATTATCAACATGAATGTCCTTTTTTATACAGCTGGGCCAAGTTGCAGATTCACCAGAGGCGGCAGCAAGGCAAAAATAAAGACTGGAATAAAATCTTACAGTCAACGCAAATCCTCTTTTCTCATTGTCTTTTTGTCATTCATTTTCATCATCATATAAAATGAGATAACATACATTTGATATGGCAATCACTCGATATCTTTATTCGCAATCAGATACAGATTCATGTACAGATATACAGATAGAGACGGTCATCGAAACTTCGAAACGTCGCTATTATTCAATCATTCACCAACCTGATGAAATTATTCATCGGCCAAGAAATAGCCATGCCTTCAAATACCAGGGTTATCAATCAAGGATTGAGGTGTTCAAGAATTCATTCTTTCCTAGAACTATCACAGAGTGGAACCCACTGTCACCAAGTACAGTAGGGGCATTGTCATTAGATAGCTTTAATCAATGTCTACAGTTATAAGTTCAAGGGTTAGGTGTAGCAAGTCGATCAGTGTAATACAGCCAGCTGCCGCCGCGCCGCGTGCCTGCGAAGCTTGTGTGTTACGCCGAAAGCCGGTTATACCGGCTATACAGATACAGATATTCACTGACTACGTACAAGCTGGCACCAATGTAAATGTAAACCGGCTTGGACTAAGTACAAGTAAGCACTAATTATAACGCCATAATCAGGCTTGTACTGGGTACAAGCTGGCACTACATACCGTGACTGTAAAATTGATAGCTTTGCAACAGAAATGTTCTAACGGACATTTGTATTGACAAACCTGAAGATATCTTGATTAAAAGCTGTTGAAGTTCCCACAATACGTGTATATTACGATTGAGTGTTTTTGACACCGATACTGTTCCAGACTTCACTTGACTCAGTGTCTTGTAGTGTCCTGACAGAAACCGCCTGGTGAGCCTACTTTTTCTTCAATATATTAGAGTTTAATCCACGTTTTACTCCTGTTTGTATTCTTCTTTTCTTTGGCTGTACTGGAACCACCAGGACGTAAGATTTGTGAGACAAAGTCTTTGGTTCTTTTGTTTTTACAGTATGTTAAGGATGCTAAGTGTTAAAGTGATAGGTATATTTGAGTTTAATTCTAACAATGCCCCGTTTCAGATCTTTTCATCAACCATGACCCCCTTCCTTCTGCTGTTCGTTGCCTTGGCAACAGCGACTCCGGTTGCGAGGTATGTGCTGGACATTAACCTTAATATGGTATTATTTTTGGGTCCACATATTTTAATACGAGTCGAAGTCTGACTTCACCAGCAGGTATGATTGTTGTTTGTTTAACTCAGTATCTCAGTGGTAAGAGGCGGTAGTTGTTTAATTTTCTTTTTATTCCAACATTTCATGACCAAACATGGCGACTGCACACTCAAGTTATATTAACTTATTTTATGCCGCTACCAACACAAAGTACAAATTCAGGACAGGGCAATACTCATCTTCACTTGAGTTAAGTGAGGAAAGTCGTGTAAAGTGCCTTTCCCAGGGCACAAGATCGTTGGCATGTCAGGACTCGAACCCGGTTCCGAGTCGAGCACTTTGCCGCTACGCCACCCGACCCCGTTAGTTAACATATGTAAGATATGTAGTGTTTATTTCATTTGTTGCAGTATGGTTTGAATTCTCCATAGCCTTTTCTCTTGCTGTTTAAGTCCTCCGTGTTTGAGGTCTTTTAATGTATCCAACTAGCCGGAGTGTAGGTAAATATGGACATTAAAACTATGCTGAAGAGGTCACAGTTTCTTGTTGCTATTTTTGGCATACAGGCCATATTATGCCCTGGATGCCAACGCAGACGGTCTGATCTCCAAGGATGAAGTTCTCAACGTCATGACTCTGCATGAGGCTCTTGTCGCGCTGGACAGAGATGGTAAGCACTTAGCTTAATAAAATTACTTAAGTTCATGGTTAAATTGCCTTATTTTGATTTGCCCCTTGATTGTACATAAGCTTCTTCAGCGATTACTTTATGTTGTATTGTTATTATTTTGTGTTATTATGTGTTATGCTGTTTGTGAACTAGATGTTCTAGATATTTAATATGTTGGTAGAGGTCGGCAAAGATAAGGAAAAATATCGGTTACTAGTATTGGCCTCTTAGCAGTTTTTTGTTCTGTAGCGGATCTTTAATTTTATATATCTTGTCTTGAAATTCAGAAGCAGAACGTACTATGCGTTTTTTTGTGTGCAGGCGACGGGTTCATCTACCTGGATCAGATCATAGAGCTGTGGGGAACGGCCGACATGTTCCACCAACTCAACATCAATGGAGACGACCACCTCACCTTCATGGAAATAGAAAATTTCATGACCCTTAGCGACTTTTACGACCAGTTCGATTCAGACGGTACACACTCAATCTAGTTTTTAAAATTCATTTTCTTTGCTGTAAAAGAGTTACATGCTGTTTGTGGCCACATTGAGTTGGTAGACGATGTGAACTTGCAGACCGTGTTACTGAATCATAAATGGTATTCCGAATACATAATGCGCTTTTGTGATTTTCTAGATTCGGCATGCTACCTCACCGTGTGTGATCTTTCATGGGGGGATTTTGAAGAAATTGTCATTTTTTTATACTAAATTTATATATAAACATTATGTATGTCAAACAAAAAGTCAGTTGCCATGTTTAAGTTTAAGTTTGGAGGTGGCAAGAAGCTATCTTTCGTGGGAAAAATTATTCCTGCCATCTTGCTGACAAACAAATGATGACACCAATTTTAAACGACCGTAACAGTCTTAGCTGTATACTGTCTTGCTAGTCTTCATCAGACCCTACTAAACATACCGGATCTACATGTACACGTACAGCATAACTCGTACAAACAGAAAAGTGAGAAGAAGGTTTGTTTATTTGTTGTGAAAGGGCAAAACAGGTGCATACACACCTTTACAAGTTGCCCTCCCCCATACAGAAACACATATGCAACATCATATACAACATTTGCATCATATGCAACATCATATACAAAATTTACATGGTCAATAAGAACAAGTAAAAAAAAATACATCAATATAGAATGTTAAGCATAATTCAAATATATCTAATAAGTAGTTATAAAATATTGTGTTGAAATAAGATTTAGTGCGGTCTAGAAGCAATACAAGAACTACACCCACAAGAAGTGGTCCAAGTACGACTTTGGACACAACGACTTATGAGTTATTTATTAGTTATTGCCATTTTGTTTATTTATTTACTTTGTGTGAGTTACCTCGTGTATAGAAATTATTACTTTGTTTTCATTTGTGAGCAAGTAGTATTTATGTTATGACCCCCTGAAACTCCTCCACGCTCGACCTCCATGAAAAGCGGCCGAAATAGCGGCCGATTAGAGCATGTAACACAGTTACAGATCGAGTTGAAATAAAGGCTCAAACAAACAAACAAACAAATACATGCAAGGTTACACAGGAGATCTTTTCTGTCTGCAGGTGACGGAATCCTGATCTCTAGCGAGGCTTACCAGCTGTACTATATCTACAGCGTCATTCTCAACAGCGGGTTGAATAACGACCCACTTGATGCCAACGGAGACGGAAAACTCTCCAAGCTGGAAATCACCAGCCACATGGGCTACGGAGAGGTTCTGAGGGCCTTGGACACAAACGGTATTAAAAATTATGTACTATTGTCAGGAAATGAGCCGGGGTTGAACTCCAAGAACTCAGTTTAATGCTCAATACTCCTTCCCTAGTACACATGCCAACTGGACATCTCTCTCTCAAACCTGGACCCCGACTGCCTGATCTACGCCCCCACGCTCTGCCTTATGGAGCATCTTTAAAACTATTCTATGTATCCCATCACAGTTATCTTAGTTTAAAACGTAAGCTAGAGTGCCTGCCTTGTATCTAGGACTTCACGGGCCCACACCTAGTCGGGCCAATGATTACCTTCACCTGGTCTGGCCCAACAAACTAAGTACACTGTTTAGTCTTACTCATACATTCATATGTATATATGGTGTGCAGGCTCTCCAGGTCTGTTCTGCTACATAATGTAACCCAACACCACAAGGTTTTTGCTACAGCAAGTAGTTCCCATGGAGACAGACGACTGGTCCAGGTCATGGACTTTTATTGCTTGGAACGGAAGAAGAATAACAACGCTGAACTGAAGAAGAACTGAACAAAAACAATATGTTTTTCTTCTCATATGTTTTCCTTCTGCGAAGGTAAATTAATTAATGGGGATTTAATCATTGAATCTTTCCTATACATTTTACTCGCCCAGACGATCACGAGCTCACTCCCCACGAGCTGAGGGTTCTACTCGGAGGGCTGACCGGACAGTTCGTTCGGGACCAAGACAACAACAACGACGGGACCGTCAGCTTTCAGGAGGCGCGCAGCCACAACATGAGTCTGCGGGAGATCATCAAAAGAATGGACTTGGACGGTAGGTTGCTGTTATATCCAGAATTGAACCGTCATGCTTTGTCCAAAATCATGCTCAGGCACGATTCTGGATAGTCAACGCGTATCCAGAACCGTGCTTCATCCAAAAGCATGATTTATCCAGAACAATGCTCAGAAGTGGTTCTGGATAGTCAACGTGTATCCAGACCATGCTCTATCCAGAGCCGTGCTCATGTGTGGTTCTGAATAGTCCAAGTATATCCAGAACTGTGCTCTATCCAAAACCATGCGCAAGGGTGGTTCTGGATAGTCCACGTGTATCCAGAACTGTGCTCTATCCAGAACAATGCTCAGAGGTAGTTCTGGATAGTCCACGTGTACCCAGAGCCGTGCCATGCTCAAGGGCGGTTCTGGATAGTCCACGTGTATCAAGAACCGTGCTTTATCCAGAACCATGCTCAAGGGTGGTTCTGGATAGTCCACGTGTATCCAGAACCGTGCTTTATCCAGAACCATGCTCAAGGGTGGTTCTGGATAGTCCAAGTGTATCCAGAACTTATCTCTATCCAAAACCATGCTCAAGGGCGGTTCTGGATAGACCATGTGTATCCAGAACCGTGCTTTATCCAGAACCATGCTTAATGGAGGTTCTGGACAGTACACGAGTGGTGGTCACGTACGATCTTCTAAATTGAATTAGGACGTCATCAACGAAAAATGACTTCAAAAAAGATTAACTAAAAACATATAGACGTTTATTCATCCCTTACATTTGGTGTTTAACTGTTTACAGATAGTGGCTACCTAGAGAATGGGGAGGGAGACGGATTTTACACCGTGTGGGCCACAATCCTGGCTAACAGCAGCACTGACCCTATCACTGGATAAGGTATCTGTTTTGATACTTTCTTCAGATAACCATGAATAGCGTGCTTAAAACAAAGCACATTCCTGCTTTACGGATGCTAGTTGTGAACAACAAAATTGTCATTTAATTACAACCACAATGGTTATGCACACAGACAAAAGAACTGAGGTGTTTTTTTCGCCGTCTGCACAAACTACTAGTAACCTAGTTTGGCTTAATAACAGCTTGAATTTCGTTCCAGGTTGCAATGTTTCCTACAATCCACCTTTTGCAAATTAGGGGAGAATATTTGAAGCCTTTAGTAAAATTAATGTTCTTTTCCCTACAGCTGGGCCCTGTGGTGTCCAACTACAGATTCAGCAAAGGCGGCAGCAAGGCAAAAATAAATACTGAAATAAAATCTTACAGTCAACACAAATCTTTCATTGTTTCTCATTGTCTTATTGTCATTCATGTTCATCGACATATCAAATGGGATAACATACATATACAATACGTAATATAGGTGTTACAATAAAAGGAATAACATGGTTAGTGGTGAGTAAGGTCATCTGTAGTTGGGAGGTAGGTGGAGTACGGTTAATCTCAAAGCAGATGTAAAGGTGGCTGCAAAAGACAGTATCTCTTTGAGTGCTGGCAGATGTTGGGTGGCAAATGGATACTGCATGGCCAATTTGATACTGTCTTTTGCAGCCACCTAAACATAAAAAAGTGAAAGTGATCTCGATCCAGTTTAGCTCATTGAAGAGCTAATCCTCCACTGGTCGTGACAGAGAAGACAGACGCTATGCACAGTATTTACAGGGTCATTGTACCGGGGAAATTCCCCTAGCTCTTTTCGACAAGCACAATGAACAGTGGACCACGGTTAACGTCCCGTCCAAAGGACTGCGACCCTAAACAGTAGCGTGCATGTCGGGTGAGCGACATCAGCCGGGATTCGAACTCCCAACCTCTTAGTCCAGAGGCAGGATAGCTAACCACTGGACTACGCACGCTACTATCTGCTTGGAGATTAGAGTACGACGACCTTGGTTCTCTCACCACGCGCGTAATATTGATAATTTATGAAAATTATAAAAGACCTATTTGAACTCAAACATATTTGGTCAAAGGTTATCTTCGGGGCCTCCGGGTTAAAAAAAATGTTTTTCTCATTTCTCGTGCTGAGTCTGGCGCCCCTCCAAGGCCTTCAGGAACAAACGAGAAAAGCGCTTCTGCGCGATTGGACGTGGCAACGACGTGCAAATGTTTGTCTGGAAGCCACATGTTACCCCTGGCCTTCACCCCACATGCAGTTGTGAGGTTCTACGACGGTATTTGCTGTCCTGCGACATTTTCCACACCTTTCCACGACTTTTTTTTATATTCCAACAAATAATCACAAGACGTGGTGACGGCACA
>NW_017804442.1:1160037-1169070 GCF_001625305.1 Branchiostoma belcheri
AACAAAACTGTCATTTAATTACAACCACAATGGTTATGCACACAGACAAAAGAACTGAGGTGTTTTTTTCGCCGTCTGCACAAACTACTAGTAACCTAGTTTGGCTTAATAACAGCTTGAATTTCGTTCCAGGTTGCAATGTTTCCTACAATCCACCTTTTGCAAATTAGGGGAGAATATTTGAAGCCTTTAGTAAAATTAATGTTCTTTTCCCTACAGCTGGACCCTGTGGTGTCCAACTACGGATTCAGAAAAGGCGACAGCAAGGCGAAAATAAATAATGAAATAAAATCTTACAGTCAACACAAATCCTCTTTTTTCATTGTCTTATTGTCATTCATGTTCATCGACATATAAAATGGAATAACATCCATATACAATAAGTAATACAGGTGTTACAATAAAAAGAATAACATGGCTAGTGGTGAGTAAGATCGTCTGTAGTTAGGAGGTAGGTGGAGTACGGTTAATCTCCAAGCAGATGTTAAGGTGGATGCAAAAGACAGTATCTGTAAGATTGCTGGCAGATGTTGGGTGGCAAATGGATACCTTCTGGCAAATGGATACTGCTTTGCCAATTTGATACTGTCTTTTGCAGCCACCTAAACATCTGCTTGGAGATTAGAGTACGGCGACCTTGGTTCTCTCACCACGCGCGTAATATTGATAATTTATGAAAATTATAAAAGACCTATTTGAACTCAAACATATTTGGTCAAAGGTTATCTTCGGGGCCTCCGGGTTAAAAAAATGTTTTTCTCATTTCTCGTGCTGAGTCTGGCGCCCCTCCAAGGCCTTCAGGAACAAACGAGAAAAGCGCTTCTGTGCGATTGGACGTGGCAACGACGTGCAAATGTTTGTCTGGAAGCCACATGTCACCCCTGGCCTTCACCCCACATGCAGTTGTGAGGTTCTACGACGGTATTTGCTGTCCTGCGACATTTTCCACACCTTTCCACGACTTTTCTTTATATTCCAACAAATAATCACAAGACGTGGTGACGGCACACTCAAGTTTTTTTCAACTTATATCAATCCCGCCACCAACACGGGACAAATACATTACAGGACAATACTCATTTACACCTGAGGGAAGTAAGGAAAATCGTGTAAAGTGTCTTTCCCAAGGGCACAAGATCGGTGGCATGTCAGGACTCGAACCCGGGACCTCTTTATTCCGAGTCAAGCCCTCTGCCGCTACGCCACACGACCCCACGACTTTGCGGCTCACTCCCAACCATGGTCTGGAGAAGGTCGGGATGCCATAGTCGGTTATATGAGGGCCTGCAAGGGGGGTCCCGACAACGCTTTACGCTGAATTCGGAAACCTCTCGATTACGCTTTACGATAAATTCCAAGTGGCTACAACGCATTACGTAGACTTAAAACGCCGAATACGCTCTACGCAAAAATATTAGAGCGGTCCGTCTACGATCTACGTAGAATTATATGGGAAATAACAGAATCTGTATCGGTAAAGCCGGTATAACCGTGTGGTCTCTGTAAAAATAAAGCAACGAGAGAAAACTTTACAACTATGATTTAACGGAAAATGAGCACAGCGTAATAGAGCGTAACCGACCCCCCCACACACACACACACAGACAGACACACGCGAGCTCAAAAATGTTTTGTTCTTACTTATCCTTGACATTTGCCCTCACTTTGCATATTGCTTCGTCTGCGTTAATTGGGTTATATTTAGACCTTTGTATTTACAACAATGTCGATTTTTCCGTTGAAACCTGCTCACCTTCTCACACGTACGGTATATATTACGCCGCACGTCTTGCCATTGCTCACATCCAGACCTTGAGGTTGTCAGGATCGGTAAGTCTCCAGTTCACTCACATTGTGCGTCCTTCTGTCTTTTTGTAGAATTACTCTTGTTGGTGGCCGTCGTTAAGTGTCCTGCGGATTGATTAGAACTGAACGTTATTCAAGTTGAGTTTTGCTGTAATAATGGTGTATGCAACGGTGTCTTTTTCAGATCTAAAATTCAACCATGACTCCCTTCCTTCTGCTGTTCGTTGCCTTGGCAACGGCGTCTCCAGTGAGGAGGTACGTGAAGCGCATCTAATTTCTTACCTTAATTCACCACAATCTTAATTTATTTACCCTGCATTTTGTGTACCATCTGAAGAAACGTGAATCTGACTTGTCCATTTTTGGCCTCGCGTCGACGTAACAAACTGGTTTTGCAGACTTACAGCATCGCTGCTAAATCATTTAACGACTGAGTCTATGTGCCTGTGGTTTGAACGAATCTGCTTGATGTTTGATGTATAGAATCGTTGGAAAAAATCTGAAAATCAAAATTATTCTAGAAAAGGGTAAAATGTGTCTTCAACACAACAAAGAATTAGTACCTAATAATCCAACATTTGAGAGCCTCCTTCGCACTGCAACAAGATGCGCGTTCCCAAAGGTATCTACAAGATTTTTTCACATTTGTGTTGCATGCAGGCAGACTAGTGGTCTGGATGCCAACGGGGACGGACTCATCTCCAAGGATGAAGTGTTTGCCGCCATGTCTCTGCACGAGGCTCTCACGGCCCTGGACAGGGATGGTAAGCAAACCACTGTTATACATTTGTAAATCTACAGTTTCCTCTTTGATATGTATCTAATTTAAATGTTCATAACTTATGGAGTTTGATGTTTTAACATACTCAAAGCCGCAAAGACAATGGGGCTTGAAGTTGGTGTTACAGTTTCTGGTTGTTAAAGCTGGAAGGCCTTGTCTTATAGACCTTACTTACTCCTATGCTGGCACATCGACCAACAAGTTTCCATGTCTTTCTATTGAACCTGGAAGATCCATTGTTACTTCTTGAAATTAGCTTTCTGGAAATGCAGATATTATCCTTTGCATGCAAGTTATGGTAAATTTAGATATTATCCTTTGCATGCAGGCGATGGCTTCATCTACCTGCCTCAGATCATCGAGCTGTGGGGAGTCGGGGACAAGTTTTACGAACTGAACACCGACGGAGACGACCACCTCACCTTCAGGGAGTTTGAAAACGGCATGTCCCTGAGCGACTTCTACGACCAGTTCGACTTTAACGGTAAGGTTGACTCTCAACCCCAACGTGTATGTTTTTTATTCCACATCTTCTTACATGGCGAATCTAACGAGATCTACCAAATGGACGTTGCCTCAGTTTCCAAGCCATGCGATGTTGTTCAATGTTCTTTTGCAGTCTTTTGACCACATCCTTTTTACAAGTTTTTGTTTCAATTGAGAACATTCTATTGTATTCTATTTCAATGCCTATCATTGTCTGAACTGTACTTTTAGTCACGTGTGACGTCAGCACTGGGTTAAAGTTCGTCGGAAGTCGACACCGTCCCCCGTCACGCCCCCTTCACTCAACCGTGACGGGGGGTACCGACTTTCGTCGAACTTTTACCATGAAAAACAAACATAAATGAGTACAGCCTTTTAAAAAAGACATATTTGTCTGCAGCTGACGGGTCCTTGGACGCTGCGGAGGCTTACCAGCTCATCTACATCTACGACGTCATCAACAACCCGTCATTCACCAACCCTCTGGACTCTAACGGAGACGGAAAACTCTCCAAGCTCGAGGTGACGAGCCATATGACATACGACGAGGTTCTGACCGCCTTGGACGCTGACGGTACGAAAAACTTTTGTCTTTCTTTCTTCTTTATTTCAGGTAAAAAAAACATAAAACACAATACGTCTTAAAATGATACAAAACTCTAGAGACGTACAAATAATACAGAAAATCGTAGATGCATAGTAAATCACGTTTCGGAAGAAAGAGTTCCCGTAGAAGCGCTTTAAGATAGAGTAACACATCTTTCTCCGCCTAGTTTCAAACCGTTCCAATCTTGTTCTATTTCTGAATGGGTTTAAGCTTGGATCAGTCACGGTTCTGGATAGTCTCCGCGTATCACAGAACGTAGGCACGGTTCTAGATACGCGTGGACTGTTCTGGATAGAACTGATACATCTATTCTTTATGTAGCCCAATCAAGTTGATTTGTTGGTTCTCGGATTACAGCAGGAGACTCAAATTTGAATCCAAACCCAATAATTCCACACGTAAAGGTGCCATTCCTAATCTGCCAATAGAAGGTTGCAAAGCTGACACCTTCCCGGCTTCGGGGTGCTGATAATTAGACTGGATGATTTTTTTTGACAAAATATTTTCGCTGTGCAGGAGACCAGCGGCTGTCCGCGACTGAGCTTAACATTCTTCTCGGGTCCGAAACGACCGAATTCTTCGACGACCAGGACGAAAACGGCGACGGTTACGTCAGCTTCCAAGAGGCGCACGAACACCGCATGAGCCTGTCGAGGGTCTTCGACAGACTGGACCAGGACGGTAGGTTACTAGACTCCTTTTACAGGCTTGTTCAACCGCTCAGAACCTTTCAGCGTGCCACTAGATTCTCTTCCAGTTCTCATCAATACACCGTTAACATACCTGTCTCCACGTCTTATTACAACAACTTCTTCTTTCCTCGGACTGCAAAACTATGGAACTCTCTTCCAAACAGCTGCATTCCGTCCGATTACAATCCACAAAGCTTCAAAACAAAGGTCCACCGCCATCTCCTGACATAACTACATTATACTCACTTAAGTACCTCTAGCTCTGTGCCTAGAAGTGGCCAAATATAATTGGCCTTGCATTGAGCGACACCTTTAAAAAAAAGGCTGAATGAATTGTAGAAATCGACCTAAAAAGGCTATTAAATGGCCAGAGAAGGTAGCCGACCATGGAGAATCCAATCGGCCTGCTACTCACACATACTCACTCTGCCGAGCTTACACGTAGTCCAGTCATGTCTGTCTGCTTCCATTTATCTCTATCCTCCATAGCTGCAGGCAGTTGACTTAAAGTCATTCCATTGTCAGCTTCTAGTTGTTTGCTGTAAGTCAAGTGTGGTCTTCTGCGACTTCTGTTTCCATGACTCTAGTTCCACAGCAAGAGTTTGTGTACCACCACATAACTGTAATTTAACATCCTTGAAATGTTTAATCAGATTGGTAAGGCACTGGGTGAAGAGACGCAAAACATTTACATACCTAGAGCCTTGAAGCTTTAACGGGGACATCGAGGATATACAGAGATCAGTATAAACAATGTGGGCCCAAACGTACAGGAGTGTTTATATATATATATATATACAGTAACAGTATCTGCAATGAGTTCCTGTATATATATATATATATTTATACAGGAACAGTATCTGCAATGAGTAGTTGTACCTGTGCAAACATGTAAATAAATTGAGTTCGGAAATGCAGAATTACCTGTACTTTAGTGCAAAGTAAACCAGTTAGATTTGCCCCTAGGAAGGTGATGGACAGTCACCGAAACCTCGGGAAAATAAGTGGGAAAAAAAGAACATTAGATATTGAAATAAATAAATTCTCTTTCTTCACGTACCTTTGGTGTTTACAGATAGTGACTACCTAGAAGATCCAGAGGGAGCCGGATTCTACGTCGTGTGGGACAGGATCCTGCAAGCGCAAGCCGGAACTGGACCCGTCACTGGATAAGGTGAATGTTTTTGTAATCATTATTGTTCCGCTGCAGTACCATTAAAAGCCACCAGGGGGCCAAAAGTAATTCAATGTGAGTTTGAGGTCTCATCAAGGCCTACTCACCTACTAAATATCAAGACAATCCATGTACACTAAATAAGCATTCTTGAGTTATTGTGTTTACACACACACACACACACACACAGAGAGAGAGAGAGAGAGACACACACACACACACACACACAAACAAACAAACCCAGAGAGAGAGAGAGAGAGAGACACACACACAGTTCTATCTACGTGTAAATTTCAGTGCTGTGCATTAAACACAAACATTGCAACAAAAATTGCAGATTTGGATCCCTTATCTTATCAGTTTCAGTTTATTGCACATTAAAGAAGTATATTGCAGCCAGATAAATTATTGAATTGCATGCTCATTTACATACTGTCAGTGGAACACAGTAGAATAGAAATCATAGACAGAAGTTGTTAAAACAGCTACGAACCAAAAATTACTACAAGACGTATAGTGGTACAGTTCTTAACATAATTTCTAAAATCACTCTGAGCATAGAACTACGTACGACGATGTAATATTTATGACAAACATATAGGCTCGTAAAAAATAAACGGTTGTGATCGAAGAACTCTGCTATTTAACCTAACATATAGGACTGATTGACATCTACGTCATTTTCCCTACAGCTGTGCCCAATGCTGAACCGACCGCAGTTCCCCGAGTACCGGAAGCAAGTGGGGAGGGGGGCAAACCATGAAGACTGAATTCAGAATAGAATGACAGTGGACACATGAAAATAAAAATTGTTCTTCAACAGTTTGAATATTCTTTTCTGTGTTTTCGTCATTATTTTCAGTTTAATCAACAAAATGTAGATTCAAGTGTTATGAGTTGTGGCTCAAATATAAATGAATTATCTTCGTTGATGAATACATTATATATAGATTTTAACTGTTCTCCATTAAGAAAATTGGACTGGCTCAGTTTTTGTCAGCTCTCTGACCTAAGACCCAATTCATGATTTACACACTTCCCATAATGCCTAGTAAATGCGTATATGACGTATACCACCCCTCCCCCTTCCTCGATGTAATATTTTCATCAAGTTCTATCGCCAAACTGGTCAATATCTAGTATAAAGCGCATGCCATAATTGCATTGTTGGAATTAGAGAGAATGACGTACCTTCTGTCGTTCAAACTTCTACCGAACACTCTCCTACTCGCACGGTCGCATTACGTATATCCGGTTCTTACGTCATATCCGTCATCTTTACTAGGCATTATGGGAAACGTGAAAGTCATGAATGACGTTATTTACGTCTGACGTCATCAATGGGCCAAGGTTTGTTATGAGCATGCAATTGAGAAGTCCTGCGACACATCAGCATTTCCTGTCGTACGATGTTTTCAAGACATTTCCACGACCTTGCTTCAAAATTCTTCACACCCAAGGTCGGTAGTCGGTTGGAAAAAAATTGGTATCAATCGTCTTTTTTTTTTAAATTCCAACATGTAATCACCAGACGTGGTGACGACACACTCAAGTTTTTTCAACTTATATTAATGCCGCCACCAACACAGGGGAAAAATACATTACAGGACAATACTCATTTACACCTGAGCGAAGTGAGGAAAAGCCGTGTAAAGTGCCTTTCCCAAGGGCACAAGATCGGTGGCATGTCAGGACTAGAACCCGGGACTCTCAGTGCCGAGTCGCGCACTCTGCCGATACGCCACACGACCCCACGACACATCAGCATTTTCCTGTCGTACGATGCTTTCAAGACATTTCCACGACCTTGCTTCCAAATTCCTCACACCCAAGGTCGGTAGTCGGTTGGGAAAAAATTGGTATAAATCGTCTTTCGGCTCCAGTTCGCTGGATCGCGTCCTATAACACATCACGAACGTATCAATGCGCGGTCTTTCTGTATCTGTATCTGATAGCCGGTATAACCGTCCTTCGGCGTAACACTCCAGCTTCTGTATCTGTATAGCCGGTATAACCGTCCTTCGGCGTAACACACCAGCTTCTGTATCTGTATAGCCGGTATAACCGCCCTTCGGCGTAACACACCAGCTTCTGTATCTGTATAGCCGGTATAACCGTCCTTCGGCGTAACACACCAGCTTCGCAGGCACGCGGCGCGGCGGTAGCTAGGTATATCACACCGAACGGCACACTCAATCTTTTCACATTTAATTGCCGGAGTTGTTTAAAGCTTTCTAGTGATGATGCCCAAACCATGCTTGGTGGCAACGAGTTCCAGTCTACGATAGTTCTGGGGAAATACAAGTTTTTGAATACCTCAATTATTGGTTGATAACTCTGATATTTGAAGGCATGACTGTTTCTTGTTCTTTTCTGGGCTGGTATCAGATACTTAGTGGTTAACCAGTTGGTACGTCCACCAGTTCATTAGTCATTTTGTACATCATGCACAGTCTGGACATTCTGTATCTGTATCTGTATAGCCGGTATAACCGCCTTTCGGCGTAACAAACCAGCTTCGCAGGCACGCGGCGCGGCGGCAGCTGGCTATATTACACCGATCGACCTGTTACACCTAACCCTTGAACTTCTAGCTCTAGACATTGTTTAAAGCTATCTATTGACAATGCCCCTACTGTACTTGGTGACAGTGAGTTCCACTCTGCGATAGTTCTAGGAAAGAATGAATTCTTGAACACCTCAATCCTTGGTTGATAACTCTGGTATTTGAATGCATGGCTATTTCTTGTTCTCTTCTGTGTTTCTTTGCAGAAATGAAGCAATCTGGAAAACTGTTCATTCATGATTTAACTGCACCACAAACTACAGTGGAGACGCCCTTCACCTTCAATAACACGAGCAGACCATATCCTTGACATTCGCCTTATCGGATTATTTTGGTAGGGGCGGTGCTTCTTTGACGTCAATAGAATAATATTTAGACGTTCAATTTAGCCAGTCTTTCCCTCCTGACATCATTGTGATGCTTCCCCAACGTCAATTGGGTTATATTTAGACGTTCATCTACGTCAACTGAGTTATATTTGGACGTTCATATTGACATATACATGAAGTTATCTGTTGAAACCTGTTGACCCTCTCACACATACGGTATATTAGGACCTCAGGTCTTCGGCTCTTCCAAATCCAGAACTTAAAGTCTTCAGGATCGGTAAGTGTAGAGTGTACTCACATAGTATTCTATCCTTCTGTCGTTTTGTTGAATTTCTTTTGTAATTAGTGGTCGCTGTAGAGGGTCCTGCGGATTGATTTAATTAGAGTTGAATGCTATTTAACGCCAAAAAGCAGTTACTCAAGCAACTGGATATGATTTTGGAAACGTCAGACGTTTCAGCTAGTGACTTTTCGACAGTCACTGACGAAAGCTAGTGGATACTAGCTGAAACGTCCGACGTTTTCAAAATCATATCCAGTTGCTTGAGTAACTGCTTTTTGGCGTATCGTATTACCTGGATGTCTAACCTTC
>NW_017804442.1:1169090-1174846 GCF_001625305.1 Branchiostoma belcheri
CAGTTGCTTGAGTAACTGCTTTTTGGCGTATCGTATTACCTGGATGTCTAACCTTCATCGACGAACGCTACTTAAGTTAAGTTTTACTCTAAAAATATTATGTAACGGCGCCTCTTTTTCAGATCTATATATCAACTATGACTCCCTTCCTTCTGCTGTTCGTTGCCTTGGCAACAGCGTCACCATTGAAGAGGTACGTGCTTTACATCTAATTCCTTATCTTAATTCACCATTAATTATAATCTACCTTAATTCATTTAAGTGGGGTCGTGTGGCGTAGCGGCAGAGTGCGCGATTCGGAACTATGAGTCCCGGGTTCGAGTCCTGACACAACTTTCCTCACTAGGCTCAGGTGAAAATGAGTATTGCCCTGTCATGTATTTGTCACCTGTGTTGGTGGCGGCATTAATATAAGTTGAAAAAACTTGAGTGTGCCGTCACCACGTCTGGTGATTACATGTTGGAATAAAAAAAAATCATTTAACCTGCATTTTTTTCGTACAGCAATATGATTCCGACTTGGTCATGTATAGCCTCGTTTTGCAGGCTTTCCCGCTAACAATACATCCCGATTAAATCATTTAACTATTAAGTCTATGTGCCAGAATTCTAGTTTGAACGAATCTGTTGATTAGGTAGAAGCGTTGGAAAAATGTAGAAATTATACTTATAAAAAGGGTGAAATGAGTCTTCAAGACAACAAAGTGTTCTTACCTATCCAACATTTGGTCTCCTTCGCACTGCAGTTAGATACTGCCTTTTCAAACGTCTAAACTGTCTAAATGTTTCATCCGTAAATAATTTCATCAGGTTGGTAAACGAATGAATAGCAAAGTTCTTTTTATCACAACCATTTATTTTTCAAGCCGACGTTTCGATACCGTCTGTCATCTTCATCAGGGCAATTCTGAATGGTTTACTGTGCAACAATTACACTATTACACAACAACTACACAATTACACTACGTTCCGGAATGTATTGTAAACAGAAAAGAACTAGCTTAAGTGCACTACGAACTATGTAACACCTTTAGTGCACTATGCACCGAGTGACATCTAGCGTCAGTGCACAGTAAACCAGTCAGAATTGCCCTGATGAAGATGACAGAAGGTCATCGAAACGTCGGCTTGAAAAATAAATGGTTGTGATAGAAGGAACTTTGCTATTCTGTCTAAATGTTTTCTTCATGGCTTTTTAATGTAGACAAACCAGTGGCCTGGATGCAAACGGAGACGGTCTGATCTCCAAGGATGAAGTGTTTGGCGCCATGTCTCTGCACGAGGCTCTTGTGGCCCTGGACAGGGATGGTGAGCCAACTTCTGTTGAATCTACAGTTTCTCCTTTGATATGTATCTGCATTAAAGGTTCAGAATTTACAGACTTTGGTGTTTTAACATTTCAATTGGAAAATAGCCACAAAGTCAATAGAGCTTGAAAGTTGTTGTCACATCCGTGTTACTGTGTCTCCCCTTCTACCGGTTTCCCAGGGGTTCACGTCAAGGCTTTTCTTGTGATGCGATTTATTGTCATTAGCTTTGTGAAAACGTATATTCCTTTGCGTGCAGGCGACGGCTTCATCTACCTGCCTCAGATTATCGAGTTGTGGGGCGTCGGGGACAAGTTTTACGAACTGAACACCGACGGAGACGACCACCTCACCTTCAGGGAGATCGAGAACGGGATGTCTCTCAGCGACTTCTACGACCAGTTTGACTTCAATGGTAAGGTTGACTCTCGAATCTCACTGTCACATAGCATTAAATGATGTATTTTAAGGAATTTACCAGTATTTGACAAAATTTGCAAGTGGCAACTATCCAGTTATCCAAGACAATCGTTTACAGACCTTTGACAACATCCTTTTCTAGCTGCGTTTTTTTATTAAGTAAACAGATTCATTCTTAGTGGCTACACTACACGATGTCTGTAAAGTAATAAGACACGCCAACAACAGTTACTCAAGCACATGGACACGATTGTGGAAACAGACGTTTCAGGGGGCATCCACTGCCTATCGTCAGTGACACTGGAGAGTTGTCAGAAAAATTTGCAAAATCATATCCAGTTGCTTATGCAACTGTTTTTTTGGGTGTCTGGTGTATTCGTGCCTCTCTGAAATTTAAGTAGAAACAACAATCAAACATGAATCCTTTAATACAACTTTTCTGTACAATCTGCAGCTGACGGGTCCCTGGACGCCGCGGAGGCCTACCAGCTCATCTACATCTACGACGTCATCAGCAACCCGTCTTTCAACAACCCTCTGGACTCTAACGGAGACGGGAGACTCTCCAGCCTTGAAGTCCAGAGCCACATGACTTACGACGAGGTTCTGACCGCCTTGGACACTGACGGTACGAAAAAAAGATACTATTTTATCCAGAACCGTGTTATCTATGCCGGAATCAGGCACGGTTCTGGATACCAGTAGTCTGCTTATCAAAGAGTGTAGATTTGCCCCAGGCACTGTTATGGATACAGCATTAGGCAACATCTACTCTTAATGTAGCCCAAACCAATTTGGTTTGTTGCTTCTCGAATTTCAGCAGGGCACTCAAATTTGGATCTGTAAAAGCAAGCCCACTAATTCCACATGTAAAGTAGTCACCTTCCCACTTAGAATTAGTTGGTTGAGTCTGCCAGATGTTGTGGTGGATAGACTAGGAAACAATGGGATACTCTTAAGATAAAGTCTTGAGTATATTTAGACAGGGTGATTTTGTCTTTATTTTTATTTTGATGTGTCAAGTTTGCAGGTATGGGTTGGTGGCATCACTTGGACAATACACTGTCGTGGGTAGCTTGACACATCCTTTTTTGTGTCCTTACCTCTGTCTAAGTCTCCATATTAAAATCAAGTTTTAAAAAATAGTTAAACTCTTCTCTTTTCTAGTTTTTATTTAGTTATACCCCAATAAAAACGGATGGTTTTCGATGTGCAGGAGATCAGCTGCTGTCCGCGACTGAGCTTAACATTCTTCTCGGGTCCGAAACGACCGACTTCCTCGACGATCAGGACGAAAACGGCGACGGGTTTGTCAGCTTTGGCGAAGCCCACGGACACCGCATGAACCTGGACAGGCTCTTCGATAGACTGGACCAAAACGGTACGTTTAATTTTTATTCAAGAAGAAAATCACAAGACATTACACTCAAGTTTTTTTTTTCAACTTATATTTATGCCGCCACCAACGCATTTAAATTTCCCAAGGGCACAATAAGGACTAAACTTTAAGTGCCAACACTTGAATGAATTGGAACCAAATCAGAGACGCATGACCGTAGCAGCGAGTAATACGTGCCAGATAACTTGTGTCGCCCCCCGTCTCTGTTCAGGGTGCTACAAAGATTTTATGTACACATGAGCTTGGTCTGCACCTGATTGAAATTGATCGAAAACGCTGTGCATTTTATATGATTTAACAATAAAAGTAAAACAAAACGAATAAATGTCAAAGATCAACCCTCTTTACATTTATCATTTTTACTGTTAACAGACAGCAACTACCTAGAAGACCCGGAAGGGGCCGGATTCTACATCGTTTGGGACAGGATCCTGCAAGCCGGAACTGGACCCATCACTGGATAAGGTGCCTATTCTTACAATCATTATTTTTCCGCTGCAGCACCATTACAAGCCACCAGGGGGCGCAAAAATAGTCGTCCTGAGGTCTTAGTAAGGCCTACTCACCTACTAAATATCAAGACAATCTATGTAAGCGTTCTTGAGTTATTGTGTTTACAGGCACACACACACACACACACACACGCACAGACACATACACACACACACACACACACACAACACACACAACACACACACACACACACACAAACAAACACACACACACAAACACACACACACAAACACAGACAGACACATACAGAGACACACACTCTCTGTATTGCTAAAAACAAAGTGGTACTTACCATATCTTAAATCACTCTGAGCGTAGAACTACGACGATGTATTAGTTATGAAAAACCTACTATATAGAATTAATTGACATCGGTGCCTTTTTCGCCCTTCCCAGTGGTGAACCGACTGCAGATTCCCAAGTAGCGGCAACAATGCAAACTGGAAAACTGACATCAGAATCATCATCTTCCTCGGAGTAAATGCTTGGCACTGAGGCGGGTCGTCAGTGTCAGAATACCAGAAATCAGATTAGAATTACAGTGAATACAACGAAATAAAATTCTTCAACGGTTTCAATCTTCTTTTCTCTGTTCTTTTCATGATCTGAGTTAACTCAATTTCAACAAAATGTGGAGTCAACCGTATGAGTTGTAGCTCTATAACACCCAGTGCCAGTGTTGTGTGTTAGCATGGAACTTATCTGCGTTGGTTAAATACATTGTACAACAACTAAAGTGTTTGCTTGCTTGTTTCACATAACCAGTAAACCGCCTTTAGGTGTAACACACCAGTTTACATGTACGAACACCATTGTAAATGTATGTACCTACAAGACAGGACTGTAAGGTTTGAACCACTCACACCGGAAAGAACCCTTACTCTTTTTGATAAGTGTTGTGAGGTCTTTGGGTGTGGCTCTCCCAAACACGGGACCACCATTTAACTTCGTATCCGAGGGACGTCCCTAACCGAAGCTAGCTACTCATTTCCACCTGAGTGAAGTGAGGACTGTCATGTCAAGTGCCTTTTGCAAGGGCACAAGATCGGTGACATGGCAGGATTCGAACCCGGGACCTCTGGGGTGTGAGCCGCACTATTGTTTATGCCGCACGACCCCACTTGTATCGAACAACGCTGATTATTTTTGCTCCAGGATCGTAGAATGGTTCTAGATACAACAATAATCAATAAATCGCCTTTAACTGTAATACACAAGTATTACACAGTACCTACCAGCAAAATAGGAATTCAAGTTAAGTGCCTTTTGCAAGGGGACAGGATCGGTGACATGGTTAGGATTCGAATTCGAACCCGGGACCTCTTGGTCCTGAGGCAAACACACTACAAACTGGACTCACCAGTCGGACCCGCCCAATTAAGCTATCTTACTCAGTAGGCTTTATCTACGTATGACGTCATCAATTAGTCAAATATTGTTGAAATCGTGTATTTGAGAAGTCCTATTCATACATTTCATATGGTATTTATCCGACACCCACGCACAGGACGAAAAAAACGTAGAAAAGTAACATTTGCGAAGCAAATGCATAATGTTTACCTTCAGATACGGTCTGCTCTGTTAATTCTTACTCAAACACATTCGCATGCATGTACATGTAGATGGTGACAGGAGTCTACAAGCCTACTATGAAATTGCTACATTATGTAACACTATGGTGACAGACGTCAACAAAAGAAGCCATTGATCAGGTCAGAGGTTAGTGTTTGGAACAGAAGAAGAAATGGAGCAAAACAATATGTTTTCCTTCGGTAAACATAATAATAATAATAATAACCTTTATTGTACATTCATGCCCTATCTGGCTAAGTACAGACGCACAGATGAAATGGGTAATATACATGTTTGTAGTACAACTAGCTCTAAAGCTACTCTAATATACAGAAGTTCTGCTTCTCGTTTCTTTGTGATGTTAAAAATATAATTTGTTTGTATAGTATAGGATGATCAAAGCGCATAAGAAAGATAATTTTTTCAATATTAGGCAGGTATTGGAAGTATGGAAACGTACTTGTGATATATCTAAAAAGATCATTTCTTTCATTACTATATAAACTACAATCAATAACAAAGTGGGCTTCGTCCTCTCCTTTGTT
>NW_017804442.1:1174866-1177947 GCF_001625305.1 Branchiostoma belcheri
CTCTCACACATACGGTATATTAGGACCTCAGGTCTTCGGCTCTTCCAAATCCAGAACTTAAAGTCTTCAGGATCGGTAAGTGTAGAGTGTACTCACATAGTATTCTATCCTTCTGTCGTTTTGTTGATTTCTTTTGTAATTAGTGGTCGCTGTAGAGGGTCCTGCGGATTGATTTAATTAGAGTTGAATGCTATTTAACGCCAAAAAGCAGTTACTCAAGCAACTGGATATGATTTTGGAAACGTCAGACGTTTCAGCTAGTGACTTTTCGACAGTCACTGACGAAAGCTAGTGGATACTAGCTGAAACGTCCGACGTTTTCAAAATCATATCCAGTTGCTTGAGTAACTGTTTTTTGGCATAACTAAAGTGTTTGCTTGCTTGTTTCTCATACCCAGTAAACCGCCTTTAGGTGTAACACACCAGTTTACATGTACGAACACCATTGTAAATGTACCTACAAGACAGGACTGTAAGGTTTGAACCACTCACACCGGAAAGAACCCTTACTCTTTTTGATAAGTGTTGTGGTCTTTGGGTGTGGCTCTCCCAAACACGGGACCACCATTTAACTTCCTATCCGATTGACGTCCCTAACCGAAGCTAGCTACTCATTTCCACCTGAGTGAAGTGAGGACTGTCATGTTAAGTGCCTTTTGCAAGGGCACAAGATCGGTGACATGGTAGGATTCGAACCCGGGACCTCTGGGGTGTGAGCCGCACTATTGTTTATGCCGCACGACCCCACTTGTATCGAACAACGCTGATTATTTTTGCTCCAGGATCTAGATACAACAATAATCAATAAATCGCCTTTAACTGTAATACACAAGTATTACACAGTACCTACCAGCAAAATAGGAATTCAAGTTAAGTGCCTTTTGCAAGGGGACAGGATCGGTGACATGGTTAGGATTCGAACCCGGGACCTCTTGGTCCTGAGGCAAACACACTACAAACTGGACTCACCAGTCGGACCCGCCCAGACGTTTCAATTACTCAGTAGATGTGGCTTTATTTACGTATGACGTCAGTAATTAGTCAAATATTGTTGAAAAGTCCTATTTGAGAAGTCCTATTTATACATTTCATATGGTAATGTATCCGACACCCACGCACGGTACGAAAAAAATAAACTAGAAAAGTAACATTTGCGAAGCAAATGCATAATGTTTACCTTCGGATACGGTCTGCTCTGTTAATTCTTACTCAAACACATTCGCATGCATGTACATGTATATGGTGACAGGAGTCAACATGCCTACTATGAAACATTATGTAACCCAACACCAGTTACTATGGTGACAGACGTCAACAAAAGAGGCCATTGATCAGGTCAGAGGTTAGTGTTTGGAACAGAAGAAGAAATGGAGCAAAAACAATATGTTTTCCTTCGGTAAACATAATAATAATAATAATAACCTTTTTTGTACATTCATGCCCTATCGGGCTAAGTACAGGCGCACAGATGAAATGGGTAATATACATGTTTGTAGTACAACTAGCTCTAAATCTACTCTAATACAGAAGTTCTGCTTCTCGTTTCTTTGTGATGTTAAAAATATGATTTGTTTGTATAGTATAGGATGATCAAAGCGCATAAGAAAGATAATTTTTTCAATATTAGGCAGGTATTGGAAGTATGGAAACGTACTTGTGATATATCTAAAAAGATCATTTCTTTCATTACTATATAAACTACAATCAATAACAAAGTGGGCTTCGTCCTCTACTTTGTTTGAGCTACAAAATAGGCAAATCCTTTGCATAAAAACCGTTACACTCAGCCTCGTGGCAAATGTGGTGTCATTGCACCCCCCTCCCGCCCTTCATCTCAGCCCCTTCCTTGACCTCTGCTGGAGGTCGTTGCTTATTATATAATTATCCTTGACAAGAGATTATTTGCTATGGATGTCCCTCGTGGCAAAAATGGACACCAACTACGGTGGCACTGACCCCCCCCCTCCTTCCTTGACCTCTACTGGAGGTCGTAACTTATCCTTGATATCCTTGACAATAGTTTATTTGCTATGGACGTCCCTTCATCGACGTCAACTGAGTTATATTTAGACGTTCGTGTTGACGTAAACAGCAGTGTATCCGTTGCAACCTGTTCGTCTTCTCACACCTACGGTATATTAGGGCCTCGGATCTCGGAAACATTCAGATCCAGAACTTGAAGTCTTCAGGATTGGTAAGTCTACTATACAGTCACATTCGCCTTTGTCGTAGTTTTGTGGAATTTTGTGGTGATCGTAAGGTGTCCTCTTCAACTATGAGAGTTGCAGATTATTTTTGTGCGGGTTTTACTCTAACAATGGTCACTGCGCAAAATTTCCATTCGTGATTTTCGTGTTTTTGACCTCTGAACGACTAGGACTTTGAGTATAGGACTATGACTCTGTTTTGACGCATCAGACTTTAATGTTTACTGTATGTTGTCCACTCTTGTTTTACTGTATGTTACAATGTCTTGTCTTGTAATTTTGCTGGCCCCCTTCTAAAACAGCCAATGTAAGCTGAATGGGGCTACCCAGCCGTGTTATGATGAAATAAATAAAGTGTGTCTGTCTCTTTCAGATCTATATATCAACCATGACTCCCTTCCTTCTGCTGTTCGTTGCCTTGGCAACTGCGTCTCCAATAAAGAGGTACGTACCGAACATCTACCTTCACATGATCTACCTTAAGCCAGTTACACTGCTTTTCTTTTTTAAAATATAATCTGCAGAAACATAAATTTGAATTTTCAACTGCCTTAGCTTAGCTTCGACGTACCACATTTGTTCTGTAGCCTGGTTAAGTTCTGGTTGAGTTGAGAAAATGAAATGTATAGTGGAAAAGGGTAAATAAAAAGTGTGTTCAACACTTTTAAAAAGACCCATAACTGAACCAACGTTCGTGAGCGTCCTTCTACAATTGACTTGTAATTCTGGTTATATACTGCAGCTATACTGCAGCCATATGACCCCCCCCCCCACCACCGTGCCCACAAAAATCACGCCAAAACAGTTACTTAAGCAACTTGATATGATTTTGCAAACGATAGTGGGCGCTATATGCTACCTGAAACGTCTGACA
>NW_017804442.1:1177968-1180992 GCF_001625305.1 Branchiostoma belcheri
ACCCCACCACCCCCCCCCGCCCTTCATCTCAGCCCCTTGACCTCTTCTGGAGGTCGTTACATATCCTTGACACCTTTGACATTTACTATGGTTGTCTCTTCATCGACGTCAATTGAGTTACATTTAGACGTCCATGTTGACGTAAACAGCAGTGTATCAGAACTAACCCACCACACTTACCGAAAAGAGTAAGGATTCTTCCCTGTGTGAGTGGTTCAAACCTTACAGTACTGTCTTGTAGGTACATTTACAATGGTGTTCGTACATGTAAACTGGTGTGTTACACCTAAAGGCGGTTTACTGGTTATGTGAAACAAACAATACTTAGCCTCATGGCAAAAATGGACACCAACTACGGTGGCACTTACCCCCACCCCCACCCTCCTTCCTTGACCTCTACTGGAGGTCGTAACTTATCCTTGATATCCTTGACAATAGTTTATTTGCTATGGTTGTCCCTTCATCGACGTCAACTGAGTTATATTTAGACGTTCGTGTTGACGTAAACAGCAGTGTATCCGTTGCAACCTGTTCGTCTTCTCACACCTACGGTATATTAGGGCCTCGGATCTCGGAAACATTCAGATCCAGCACTTGAAGTCTTCAGGATTGGTAAGTATTGGATAGTATACAGTCACATTTGCCTTTGTCGTAGTTTAATCGAATTTTGTGGTGATCGTGACGTGTCCTCTTCAACTATGAGAGTTGCAGATTATTTTTGTGCGGGTTTTACTCTAACAATGGTCACTGCGCAAAATTTCCATTCCTGACTGTGTTTTTGACCTCTGAACGACAAGGACTTTGAGTATAGGACTATGACTCTGTTTTGACGCATCAGACTTTAATGTTTACTGTATGTTGTCCACTCTTGTTTTACTGTATGTTACAATGTCTTGTCTTGTAATTTTGCTGGCCCCCTTGGAAAACAGCCAATGTAAGCTGAATGGGGCTACCCAGCCGTCTTATGATGAAATAAATAAAGTGTGTCTGTCTCTTTCAGATCTATATATCAACCATGACTCCCTTCCTTCTGCTGTTCGTTGCCTTGGCAACTGCGTCTCCAATAAAGAGGTACGTACCGAACATCTACCTTCACATGATCTACCTTAAGCCAGTTACACTGCTTTTCTTTTTTAAAATATAATCTGCAGAAACATAAATTTGAATTTTCAACTGCCTTAGCTTAGCTTCGACGTACCACATTTGTTCTGTAGCCTGGTTAAGTTCTGGTTGAGTTGTGAAAATGAAATGTATAGTGGAAAAGGGTAAATAAAAAGTGTGTTCAACACTTTTAAAAAGACCCATAACTGAACCAACGTTCGTGAGCGTCCTTCTACAATTGACTTGTAATTCTGGTTATATACTGCAGCTATACTGCAGCCATATGACCCCCCCCCCCACCGTGCCCACAAAAATCACGCCAAAACAGTTACTTAAGCAACTTGATATGATTTTGCAAACGATAGTGGGCGCTATATGCTACCTGAAACGTCTGACAGTTTTCTAAACCATATCCAGTTGCTTGAGTTACTTTTTTTGGTTACCAGTCTAACCTTCGGCGACGAGACTACAAGTTTTCTTTTCCGTTTTTTTTTTCACACAGGCAGACCAGCGGCCTAGATGCCGACGGAGACGGTCTGGTCTCCAAGGATGAACTTATGAACGCCATGTCCCTACAACAGGCACTCACGGCCCTGGACAGCGATGGTAATGTTATACAAACTTTTACTTAACGACGAGATTACATTCGTCGTAGGTTATTACTAAGCAGGCTGTGACAAGGAGATAAGACAACCTTTTTCACACATATCTTGAAAGTTCATCTGTGTTGGTAGAAATCATAATGAAGCAAATTTAAACTGTAATTTCCAACACAAGAAATTGTCGAATGTACAACTCCAGTCTTTGTCAAGGAATGAACAATCCACCGCTTCCGTGACGTCACGCAGACAACAAACGTGACTCCTTGAGCAGTGGATCATAGGTTGCAGAAAGCCTGTGGCGCCCCTTATATCTGTTGAGGGATGGTTATGATGCCCTGATGTAGATGGCCTCTTTAATATTTTTCATACATGTAAACATAAAGTATAAAGTTTTGAGCTCGCACGACGTTTGTGACAGTTTTCTCGATGCTATCTAACTATGAGAGCATGTAAAGTACGTGGTAACGTACGTAACGTATATTTTATAAAGTACTCCACAAAGCCTAGGATGTTTGAAATTGACGCCTCAGCCGTCTTACTAGCTATTACCTGAAGAACCTATGTTATTATTTGTCATCCACATCGAGATCTAGGACGTTATTAATGCATTATCCTTTCCATTTGTGCAGGTGACGGCTTCATCTACCTGCCACAGATCATCGAGCTGTGGGGAGTCGGAGACAAGTTTTACGAACTGAACACCGACGGCGACAACCATCTTACCTTCACGGAGATTGAAAACGGAATGACTCTCAGCGACTTCTACGACCAGTTCGACTTCAATGGTAACGTTTATTTATTTATTTATTTCTGAATTCTTTAACCAGGGTGGCACTACTCAGTGACATAGCACTGCTTTACGGAGTGGCCCTGGGTACGACACATACATACACGGAAATACAACAATATATACACCGAAAACAATGTCATAAACGTGATCCATTACTCGTAATCGGGGTCATGCCAGGTCGTAAGGGAGGGAAGTCAGAGGTCACGTAACTGAACATACAGTGTTCTGAACGTCTATGTCACCGGTATTTCAGCCCACTGCACCTCGATAAGACAAACGTTAACTCTCAATTCCACCGTTTACCGTAATTCTGCCACATTTTCTTGAATGCTGAATGTTAAGAGATGAATAAATGAATTTGTATTCCACAAGACAAATGTCAAAAATACCCTGTTGTTCAAGACATTCTTGAAGAGACCTTTGACCCTTGAAGAGATCTTTATATAATTGGTTTATTTGCATGTATCAACATATTTACAACATATCTCGCAGCCTTGACATACAGGGCTGAATTCTGATCAAGTTGTTTAC
>NW_017804442.1:1181012-1182722 GCF_001625305.1 Branchiostoma belcheri
ATCACGCCAAAACAGTTACTTAAGCAACTTGATATGATTTTGCAAACGATAGTGGACGCTATATGCTACCTGAAACGTCTGACAGTTTTCTAAATCATATCCAGTTGCTTTACTTTTTGGGGAGGGTATCCTCTTACCAGTCTAACCTTCGTCGACGCACCGTCGACGAGACTACAAGTTTTCTTTCCCGTTTTTTCACACAGGCAGACCAGCGGCCTTGATGCCGACGGTGACGGTCTGGTCTCCCAGGATGAACTGATGAACGCCATGACCCTGCAACAGGCACTCACGGCCCTCGACAGCGATGGTAATGTTATCCAAACTTTTAACGACGCGATCACGTCGTAGATGATTACCAAGCAGGCCGTGATAGAACCAACTACGATCGCACGGCGTTTGTTACAGTTTTCTCGATTCTATCTATTAATAACTATGAGAGCATGTAACGTACGTGGTAACGTACGTAACGTACATTTTATAAAGTACTCTACAAAGCCTAGGGTGTTTGAAGTCTCATCCGACTTACTGGCTGTTACCTGAAAGAACCTATGTTATTATTTGTAACCCACGTCGAGATCTAGGACGTTATTAATGCATTATCCTTTCCATTTGTGCAGGTGACGGCTTCATCTACCTGCCTCAGATCATCGAGCTGTGGGGAGTCGGAGACAAGTTTTACGAACTGAACACCGACGGCGACAACCATCTTACCTTCACGGAGATTGAAAACGGAATGACTCTCAGCGACTTCTACGACCAGTTCGACTTCAACGGTAACGTTTAATTATTTATTTCTGTATTCTTTAACCAGGGTGGCACTACTCAGTGACATAGCACTGCTTTACAGAGTGGCCCTGGGTACGACACATATATACACAGAAATGCAACAATATATACACCAAAAACAATATCATAAACGTGATCCATTACTCGTAATCGGGGTCATGCCAGGTCGTAAGGGAGGGAAGTCAGAAGTCACGTAACTGAACATACAGTGTTCTGAACGTCTGTATCGACGGTGCAGTTCTAACACCGGGTGGGAGTTTATTTCAGCCCACTGCACCTCGATAAGATAAACGTTAACTCTCAATTCCAGCGTGTACCGTAATTCTGACACATTTTCTTGAATGCTGAATCCTAAGAGATGAATAAATGAATTTGTATTCCACAAGACAAATGTAAAAAAATATTCAGTTGTTCAAGACATTCTTGAAGAGACCTTCGACAATTTTTCCTTAAATGTCTTATTTTTTGCAATTAAGTATACAGTTGCATCCTATATCAATGCCTGTTACTTGCTTCAATATACAACGCATGGCATACATACGCGATGCTTGCTCGTTGAGTAATTTTAAGTAGGAACAACAAACAAACAAACAAACAAACAACCATAGACTTTTACAGCCTTTCTATACAAGCTAGTCCATGTCTATGTTAAAGAATGTAGCATAATGTTTAGATGTAGTCCCTTATCACCGTTTTCTCTTTTTTCCTACAAATGTTGTTTGTATGTTTGTACTTGCAATTATCCCATCGGGCATGTGTTTGCAATAAAGTCAGACTATAAAATTGTGTGCAGGTGACGGAACCCTGGACTTCACTACATCTACGATGTTCTCAACACGACCGCGCCAGTGGAATGTACATCACACACACACACACATGGACACACACACACACACACACACACACACACACACACACACACAG
>NW_017804442.1:1182742-1208099 GCF_001625305.1 Branchiostoma belcheri
TTTTCGACATTTTTTTTACTCCTGGAACACATTCTTTTGACACCTGGAAGACATTTTTTGGACATTTTTTTCACTCCTGGAACAATTTTTTTGACACCTGGAAGACATTTTTTGACACCTGGAAGTCTTTATATAATTGGTTTATTTGCTTGTATCAACATATTTACAACGTATCTCGCAGCCTTGACATACAGGGCTGAATTCTGATCAATTGTTTACAATATAAGTTATTAATAGTAGGGAAATACAAATTGAAATCATATCGGAATCTACATATTAATATATCACTTTGGTACTGGTATTTACAATCTTACAATCGCACAAACTATGTATCACTTAAATTTTAACATATTAGTCGTAATAAATAAATAAATAAATCATCGTCGTAAATCAATTCCTGTGTCACAATAAAGTAGTGGTCAGTGGAACTTGTGGTGCTATTACATATTTGTGCTGTTTAGGAGGGATAACATGTAAGGGATTGGGCTTTTTTTTGTATCTGTCAGTCCTAGTTGTAATTGTGTCTATGAGTTGAGATGTTCTCGTATGTCTGCCGCTAACCTCGCCACGGAGAGGTGGGAGCCAGTTTCTGAATTTTACAGATGTTACAAGTTGTCTGGCAAACTTAAAACACAAGTCACGGCGGCGGCTGTCTAGGGTTGGTAAGACAAGTGTCCGGCAGGCCTCAGTGTAGCTGGTATAATCGGAGCCAAGAATTGTCCGGCAGGCCCGGGACCCTTGGTTCCGATTCGAGCATTCTGCCGCTACGCCACACGACCCCCATAGGTTGTTTGCTTGCAATTAGCCCCTCGGGCATGTAATTGCAATAAAATAAGTCTATAAAACTGTGTGCAGGTGACGGAACCCTGGACCAGGCTGAGGCCTACCAGCTTCACTACATCTACGACGTCATCAACATGGTCACGCCTGAGGAAGTCCTGGATGACAACGGCGACGGGATTCTCTCCCGTCTAGAGGTGCAGAGCCACATGACTTACGACGAGATTTTGTCTGCCTTGGACACTGATGGTACGAAAAATAAGATGCTGTTGTACCCAGAACCTTTTAACGTTAAAACTTTTGGCCCAACACAAAAATTCTCCCACCTAGAGCTTTCGACCAGTCACTCTGGTCTTCCTCAGTAGACTGACCCAGTGAATCTTGTCACGTGGCTTCTTTGAAGTGTGACGTCAACACTGGCTCAAAGGTATCTTGTAGACGATGTCGGCCCCCGTCGCGGTTCAATGAGTCTACTGAGGAAGACCAGAGTGACTGGTCTAAAGCTCTAGGTGAGAGGAAGTAACTGTCCGTCAAACTCGTGGTACTGTTACATTTTTGTACTGTTTAGAAGAGACATCTTGTAAGGGATTGTACTTTTTTTGGCGACGTCTCAGGGAGGAGCCTAATGGTACAGTATTGTGTGTAGTTTGCAAGAATTCTAGGAATGGTACAGGCATTTTGTCCAAAGGCACGCGGAATGTCCACAGGCATTTCTCTGACCCACATCTATGCCCACATTCCTGGAACCCTTGGGAAGACCTGTCTGCCCCAGATGGCCCTAATTTCTGTGACCTCGGGGCTCGTTCACTATACAATCAGGGGAGGGGTGCACTGCATCTGTCTACCAAGGCTTCCTCAAAATCATGAAATGATGGCAGTGCCATGCATGCAAACAATAACTCTAACAGCACCCACCGTCGCCATGGTAATGTATGATTTCATTGCCAGTCTTGTTTGTGATTTTGCATGTGTAGACAGTCACCGGCTGGATTCGGCTGAGTTGAGCGTCCTCCTCGGCTCCCAGACCCAAGACTTCATCAACGCTCAAGACGACAACAACGACGGAGTGGTCAGCTTTGGCGAGGCTCACCACCACCACGCCAACCTCAACACGCTCTTCAATAGGCTGGATCTGGACGGTAAGTTTGCATACAACGTTTCCACGTGGGGATGGGCAATGCATTTTCAGCTATTTGCAGTTAAGTGAATTGCAGCTACAGTTTAGTGACTCTTAGCTACATTTCAGTCTATTGTAGCTACATTTTAGTGAATTGTAGCCACATTTTGGTGAATTGTAGATACACTTTAGTGAATCGTGGCTACATTTTAGTGAATTGTAGCTACATTTGAGTGCATATTTGATACATTCTAGTGAATCGTGGCTACATTTTAGTGAATTGTAGATGCACGTTTTTAGAGCATGCTGAGACCACCAGACCCTCTCAAATAGCGTTCTATTCAACGTGTATGGCCCAAAGAAGAGACAATACAAGAATTGTATGTTGAGCTGCCGTCCATCCCAAATACAAATCAATAATACCACCAATATTGTTGCCAGCACCTAAACGCTTTATTAAAAGCTATTGAAATCGATGAACATGATGTTATAAGAAAACAGGTTAAGTAAAACAAAAGAAAATTAAACGAAAATACTTTATCTCCTCTTCTCCTCTTACATTTTGTATATGACTGTTAACGTTATCACAGGTAGCGGCTACCTAGAAGATACGGAATCGGCCGCTCTCTACACCGTCTGGGACGCCATCCAGCTCCTCCCTGCCGATCCGGTGGATCCCATCGCATAAGGTGTCTGTTTTAACATATCGATTCTTTCGTTAGACATCTGTATCTATCTGTATAGCGTAACACAACAGCTTCTGTATCTGTATAGCCGGTATAGCCACCCTTTGGCGTAACACACCAGCTTCTGTATCTGTATAGCCGGTATAACCCCCCTTCGGAGTAACACACCAGCTTCTGCATCTGTATAGCCGGTATAACCACCCTTTGGCGTAACACACCAGCTTCTGTATCTGTATAGCCGGTATAACCCCCCTTCGGCGTAACACACCAGCGTCTGTATCTGTATAGCCGGTATAACCCCCCTTCGGCGTAACACACCAGCTTCTGTATCTGTATAGCCGGTATAACCCCCCTTCGGAGTAACACACCAGCTTCTGTATCTGTATAGCCGGTATAACCGCCCTTCGGCGTAACACACCAGCTTCTGTATCTGTATACCCGGTATAACCACCCTTCGGCGTAACACACCAGCTTTGCAGGCACGCGGCGCGGCGGCAGCTTGCTATATCGCACCGAACGACATCTATGATATCTATGGCTGATTTATACGAGTTATTGCACGACGAATAATGACATTATACAAAAATGATTTGATTTTACATAAGAATACAAATTTGAAGCACGTACAATCACAATCACAATGATAAAATTGAATAGCCAGGCTTTACTAACCTGCTAAAGGGTTGAAATTAGTAAAAATTTTCTAATCTTTGTGCATCTATGTATTGTTTAATTGAAAAAAATATTGCCACAAAGATTGCAAATTTGCATCCCTGACATCAATCTCCTTTTGCTACAGCTGTTCCTAGTGGTGAACCAACCGCAGATTCTCAGGTAGCGGCAACAATGCAACCTGGAAAACTGAAATCAGAATACTGGTATTACAATGAACACAACAGAATAAACTTCTTCAGCGGTTTCAACCTGCTATTCTGCGTTTTTGTCATTATTGTATTTTTTTAGTTTACTCAATGTCAACAAAATAGTTTACGCGTTATATGTGGTATCACACACGTACACATAACCCGTCAGTATACTGTATTAGCATGAAACGTATCCGCGTTGGTAAATCCATATACAATACATTGTACAACAATTAAACTGTTACGAAATAGAGACTAAGCTTTAACTTCCATCACTAACTACAAAGAATTGGGACCTACCCCAAATTTTCGGTTGACTCCATCAACCCTGTTCACGGAATGGACCCTTCTACTCTTGGAACGTGGCGTCAGAGACACGTGACCGTAGTGGCGGGTCATACCTTCATGCTAACAATTAAATTGTTACCCAATTTAAAAAAATGGACTCGCCCAGACTTCTTAATTAAACTATCCGACTTGGTAGATGTGGGTTTATTTAAGTCTGACGTCAGCAATGGGTCAAAGGTTATCGAAAGCATGCATTTGAGAAGTCCTACGACACAACAGCATTTGTTGTCGTACGCTGTTTTCAAGACCTTCTCACGACCTTGCCCCAAACTCTCCCTAACCAAGGTCAGTGTTTGGTTGGAAAAAAACTAAAATCCATCCAATTACATGAATGAAAAGTTAAGGACGGCCTTTATTGCAAGCTAAGTACAGATCATGAATAAACTATGAAAAATTACATAGTAATATCTTATTCAAACTATGGACGATAATTTGACCTGGCTGAATTGCCTCCAAGCACGATGTGCATTTCTCGACTTTCTTTTATCAACAGTCATGTTCGACTGACGCTAACGACTTTTCAAGACGAGTACGCAACCTCGCCAACCAACTCCCGATCACAGAAGACCTTCCTCTCGACCAACTGCCAACCATGATCTGGAGGAGGTCGAAATGTCCCGGTCGCCCAAGTGTGGCAGGAGTCTAACACGGTTTAGTTTCTCAAAGCCTGATATTCACAAAACAAAAGAATCGGGATAAAACTTTTCAACTATTGTTTAGTTGCGAAAAGAAATGCTTTTAATGCTGAAAAGCTGACAAGGGGACAAGATAGGAATGTGGGGTCGTGTGGCATAGCGGCAGAGTGCTCGACTCGGAACCAAGTGGTCCCGGGTTCGAGTCCTGACATGCCACCGATCTTGTGCCCTTTACACGACTTTCCGCATTTCACTCAGTTGAAAATGAGTCTTGTATTGTCCCCTGTGTTGGTGGCGGCATTAATATAAGTTGAAAAAACTTGAGTGTGCCGTCAACACGTCTTGTGATTAGATGTTAGAATATAAAGATGTAGGAGTAAATAGGTTGGGTAAGGTGGGTGTGATGAAGATGTGTGACTCAAGTTTGTAACTATGCTATTACGACTTAACTCAGATACACACTGCGTATCATTTCAATGTACCATGAACTCTTTCTAAGGGAGAAGAGATGATTTTTTTTTTTATTAGTGGTTAGCCTGGGTACTATCCTGGTTAGTTAACGTCCACTCCCACTGGCCGGTAACTACCAACCAACCAGTCTGAGCGGACGTAAACTAACCAGCATAGTATACCCAGGCTAAATAGTTGTTATGCGCAGTAAAGAATTGTTCCATCCAGCCTGTCTTCCCTCTTGACATCTGCTTGATTTTCATTTATATGGTAATATATGGAGACCCAAGCACAGGACCAAAAAATCGTTATACTCAGCCTCGTGGCCACCGGCAAAAAATGGACACTGAATTCAGTGGAATTGCCCCCTCCCCTCCCCACCCTTCACCTCAACCCCTTCCTTGACCTCTGCCGGAGGTCGTTGCGTCTCCTTGACCTGATCCTTGACCGTGAGTTATTTTGCAATGAACGTTGTTTCATCGAGTTATATTTAGACGTTCATGTTGACAAAAACATCAATTCGTCCGTTGCAACCTGTTCGCCTTCTCACACCTACGGTATATTAGGGCCTCGGATCTCGGGAACATTCAGATCCAGAACTTGAAGTCTTCAGGATTGGTAAGTTCGCCTTCTATTATTGTATTGTACTGAAAAGTATCTTTGACTGTAAAAGGAATTGGGTATGCCTTTGAGCATGATTTTGCAAATAAAGTCTCTGGTAAGTCACATTCGCCTTTGCCGTATTTTTGTCAATTTTGTGTTGGTCGTAAGGTGTCCTGTTGAAGTATGCGAGTTACAGATTATTTGTGTGGTTTTTACTAACAATGGTATTTGCCTGCCTCTTTTCAGCTAAAGAAACAACCATGACTCCCTTCCTTCTGCTGTTCGTTGCCTTGGCAACCGCCTCTCCAGTAAAGAGGTAAGTGCTGGACATCTAACTTTTTTCTCAGTTGTTTATAGTGTCTCAAGACACTATAACTCGGTTACCCTTAACCACCTTAACTCGGTTACCCTGCTTTCCTTTTTTTGTAATTACGGCAGCAACAGAAATCTGAATTGTTCAAATGCTATACATTCGCTTCTACAAACCGCATTGGTTCTTCAGCAGTCTGTTTCACACCCCATGTCTTTGAGTTGTGAAAATCAAAAGTATACTGTAAAAAATAGGGTAAAACATGTCTTCAACAAAACAAGGACTCATTACTTAACCAACATTTGAAAGCGTCCTTCTATAATGTCTGACTGGTTATATTTCGTATACACTGCAGCTAGATGACCTGCCCCCAACCGTGTCCACAAAAATCACACCAAACAAGCAGTTACCTTTTTGTTATTCCAACATGTAATCACCAGACGTGGTGACAGCACACTCAAGTTATATTAATGCCACCACCAACACAGGAGACAAATACATGACAGGACAATACTCATTTTCACCTGAG
Organism: Branchiostoma belcheri; assembly: GCF_001625305.1. Lineage (NCBI taxonomy): Eukaryota > Metazoa > Chordata > Leptocardii > Amphioxiformes > Branchiostomatidae > Branchiostoma > Branchiostoma belcheri. Next base: position 1,189,064 of record NW_017804442.1, read on the forward strand.
CGAAGTGAGGGAAGTCGTGTAAAGTGCCTTTCCCAAGGGCACAAAATTGGTGGCAGGTCAGGACTCGAACCCGGGACGGTTCCAAGTCGCGCACTTTGCCGCTACGCCACACGACCCCACATTTACCTTAGTAACTGGATATGGTTCTGGAGACAGTAGTGGATGCTACCTGAAACGACAGTTTTCAAAATCATATTCAGTTGCTTGTGTGACTTTTTGTGTAACTTCGCCGACGAGACTTCAAGTTATCTTTCCCGTTTTTTCACACAGGCAGACCAGCGGCCTAGATGCCGACGGTGACGGTCTGGTATCCCAGGATGAACTTATGAACGCCATGACCCTGCAACAGGCCCTCACGGCTCTCGACAGCGATGGTAATATTATCCAAACTTGTACTTAACAACGTGATCATATGCGTCGTATGTGATCAAATTAACAGGTTGTGAGACAACAAACTACCGACAAGAAGCTAAGACAACCTTTTCCATACCTATAAACTTAACAGCAGAATTTTGTATGACTTTATCTGTTTTATCTTTATCGTGCAGCGTTTGTGATATTTGTGACGTTTGCTTCCTCGATGCATTCTATATATGAGAGCACGTAACGTACATGGTAACGTGCGTAACGTACATTTTGTAAAGTACTTCACAAAGTCTGGAATGTTTGAAGTTGGCGTCTCAGCCGTCTTACTGGTTGCTACTTGAAAGAGCCTTCATAAACCTTTGTAATTAGCGTCGAGATCTCGGACTCACTCACTCATAGCCTCTACCAGGCTTCGGGAGGCGGCTGGAAAGAGTAGGTAGGTCTCCAGGTAGATCTGTCTCTGTTGCCTCTGTGTTGAGGTCGAGGCCGACAGCCAGAAAGTCGTCCTTCAGTTTGTCACGCCAGGTGCGTCGTGGCCGTTCATTGGGACTGGACGTCCACTGGTGGGGTGTTGTGTCCCAAACCGTGCCTTGTCCCAAACCATGTCTGGCCGCGTGTCCCAAACCGTGCCTGGGGCAAATCTACAGTCTGGAACACGCGGGGACTGTCCCGAACCGTGCCTGACCGGGCACAGTTCTGGACACACAAGGGCTTTGTCCCATTCCGTGATTTGGGGGCCGAGCTTGGTGTTTTGAGGAAGGAGCCTTTTCGTGTTGTTGTTTAACTGTTTTAACGGCCGCCATCTTTGTTTTTCGTCGGGACAAGAATAAGAAGGGGGGTTGGCTCCCTCAGTAGAGCAGCTGGTTTCCGAGGGAGGGGGCTCTGCCCGAGGAATATGGCCAAAGAGCCGGAGCCTTGCTGACCGTAGTCTAAAACGTTAATGCATCCTTTCTCTGTTTGCAGGCGATGGCTTCATCTACCTGCCACAGATCATCGAGCTGTGGGGAGTCGGAGACAAGTTTTACGAACTGAACACCGACGGCGACAACCATCTTAACTTCACGGAGATTGAAAACGGAATGACTCTCATGGACTTCTACAACCAGTTCGACTTCAACGGTAACGTTAACTCTTAATTCCACCATAGGATCCATTTGCCTGCACGTCACACTTGATAAGCAATAAACCTCTTTCTCTGGTACTTAGCACCTATTTAACACCTTTTTAAAACGAATTACTGGCGTAAGAGAGGATAGCGACTTCCCAAAGACTCCGTGCAGACAAATTGGGCACTCGCTGGCCGGCTAAGTCCTCTGGTCAATTATATTCCCCTTTAGGCCAATTTCTACTATTTTTTCAGCCTGCAAATGAGTCTGGTGAAGACTGGTATCCATGTATTTCGTCTGCAGTGCGACAACGCAGGCTCGCCCTGGCAGGGCATGTTGTTCATAGTAGTAAACCAGATGGTACATGTAGCTGTAGGCTAATCCAGTGACTTCCAACGGGGGGACGTAGCAGAGGGGGAAGACTACATACTACATTTTTGCTGCCAATGTTAGATAAAGACAATGGTGTCGCATGGACTACTCTAGTGTCCACCATGTGGAACAGGGGGTACTGCAGTGACTTTATTAAGCGTACAGGATTAATCAGGAGGCATGATAATGATTTCAATTAAATACAAACTATATCTGCAGGTGACGGAACCCTGGACCAGGCTGAGGCCTACCAGCTTCACTACATCTACGACGTCATCAACATGGTCACGCCGGTGGAAGTTCTGGACGACAACGGAGATGGTCTACTCTCTAACCTAGAAGTGCAGAGCCACATGACTTACAACGAGATCCTGACTGCCTTGGACGTAGACGGTACGAAAATAAGATACTACTGTTATCTTGAAAGTTCATCTGTGTTGGATTGTGTCTGTGTATCCAAAAATGTAGATTTGCCCCAGGCACGGTTCTGGATATGCGTTGGCTATCTAGAACCGTACCTGATCAATGTTTTTGATAAGGAACGGAAACATTTATTCTTCATGTAGACCAAGCAATTTCTGATATGTTGGTTCTCAAATTTTCGCAGGACATTGATGTACACAAGTTTCATTTCGTCACATCAACCCCTTCTACACTTAAAACCCTTGAATCACAACATCCTGTGAAGTAAACCCACTAATTGCACAATCGGAACTAGCGGGTATTCTTACTTAGACAGATGTCGTAGGATGACTCGAATGTCAGTCTCTAAGTGGATGATTTTGTATGTGTAGAAAGTCACCGGCTGGACTTCGCTGAGTTGAGCGTCCTCCTCGGCTCCCAGACCCAGGACTTCATCAACGCTCAGGACGACAACAACGACGGAGTGGTCAGCTTTGGCGAGGCCCACCACCACCACGCTAACCTGGACACGCTCTTCGATAGGCTGGATCTGGATAGTACGTTTACAAGTATCTGTATTAACTGCTCTTTGGTACACCAGCTTCTGTATCTGTATAACCCGCATAACCGTCCTTGGGCGTAACACACCAGCTTCTGTACCTGTACAGCCGGTATAACCGCCCTTCGGCGTAACACACCAGCTTCTGTATCTGTATAGCCGGTATAACCGCCTTTTGGCGTAACACACCAGCTTCTGTATCTGTATAGCCGGTATAACCGCCCTTCGGCGTAACACACCAGCTTCTGTATCTGTATAGCCGGTATAACCGCCCTTCGGCGTAACACACCAGCTTCTGTATCTGTATAGCCGGTATAACCGCCCTTCGGCGTAACACACCAGCTTCTGTATCTGTACAGCCGGTATAACCGCCCTTCGGCGTAAGACACCAGCTTCTGTATCTGTATAGCCGGTATAACCGCCCTTCGGCGTAAGACACCAGCTTCTGTATCTGTATAGCCGGTATAACCGCCCTTCGGCGTAACACACCAGCTTCTGTATCTGTATAGCCGATATAACCACCCTTCGGCGTAACACACCACCTTCCCTATCTGTATCTTTATATAGCCAGTATAACAGCGACACAGTTTTTGAATATCCCAATCCTTGGTTACTAACTTTGGCATAACATTTTTTTGTTCTTTTCTGAGCTGGTATTAGGTACTTAGTGGTTGGTACGTCCACCAATTTATTTTGTACATTACGCCAAAAAGCAGTTACTCAAGCAACTGGATGTAATTTTTGGAAAATCATATCCAGTTGCTTGTCGTATTAGTAACTGCTTTTTGGCGTATTTCATTACCTGGATGTCTGACCTTCATCGGCGCATTTTGTACATCTTCCACAGATAGCGGCTACATAGAGGATGCGGAGTCGGCCGGTATCAATGCCGTGTGGGCCGCCGTCCAGGCTCTTCCCGTCGATCCTGCGGATGTTAATAATGTCTAAGGTATCTGTTTTTAACGTCTAGATTCTTTCTTATTTAATGAAAGACCTTTATTGTACATATTTGCTCAATTGCGAACTAAGTACAGATCACGGCAAATAGTAATGGACTAATGGTACACTAAAATGTATCTATAGTAAAAAAAATAACTACATTTATACATGTTCGGCTTCTTCTCGCTTCTTAAGACAGTTGTAAATGTAAGAACAGATGGAGCTTATAGTACGAGGATTATCTTTTATATTATATTATCTAAAATTCTAAAACTAGGGAAATAAAGCTACCTACGACTGGTTTGCATAAAACACACAGCAAGGCTTTTTTCTGGATCTTAAGACAAATTTAAACCAGGTGCACATCACAATGATTCTACACGTAACGTCTATCTTTCTTATGTTTATTTAGTATTAATTTGTTGCATTTTCTTAATTTAACTAGTCAGAATTTAATGTTCTGCAAAAGGGTTAGTATTGGCAATAGATAGCTTGAATGTATTTTTAGCTTGGAAAGTTTGTTTTTTTTTTCTCTATCCTGCAGTCTTTTTTTTACTGACTACAGATACACATTTGGAGCCATGACTGACTTCCTGACATTGGTGTTTCTAACCCCACAGCCTGGTCCTGTGCTGACTCAACTGCCGACTCTCCAAAACTGGCATGAAAGCAAAACTTAAGACTAGAATTATAATAAAATGGAGTCAACAAGAACCAAATAAAATTCTTCGAGAATTTCAACATTCTTCTATGCTTTTCTCATTGTTTTAGTCTTACTTAATTTGATCACATGGGGTTAAGCGTTATGTATTTCACCTCTGCCATATCATGCGTTTTAGCATGATATCAAAAGTCGTAAAATGCACTATGGAACAATAAGCATTGTTCTCTATGTCACAAAATATTGGACACGCCAAACAAATTTACTCAGTGTACTTTAGCTATCTGACCTTATTGACGCGTGACATCAGCAACGGGTGAAAGGTTGTTGGAAGCATCCATCTGAGAAGTTTTACAGCGTATTAGCAGTTGCTGTTGTACGACGTTTTTGAGACCTTCCCCCCAACCTCTTTCTAACCATGATCGGAGATGACAAAATAATGAAACAATATACAGTAAAACCACCACCACAGCACCAAATCTCCCAATTGATCCATTTATTTATTACATTTCACCACATACACATGAGCATAGAAGGTAGACCTAAGTACACATTTTCAAGGCCACCCTGTCGTCAAATAGACAATGTGCATAAAAATACAAAACAGTTATACGGTATATACATGGCAATTGATTGATTAAATGTTAAGTTCTTACTTATGACAAACATTGCCTCACAGAGTTATTTGGAATGGATGTTGTTTATCAGCGTCAATTGGGTTATATTTAGACGTTATTGTTGACATAAACATCGGTTTGTCAGTGGAAACCTGTTCTTTTTCTCACGTACGCATACATGATACACTAGGACCTCATACTTTAGGACTGTTCACATCTATAACGTAAAGTCGAAGTGGTAAGTTTTTATTACAGACACCTTTGCTGTGCCATCTTTTTTCGTTTTATTGGTGTCCGGTGTCCTGTGGAATTATGAGTTTTAGAGGATCTTAATGCTGTACTCTAACGATGGTGTGTGGCGGTCTTGTTTCAGCTCTTAAAATCAACCATGATTCCCTTCCTTCTGCTGTTTGTTACCTTGTCAACTGCATCTCCATTAAAGAGGTATGTGCTGTGCTTTCATCTTAATTCAGTAATCTTCACCATAATATACCTTAAGTCACCATAATCTACTAGTACCTTATTTTACCATGATCTTATGAGGTAGCATCCATTACCTGCAAACATTCTAAATCGGCAGTGGATGCTACCTGAAACGTCTGACCGTTTTCAAAATCAATATCCAGTTGCTTGTCGATGAGTTTTTGGCGTATCCTGTTACCTGGATGTCTAACCTTCACCGACAAGTCTACAAGTTTTCTTGACTGGTCGAAAGCTCTAGGTGAGAGAATTTATGTGCTGGACCAAAAGTTTTAACTTGAAACATGTAAATACCAACACAGATGAACTTTCATGATAGAATAAGAAGTTTTCGTCGCATTTCTATACAGACAGACTGGCGGCCTTGATGCCAACGGTGACGGACTGGTGTCCAGGGTTGAGGTGTTTAACGCCATGTCACTGCACGAGGCTCTTGTCGCCCTGGATAGAGACGGTAAGCACTGCACCATATATATATATATACACAGTATACAAAAACAGCATAACACAAGAAAATGTAGTTGGATCTTTCTGCTTCTTGGTATGTGGGTTGATGGAAGGAAGGAAGGTTCGGTTTTGGGCACAGACTGGAATTCCAAACTCCCATAGGATACTTCTAGATTCTTGATGCCAATCTCCACTGTGACATATACATTTGTGTACTAGCTAGTCATTTGTTGTGACCTTTACCCAGAGGGTATGTATGTACAATAAACTCTTCATTCATTTATTCATCCACCCATTCACTCATTCGCTCATTCATTAATTCATTCGTCCATTCATTCATTCATTCGTTCATTCATTCATTCAGTCATTCGTTCGTTCGTTCGTTCGTTCGTTCCTTCCTTCCTTCCTTCCTTCCTTCAGTCATTCATTCATTCACAATCCTTTCTCTGTGCGTAGGCGACGGGTTCATCTACCAGGCTCAGATCATCGAACTATGGGGAACGGCAGACAAGTTTCACCAACTGAACACAGACGGAGACGACCACCTCACCTTCAGGGAGATCGAGAACGGAATGACTCTGTCCCAATTTTACTACCAGTTCGACTTCAACCGTAAGGTTAACTCTCAAAAAGACTCTGTGCCTCTTCCGGCTGAGCCACACTAAACATTCAATTGCTGTACAGTTATAAACTTGATTTTAATTGCAGGTGTAATGTATTAGATAATGTTATTTTTGTATATATCTTGTTCTAACTATTTATTGTTGTTTTTGTATGTCATATGTCCAGGTATGTGTTAGGTGTGCACGCTATCAGCATGATCGCTGCTTTTTAGTGCACACTTTGTATTGTCATGTTCTGAATAAATAAAAATAAAAATAAACTCTCAATTGGACCATATTTTCATTAAGTGGGGATCTAAAGAGGTGTACTAATTAGTTATAAATCAGTCAGTACTTAACATGACATAAACGTGACTGATATACATTCTTCATCAGTCACTTGACATATTTTAGACGTGCTTTTTTATTTGTTTCAATTAAGTATATATAGATGCATGCCGGACAATTTGAAGGAAAAACAAACTAACATAAGTATCATTATAATATTATAGTAAAATACTTAAATCACAATCGGTCATTGTTCGAAGGGAGTCGAGTGTCAGATACGCTCAGTACTATCCATATTTCAGTCTCTCTTTAAATGATTTAAGGGTGTATGCATATGAATTAAAGAATGAATGAATGAATGAATGAATGAATGAATGTAAAAATGAATGAAAAAAATTGTACAGACTACAAAATGCAATACACAATAACCTGTGTCTGCAGGTGACGAGACCCTAGACGTTGCCGAGGCCTACCAGCTGAACTACATCTACGATATCATCAACAACCCCGCGTACGGCAACCCACTAGACGCCAACGGGGACGGAAAACTCTCCAAGCTGGAAGTGCTCAGCCACATGAGTTACCTCGAGGTTTTAATTGCCTTGGACGCTGACGGTATGAAAATAAGATCTAGAATCCATCCTTAAGAGCTATTTGGTGGTTCTAGTAGTAACGGTCGATGACTACTAGAACAGGCAAATAGCACTTAAGAATGGGTCCCAGGCTTACAAAGTGTACTAGTGTATCCAAAACAGTTTTATCTAGTTTTGTACGGGATACAGCTCGAATCAGATATTGCTCTTAACATTGAAATTGGATAGTCTGCACGTATTCAAGAACGTAGATTTATTTGCCTTAGGCACGGTTTAGATATCAGTGAACTATCAGAGTCGTGCTTGAGTAATACTATGGTTCTGGATAAACCACGGTTCTATATCTATATTAAACAAATACAACAGATACAACAGAAGTGATTTTGCATATACAGAAAACATATACGGAGTATTTTGTCACCAGAAAAATACCAAAACTCTTGATTAGCCCTGATTGAAATTGTATAGTATAGTAGCACGTTTTAGTACCTAAGATGTTAAGTTTCATTGTATACACCTTTCTTTTTATACTATGTTTAACCATACATTGTACCATGTACAATTGTCGTGCAATAGGCGACCAACTGCTTTCCTGGAGTGAGCTTCTCGTACTGCTCGGATCAGAAACGGCAGACTTCGTTCTACATATGGACGGAAACAAGGACGGATACGTCAGCTTTGGGGAGGCCCACGGCCACCACATGGACCTGGATAAGCTATTCGATGATCTCGACCTTGATGGTACGTCTACCTATACGTTTTACGTGTTTTTTTTGTAGTCCATCATTTAATAACCAACATGGCGTCGGTACACTCCAGTTATGCAGCAAAATGAAGCTATAATTAGATGGGTTTAATTTTTTTCCAACCAACCAGTGACCTTAGTTGGGGAAGTTTGGGAAAAGGTCGGGATGTCTTGATAACATCGTACGACAACAAATACTGATATGTTTTTTTTCCAACATTTCATAACTAGACACGGTGACGGCACACTCAAGTTATATCAACTTATTTTATGCCGCCACCAACAGAGAGTACAAATATACAGGACAGGACAATACTCATTTTCAGTAAAGTGATGAGGATAGTTGTGTTAAGTGCCTTTTCAAGGGCACAAGATTTGTGGCATGTCAGGACTTGAACCCGGGACCTCTTGTTCCGAGTCGAGCACTCTGTCGCTACGCCACACGTCCACACCATTACGTGCAATTATAGGGGCACTTTAAATGGTGTGCTTTTGAGTTGACTTTTATGCACCAATTATTTTATGTACCACTTTAATGTTGTATTTTAATACAAGACTTAAAAGTTCTGTTTGGTGTTTTCAGACAGCAACTACCTAGAAGATGGAGAAGGGGCCGGATTCTACACTGTGTGGGACATGATCCTAGCATCTGGCAGCACTGACTAAGGTGTCTGCTTTTTACCACCTTCTTAAGGAATCTATGAGTGGAATGAGTAAACCACATAACTAAAAATATAATTGACTAAAGGTACAACCACAATAATTCTGCATGTAAACTCTTTTTTTTTCTGTTTGCCTTATTTATAAAGCCACTGATGACTCAGGCTTTACTTTACTTATAGGGTATCAAATACGTAATACTTCACGCCGAAAAGCAGTTACTCAAGCAACTGGATATGATTTTGAAAACGTCAGACGTTTCAGCTAGTATCCACTAGCATTCGTCAGTGACTGACTTTTTGACTGTACTGACTTTCGTCAGTACAGTCACTGACGAAAGCTAGTGGATACTAGCTGAAACGTCTGACGTTTTCAAAATCATATCCAGTTGCTTAACTACTTTTTGGCGTATCGTATTACCTGGATGTCTAACCTTCATCGACGTACGTAATACTTCGTTTGATTTTTTAGCTTGCAAAACTTGTTCCTCTACTTTTTACCTACATTGTTTTCCTTAGTTTGTAGATTGTACATTTTTGTATACCTGATCTTATTGACATCATTGTCCTTTTCCCTACAGCTGGATTTTTGGTGCCTCGACTGCAGATTCACCAGAGGCGACAGCAAGGCGAAAATAAACACAAATTAAAAAAACATAAAAATACATTAAAAACAAGCAACATACAATTGTTCAACAATTTCAATGTTCTGTTATGCTTAATGTATAATGGAATAGCTGGTTGGTGGAGAGGGGTTGATAACTATGTCCAATACAAATATTTGGTGACCTTTGTGATGTGACTAAAGCTAATAAAGTGCACTCATATACACACTACTATAATTGTAATGTATTATTAGCCCTTTCTAACGGGATACGAGATATTTTGTATATTTTATTCAAGGTTACGTGCAGTGAAAAACACACACGCAGTTTTTCATGTACATGTATCTGTATCTCCCGTCCTTGGCATTTATTTTGCCATGGAGGATGTTTCGACCACAATTATACGTAAACGGTAGTCTAATATTGACACAATTTGGTAAAACCTGCTCACCCTCTCACACCTACGGTATATTAGGGCCTCGGATCTCTGTACTATTCACATTCAGACCTTGACGTTGCCAAGACTGGTAAGTCTAATACTCATATTACGCCTCACCGTGTTTTTATCGAATTTCTTTATTGTTGAATTTCTCTTGGTGGCTGTCGTTAAGTGTCCTATTGAATTATGAGAGTTTGAGTTTATAACTCTAATGATATGACCTTTTTTACAGTTTATATATCAACCATGACTCCTTTCCTTCTGCTGTTTGTTGCCTTGGCAACCGCGTCTCCAGTAAAGAGGTACGTACCGAACATCTACCTTAAGCCCGTAGCTTAATTCGCCATAATCTACCTAAAGCCAGTCACTCTGTTTTTTAGTGTTTTTAATACTATCTGCTGCAACATTCAGATTTCAACTCTAAATCATTGAACTGCTATAGACTTGCTTCGACGCTCCATGATCCACATTGTTTCTGTGCCCTGATTCACACCCTTCAGAATAACACACCATCATGTGGTTGAGTTGTATAATGAAATGATCTTTATTGCATATCCTTGCCCAGACGGGCTAAATGCATACATGCTTTGTCACCGTATAAAATACATGTGGTGCATACATACATAATGTATGTTTGAGTTCTATACTAGGATTCTAAGTACTACATAATTCTTAAAGTTACTGTTTGTCTATTTTTTGGTTCTGGTTTCTTCTCTCTTCTTGAAACACTTATTGATATAATCACACACTTTTTCTACAATGTGTTCATTTCTACTTGACATAAGATGTATAAATCTATTTTGCTTGGACAGTTTCTTATATTTCTTGTCTAAATCTAGTACATTAAATAACACCTTACGTTCATTTTCATATAAACTACAATCAAGTAAAAAGTGCGACTCGTTTTCTACATATAGATGATCACAGAATTCGCACGTCCTATCGTTCAGAGGGGTACGGTTGTGCCTACCGGATTCTATATGTAAGGGATGGTCACTAATACGAAGTTTGCACATGGTTTTTCGATGTTCGAAGTTTGTAATGTTTAAATATGTTTCTCTTTCATAGTTCAGTTTAAATGTTTTGTATGTTCTTAATTTGTTGCCTTGGTTTTCTCTTCGTCCTTCTGCTTGTAGTTCTGAGTAGAACTTTTGGATGTGGATATCTTTCAATCTCTGTTTTAGTTCTTTTAGATGGGAGGGTGTGTTTAAGTGACCGTTTAAATACAGGTAGGCAAAACCGGACTCCTCTAACAGTTTCTTTACATCAGATAACCAGCAGGGTATATTTCGGCGAACTAGCTCTTGTTGTACTGTATAGGCTTCATATTGTAAACTACTTGGGAGCACTTCGTTAACTAGTCTAAAATAGTAATTGTACATTCGGCAATGGGCCTCTATCTGTAAGGGGAAACGTCCTAGTTCCGCTCTACATGCGAAGTTACTGGCGTTCCTACGGACACCAAGAATGTACTTACAAAATTTCAGATGTACAGTTTCTAATGGCGATTTGTCGTTCAAACTGATACTGCCCCAAACTTCGGAGCCATACAGTAATATCGGTACAACACATGTGTCAAACAGTTTACAGTGTAATGATACAGAGGATCTGGTTTCTCCGAGAGTACTTCTGATGTTAAACATTGCTCTTAGGGCCCTCTTTTGTAAATTTTTCATGGCAGTGCTAAATGTACATCCTGCTGTAAACACAACTCCTAGGTAGCAGTATGATTGAACTATCTCTATCTCTTTATCATCTAGTGAGAAACGAAGGTTAGAAAATAAGAGGCCTCTTTTGTTGAATATCATTACTTTAGTTTTTGCCAGGTTGATAGTTAACTTCCATTGTTTGCAGTACCGTCCAAGGGTGTTTATTGCTTTCTGTAATCCCTGCTCACTTTCCGATAATAAGACGATATCATCGGCATAAAAGAGGCTAGTAACTTTGGAATGTTCTAGTAGGGGTGCGTCTAGGTTTTCTGCGTTGAGTTTATCTATGAGATTACTGATGTATAGGTTGAATAGGGTTGGGCTTAAAACACATCCTTGGCGAACACCAATTTCAACGGGAAAACTTTCAGTTAGGCCTTCTTTAGTTTTAACACTGGCCTCAGATTGGTTGTATAGGTTTTTAATTACATCGAAAAATTTGCCTGACATGTCATTGGAAAGAAGCTTGAATAAAAGAAGCTATAATGAAAAAGAGTAAAACGTGTGATCAACAAAACAAAGACTTACTGAACCAATATTTGAGAGCTATGTTTGAGTGGTTACGCTCCCCACAGTACAGTTAGATGTCACCCCCCTACCGTGACAACATGTTGACTTGTAATCTCCAAGCAGACCATACGATCACAAAGCAGTATCATTTGGCCAGAGGAGTGTCCAATAGTAATAGATCAGGTGTATATAAGATACTGTCTAGCCAATGGATACAGCCTGGCCATTGAAAGATCTGCTTGGAGATTGACTACAAATTTTGTCGTTCATAAAATCAACCATGGCTCCTTCCCTTGCCTTATTCGTTGCCTTTGCAACAGCCTCATCAGTAAAGAGGTCTGGCTAATGGGTACTGCCTGGCCACCGAAAGATCTGCTTGGAGATTAACTACAGATTTTCTGCATGCAGGCAGACCAGTGGCCTAGATGCCGACGGTGACGGTCTGGTCTCCAAGGATGAGGTGTTTGCCGCCATGACCCTGCACGAGGCTCTCGTGGCCCTGGACAGAGATGGTAAGCAAAGTTTTGCTTAATGGCGCGATCAGATCCGTCTGTTTCTGTACATGAATAGCTGACATGCCACCGATCTTGTGCCCTTAGGAAAGGCACTTAACACAACTTTCCTCACTTCGCTCAGGTGAAAATGAGTACTGTATTGTCCCCTGTGTTAGTGGCGGCATTAATGTAAATTGAAAAACACTTGAGTGTGCCGTCACCACGTCTTGTGATTACATGTTGGAATGCTGAAAAAATAACACACCAGCTTCTGAGCAGGACTGACAGTTAATGCATTATCCTTCCTCAATATGCAGGCGACGGCTTCATCTACCTGCCACAGATCATCGAGCTGTGGGGCGTCGGAGACAAGTTTTACGAACTGAACACCGACGGAGACAACCATCTCACCTTCCAGGAGATTGAGAACGGGATGACTCTCAGCGACTTCTACGACCAGTTCGACTTCAACGGTAACGTTAACTCCCAATTCCACAGTGTACCCTAAAGCCTTGGTCACAACCCGCTGTACGTGCTTCTGCGTGCTGTCTACGTGCAAAAACGTGGGCAAACGTAGGGCATCCGTGCGTGGTAAGTACCGCCTCCGTACGGAATGCTACGGATTTGGGAGCACGCAGACACGCCGTAGAACTTTAAGTGTAATACTTTTCATGCGTGCGGTCTGCGGATTCACCACCCGTACGTGCGACGTGCGTGCCCTGTACAGCCTATGAGCGTACAACGAACGTTTTCAGAAAAACGTAGCAGACGTGGCCTCCCAAAAATCGTACGGAGAAAAAACACGTACGGCGGGTTGTGACCGAGGCTTATAATTAATCATGCCGCATTTCTTTAAGTAGTGAATCTTAAGAGATGTATGAAATGAATTAGTATTGCACAACTTATGCAAATGCTCGAAATCCAATTGTTGAAACATTCTTCAGCAAACCTCTGAAAACATTTTCCATTTCATACGAGCTTGTTTGTTATTACGATTATACATGTACATCCAATGCATATTATTGGCCTCCACAGGCGATATGTGACATACATAAGCAGTGCTTTTTATACATTTGTAGAATTCAATTAGTCTCCACCAGACTCCTTTGCAGGCTTTTTAGACCGGTTTTTCAACTACTACTTTTTCAACCTGCAGAGGAGTCTGGTGGAGACTCACTCACTCATTCTCACCCATAGCTTAGTCAGCCGTTGAGGCAGCATGATGTTTGGTAATGGCTTTTCACTGCTGACGATCTTTTGCCAGTGGGGACTAGTATTCAATTAAGTATTTCAATTAAAGTAGTCTATGTCTTCAGGTGGATGCCCAAGTATGTGGGTCTCAGATTCGCAACCTGTTATCCACCTTAAACAAATCCACGCGAAGGCCACCGTGTCAACTGTAACCCTCACTCAGGTGTAGGGACTGACACGGTCATCTTACTCGGAAAGTCTGTATATCTGTATATCTGTACATGAATCTGTATCTGTGCATATTACTATGTATCTGTACATGAATCTGTATCCGATTGCAAATAAAGATCACGAGTGATTGCCAATAATGCATGTCTACAGGTGACGGAACCCTGGACCAGGCTGAGGCCTACCAGCTTCACTACATCTACGACGTCCTGAACACGCCTACGCCGGTCGAAGTTCTGGACGACAACGGAGATGGTCTACTCTCGCGTCTGGAGGTGCAGAGCCACATGACTTACGGCGAGATTCTGACTGCCTTGGACACTGACGGTACGAAAATAAGACACACATAGAATACAACATCGGGGGAGTTTTTGCCGTGGAGAGAAGGTTTCGCGCTCCAACAACCTTCTCTCCACGTTAAAAAAAACTCCCTCGGCAGCAAAATCGTCCGCAGAAGAAAATAACGCCGACGCCCAACAAGTCAGCGAAGGCGGCTAAGGATACAGCAGGTTTCTTTTACACAACCAAGATAGTCTACCTTACTGACGTTTCGGTGTCTATCAGGCACCTTCCGCAGAGCTTCTGACTGGAGTTCTGCTTCTCGCCGCTACATGTAGCCGATGTAGGTTGCGCGTTTGCAAACGTGGCTGAGTTTGTACCACCCCCCCCCCCGGTTCATCACTGGGGTCGACTTCCTTATCCATTATTACATTTACATGTACTATTGCATTTTTTGTACTTGTTTAGAGTTAAAACTTTTGGTCCAACAAAAAAAAGTTCTCTCATCTAGAGCTTTCGACCAGTCACTCTGGTCTTCCTCAGTAGACTGACCCAGTGAATGGTCGAAAGCTCTAGGTGAGAGAACATAACTCTAAACATGTAACTACCAACACAGATGAACTTTCATTTGAAAGACACACCATGTAAGGGATTGTACGTTTTGGGGATTTTGTATGTGTAGACAGTCACCGGCTGGACTCGGCTGAGCTAATGGTTCTCCTTGGCGACCAGACCCAAGACTTCATCAACGCTCAGGACGACAACGGCGACGGAGTGGTCAGCTTTGGCGAGGCTCACCACCACCACGCTAACCTGGACACGCTCTTCACACGACTCGACTTGGACGGTGCGTTTACACGTATCTGTATCTGTTTAGCCGGGTATAACCGCCCTTCGGTGTAACACACCAGCTTCTGTATCTGTATAGCAGGTATAGCCTGCCTTCGGCGTAACACAGCAGCTTCTGTATCTATATAGCAGGTATAGCCTGCCTTCGGCGTAACACACCAGCGTCTGTATCTGTATAGCCGGTATAACCGCCCTTCGGCGTAACACACCAGCTTCTGTATCTGTATAGCCGGTATAACCGCCCTTCGGCGTAACACACAAGCTTCTGTATCTGTATTTATAGTCAGTATAACTGCCCTTCGGAATAACACACCAGCTTCTGTATCTGTATAGTCGGTATAACCGCCCTTCGGCGTAACACACCAGCTTCTGTATCTGTATAGCCGGTAGACACCGCCCTTCAGCTTCTGTATACGTATAGCCGGCCTTCGGCGTAACACACCAGCTTCGCAGGCACGCGGCACGGCGGCAGTTGACTTCATTACACCGAACGACTTGTTACACCTAACCTCTTTGATCTACATTTGTCTAAATGGATTGTATTGTTCCAAATAGTAGTCACGTTAAATGAAAATACATGTATCAATCTTCTCTTACCTTTGTTATTTGACTGCACACAGGTAGCGGCTATCTAGAGGATACAGAGTCGGCCGCTCTCTATACCATATGGAACACCATCCAGGCCACTGTCCCAGCCTAACGGGTCTGTCTTTACCATCTCGATTCTTTCGTTAGGTCACACTGACTTAATTTTTTGTATTTTTGTATGACATCCTCTGAAGACCTCCAAACTAGTGCGTGTGGGCGAATAAAAAAAATCCAGCCCAAAAATGCTGCTATACCAAATTTCAACCACGTACTACCCAGATGGTTCTACACCTAGGGTCTATCTTTTATATCATATTATATTATATCATATTTATCTTATTTTTTTTTTGCTTTTTTTAAATAGCCAGGCTTAACTATGCTGCTAAATTGTTGAACTTAGTAATAGATAGCTTCTAAAACATTTTTAGGTTCTAAAGTTTGTTTCTTCTTTACTCTGTAACGTTTATTTTGCTGATTACAGATATATATTTACATATATAACGAACTTATTCAGTTAATCTTTTTTACCCCCACAGCTCGACCCTGTGCTGTTCCAACTGCAGACTCTCCACAACCGGCTTGAAAGTAAAAATTAACACTAATATCATTAGAAAATAGTCAACAAGAACCCAATAAAATTCTTCAATCTTCATTTATGTTTTCCTCGCCGTTTTTAGTCTTACTTAATTTCATCAACATATAGTTAAGCGATATGTAACGTAACTCTGCCATCTAAAACCCTGTGTGTTGGCGCTGGGTTTTAGCATGTCATCTTAATTTGTAAAATACACTATGGAAAAAAATTATCATTGTTCTCTAAGTCACAAAATATTAGACTCGCCAATCGTATTTACTCAGTCTTCTGTAGCAATATGAGTAAGTAAATGTAACATTATCGTCAGCAAGGGGTCAAAGGTCGTTGGAAACGTCCATTTGAGAAGTTCTACAGCGTATCAGCATTTACATGTCGTAAGACGTTTTCAAGACATTCCCACGACTTTGCTCCCGATCTCTCCCCGACCAACATCGGGCAGTGGCAAAAAAAAAAAGAAACCACCCTATTCTAGCTCCAGTTTGCTGGATATATCACCCCAAGCATAATATGACTTTCCCGACATTGATGTCTCACCATCCATGTTCAGCTAGCTTAGGGAAGGTCAAGATGTCATGGTCAGCTAGCTATGCCTGACAGGGGACTTATACGTGTCGATATCTAAACTCGTGGTATACGCGAAACAAAAGCAAGGAAAAATTTTCCGTAACGATTTCAATCAAAATAAAATGCCCAAATATACATTGGAACCACAGTTCCCCCCCAAAAAACTCCTAATTAAATGTTCAATAACTTATTGAGTTATTTGGCATAGATGTTGGCATAGGTACCAGCGTCAATTGGGTTATATTTAGGCGTTTAAGTTTACATTACCATCGATTCATCATTTGAAACCTGTGCACCTTCTCACGCAGATGATATATTAGGACCTCGGAACTTTTGGACCGCTCACTTCAAGTCGGAGACTTAAAGTCGCCAGAAGTGGTAATTATAAGTTTAGTACAGTCACCTTTGCCGTGACATCTTTTTCTGTATCTGTATCTGTATCTGTATAGCCGGTATAACCACCTTTCGGCGTAACACACCAGCTTCGCAGGCACGCGGCGCGGCGGCAACTGGCTATATTACACCGATCGACTGTCGATTTTTTTTTATTCCTGGCTGATTTTTACTTTTTTTGTGAAATTATGAAAGTTTCAAGTTTCAAGAGTTTGAGGTTATTTAAGTTTAACTCTAACTGTAGTATGTGGCGGTCTTGTTTCAGCTCTAAGAATCAACCATGACTCCCTTCCTTCTGCTGTTCGTTGCCTTGGCAACTGCATCTCCAGCGAAGAGGTAGGTGCTGAGCTTTCATCTTCACCATAATCTACCTTAATTCACCACAATCAACCTTTTGTTAATTAACCATAATAATCCATGAATCCACCATTGTTCATGTATTCCGCATAATTCATGTATATCCCGCATTTGTTCTTAGAACAAGTTGCAGAACGTCAATCTGTATCGGACAATATAGCCTTGCTTCTGTGTAACACATGTACACTGATTTTACAGTTGCTTAAGCAACTGGATATGATTTTGGAAACCTCTCAGGTAGCATCCACTACCTGAAATGTTCCCAAAACGATAGTGGATGCTACCTGAAGCATCTGACCGTTTCCAAAATCATACTAGTTGCTTGAGTAACTTTTTTTTGCGTATCCTATTCCCTGCATGTGTAACCTTCTTTGACGAATCTACAAGTCTTCTTCGTGCTACAAGCGGCCTGGATGCCAACGGGGACGGGCTGGTCACCAGGGATGAAGTTTATGCCGCCATGTCTCTGCATGAGGCTCTCACGGCCCTGGATAGAGACGGTAAGCACTACAGCATATATACACAGTGTACACTTTTTGTACAAAAAAATGTTTGTGAACAGCAGTACAGAAGACAATGTAGTTGGATCTTTCTGCTACTCTTTTGCTTTCCTGTTGCTATCTACTTATGAGGTTTCGTAACATATTTATTACTGTTTGGCTATATGTTATTTTTCTCTCATAACGTACCAAAGTGAAGAAGCTAAAAAGTTGATAGAACCTGGAATAGCCGATGTTATTTTTTGTTAGCCTCTGTGTTACATGTGTTTACAAGCTAATCCTTTGTTGTACCCTTTACCCAGTGGGTATGTAAGTACAGTGAAATTCTTTGCGTCTTTACTCTGTGCGTAGGTGATGGCTTCATCTATCTGGCTCAGATTATCGAACTGTGGGGCGTTGGAGACAAGTTTCACCAACTGAACACCGACGGAGACGACCACCTCACCTTCAGGGAGATCGAGAACGGGATGTCTCTGACCGACTTTTTCAACCAGTTCGACTTTAACGGTAGGGTTAACTCTCAATTCGATCGTACACCTGTACCCTAGGGCTGCCATATTTCTCTAATGCTGAGGTTACATTTCCACAAGACATCAAAGCACCAAAAAGTTGAAAAAAGATAATAATGGTAATTGGTAACTATTTGCGTATATTATTGATATAAATTGTTGATTTTCCGTTAATCAAAACAGCCCGACCGGGCTCAGGTTCCCCCCGATGCAAAGAAAAAGGGTATAGAATGAAAATTAACATCCTAATTAGTAACATCAAGACCTTATACAGTATACAATCAAGTAGGGCTAATCATGAGTTTCCGCATTTTTCTAAGAATAAAACAGTATTCTATGTATTTGCCTATTTTTGCATCGCAAAAGTTGTTGCATTTGAATATATATATA
>NW_017804442.1:1208779-1211355 GCF_001625305.1 Branchiostoma belcheri
GGACGGAAAACTCTCCAAGCTGGAAGTGCTCAGCCACATGACCTATACCGAGGTCTTGATAGCCTTGGACGCTGACGGTACGAATAAAAGATAGCCTGGAATCCGTCCCTACAAGCTTTTTGCTGGTTCTAGTAGCGGCGGGGACTACTAGACGGGAACCGGCAAATAGCTCGTAGGGACGGATTCCAGACTAAAAAGAGAGATACGAGTGTATCCAGAACCGTTTCTGTCTAGTTCTATATGGAATACAGCTAGGATCAGATATATAACGTTCTTGAGATTGAAGCTGGATAGTCTCCACGGATCCAAGAACGTCGTGAGAACGTAAATTTGCCCTTAGACACGACTTTGGATATGAATCAACTATCCAGAGCCGAAACTTGTGATTTTCAATCATACTAGCACTTGATGTTTTAGTAATAAGATGTTTTAAAAGTTACATTTTATGTCCTTTTCTTTTTATATACTATGTCCAATAGTCGTTGCCATACACTGTACCATGTACAATTGCCGTACGATAAAGTTGGGGTCGTGTACCACAACGGTAGAGTGCTCGACTCGGTAGATCTGAGTTATATCCTGGTTAAATAAATAAACTTGAAACTTGAACCAAGAGGTCCCGGGTTCGAGTCCTGCCGTGCCACCTATCTTGTGCCCTTGGGAAAGGCACTTTACACGACTTTCCCCACTTAACTCAAGTGAACATGAGTATTGTCAGTCCTGTATTTGTGTCTATGTGGTAAGGACACAACACCAGCAACAGCTGCCTGTGTCCCACTGTTGCAATTTCAATAAACCGAATCAAATAAAGTTCTCTCTGTGCAGACGACCAACGGCTGTCCTGGAGTGAGCTGCTCGTTCTGCTCGGCTCAGAAACGGCACACTTCGTCAACGAGCAGGACGAAAACGGCGACGGATACGTCAGCTTCGGCGAGGCGCACCACCATATGGACCTGGACGATCTGTTCGACGACCTCGACGATAACGGTAGGTCTGAGTTTGAGTTTTATTTAGATCCACAATTAGCCTCATAAGAGGCTATTCTTCCCGTGGTCTACACATTACATTCATATTGTATACATACATGTATTACAACCGAATAGAAACGTACAAAAACATTACAAAGTTAACAGTATGCAGCAAACAGACGTACTTGTAGCATGAGTCAAAACTCCCATCCCAAAAGAAGAAACAAAAAGCAAAACGGGACACATGTAGCTAATTTTCACAGATAGCCGATTGTCTTTCTTCACTTGCTTTTGGTAACTGTTTACAGACAGCAACTACCTAGAGGATGGAGAAGGGGCCGGATTCTACACTGTGTGGGACGTAATCCTGGCATCAGGCAGCACTGGTGCATAAGGTGCCTGTTTTTACAATCTTTATTGTTCCGCTGCAGTACCATTACAAGCCGCAAGGGGACCCAAAATCTATTCATTGTGAGATCTCATCATGACTAACTTACTAACCAAATATCAGGACAATCTTTTTAAGTCTTCTTGAGTTATCGCGTTTACACACACACACACAGACACACACACACGCACACACTCACGCACACACTCACGCACACACACGAACGCCTCTGAAAATATAACCCTTTTGGCGAAGGTAAAAAAACGTCAAACGAGTACGACCATGTTGACCCTAATTTCGTTTTTTTGCCTTCCTTAAAAAGCCACTGGTGACTGGGTTTACTGTACTGATAAGGGATCAAATAAGTAATTCTTAGCTTGATTTTTTTTTTGCGAAAAGTGTTTCTACTTTTTCTGCATGTGTCGCCTTTGTAGATTTCAGATGTAGCTTTGGATACCTGATGTTATTGACTAGTCTCTATCAGGCTTCCGGAGGCGGCTGGAAAGAGTAGAAATCGGCCAAAATAGAGAGATAGCCTGCCAAGGGAGTTGGTCTGTTGGAGAGAACAGTTTGCCGCTCCCTCTTCAACAGGCCAACTCCCTTGGCATCAAATCTCTCTATTTGCCCGATTTCTAGTCTATCCAGCCTCCTCCCGAAGCCTGGTAGAGGCTGCTTATTGCCATTAATGTCCTTTTCCCTACAGCTGGACTTTTGGTGCCTCGACTGCAGATTCACCAGAGGCGACATCAAGGCAAAAATGAACATGGAAATGAAAATAAAATACAGTCAACACATGCAAAATAAAATTGTTCAACGATTTCAATGTTCTTCCATGCTTTTTGCGTCGTTTTAGTCTTACTTAACTTTATCAACATGGTTGTTAAGCGTCATGTGCTGTAGTTCTGCAATCTAAAAAAGTACTAGATACACACTCTATATATAATGAGAATGTATCATGAGCTCTTTCTAACGGAGACGAGATATTTTGTAATAGTTAATCATGGTTACGTGCAGTGAAATAAATCAGTAACTTCTTGTTCTATACGGCCAGTCTTTCCCTCCTGGCATCTGCTTGTTTACACACACACACACACACACACACACATATATATATATATAGATACACATACACACATACACACACACACATAGACAGACATACACACACACGCATAGACACACACACACACGCAGATACACACGCACGCACATACACCCCC
>NW_017804442.1:1211375-1216283 GCF_001625305.1 Branchiostoma belcheri
CCCCCCACACACACACACACACGCAAAAAGACAGACACGCGCGCTCGCGCACAGACAGACACATCCAACCATCCTTGACATTTCTTCAGTTATTTTGCGATAAATGTTGCTTCCTTGACCTCATGATTATATATAGACGGCAATATTGACACACAATTTTTGATACAATTTGTCTGATAAAACCTGCTCACCTTCTCAGATATTCGGTATATTAGGGCGTCAGATCACGGAACAATTCACATTCAGAATTTGAAGTTGTCAGGACTGGTAAGTATACTACAGTGGCAATCACCGTGCCGACTTTTTTGGTTAACTTCTTAACTTCGTCGTAAAGTGTAGTGCGGGATTATATTGATTCTTCATTGACACAAAAAAAAGACTTTTGTATGGTCTTCTACAACTAAAGGTGTAACGAAGTTAAATAGATAAGTTTATTGCAAGTTCTTGCCCGTGGGCTAATTGCAAGTACATGTAAGTGGACATACAAAGAACAGACAATGTGTAACAATACAGCATGTAACTACTCTAGCCTAAATATTGGAATCTAACGTTTAACTCTAGTTCTAACTTATTGGGTTCGACTTCTTTTTTCGAGACAGTGGAAGACGAAGAATCCCACTTTTTCGGTGATGTGTGGGTTTTGTAATGTTAAGAGAAAAGTAGTTTTCTTTTTGTCTGTAAGCATGAAGAAATTGGGATATACATGTATGGATGACTTCACCCTGCCCTACGTACAGAATATATGTAAGAGTTCTACTTTAACAATGGCATGACTGTACGTTCATGTGGCGGTCTCTTTTCAGCTGACAAGTCAACCATGACTCCCTTCCTTCTGCTGTTCGTTGCCTTGGCAACCGCCTCTCCAGCAAAGAGGTACGTACTGAACAACTACCTTAATGACTGTTTTCCATGTGCTTGAGTTGTGGCAATCACAAGTATTGGTTAAAACATGTTTGGCACAACTAAGAATTATCACCTAACTAACACTTGCATGGGGTCATCCTTCTATAACAATACGGACTGGTTCTATTGTAGTCTCTACCGGCTAGAAAGAGTAGAAATTGGCCGAATAGGGAGTTTCTCTTTTCAGTCGCCTCCCGAAGCCTGGTAGAGGCTAGTTCTACTTTGCACTCCAGCTCAAACATGTCTACAAGTTTTCTTCGTTCGTGAATAGTTTCATCAGGTTGGTAAGACACTGAGTAAAGAGACTCTTTTTGCACAAATAAGTCTTTTATTCAGCCGACGTTTCGATGCCCTGAGGAAGGTGACATACGGTCACCGAAACGTCGGCTGAATAAAAGACTTGGTTGTGTAAAAAGACTCTCTTTACTCAGTTTTCTTCGTGTATTTCCATACAGACAGACTAGCGGGCTGGATGCCAACGGTGACGGGCTGATCTCTAAGGCTGAAGTTCTCAACGCCATGTCTCTTCACGAGGCTCTTGTCGCCCTGGATAGAGATGGTAAGCAAAAAAGTGTGGGGTCGTGTGGCGTAGCGGCAGAGTGCGCGACTCGGAACTAAGAGTCCCGGGTTCGAGTCCTGACATGCCACCGATCTTGTGCCCTTGGGAAAGGCACTTTACACGACTTTCCTCACTTAGCTCAGGTGTAAATGAGTATTGTCCTGTCGTGTATTTGTCCCCTGTGTTGGTGGCGGCATTAATATAAGTTGAAAAAAAACTTGAGTGTGTCGTCACCACGTCTGGTGATTACATGTTGGAATAAAAAATAAAAAAAGCAAACAACGGCCAGGGCTCGAAATTAAAGTTGGTCCACTGACCACTAAAATTTAGGCTGGGGCAACTAAAAAGCTATTTTGGGACATTTTCGGGACAGTAGAAAAATAATCAACATCAGAATGTCAGCCCTTCTTTTGTTTACCGGGCACACGTCCCGGCTTTTGGATCCGGTAAATTCCCCCTCAAATTTCCTGTCTACCCTGCAATTATATAGTGCGCCTGAGAGTGAACGTAAGGAAAATAAAGTTGACTGAATGCAAGTTGAAGTCGTACAATACTCCCCCCCCCCAAAAAAAAAAACAGATTGGGGCAGTTCATTCTTACGTCGGGACAATTGAAATTTATTTCTGTGACAGATGTTTCGGTGGCCGGAAAAGACAGTATCAAATTAGTCAGGTAGTATCCTTTAGCCAGGCAGTATCCATTTGCCACTCCATGGATATTGTCTGGCTACTGGATACTGCCCAGCAACCGAAACATCTGCTTGGAGATTATTATTTCTTGTATAATTAGTTTCAAGATAGATTCAGGCCGTGAATGCATTATGATTTCTCTTTGTACAGGAGACGGGTTCATCTACCTGGCGCAGATCGTCGAGCTGTGGGGAGTGCCAACCATGTTCCATCAACTGAACACCGACGGAGACGACCACCTCACCTTTAGAGAGATTGAAAACGGAATGACCCTGAGCACCTTTTTCGACCAGTTCGACTTTAATGGTAACGTTAACTCTGTATTTCCATCGTGTACCCTGTGATTGCCATATTTCACCAAATAGTAAATTCTTAGTGAATCTGAAGATATGTCTCAAATGACAGTATGCCACAACAAGACATGCAAATGCCAGGTATCCAGTTTTCAAAACATTTTTGAGCAAACCTTTGGCATTTTTTTTTCAAATGTGCTTTTTTAAATTAAGTGTACGTATGTACTACATGTCACTGCCAACCGTTGGCCACAATAGACGACGCCTGGCATACCCGTGCAATGCCTTTCTAGACATTTCGAGTAAGAATAACTACTCAGGGCGTTGTCTCTCCTGTGAAGGAGCCCCCCTCCCCCTTGACTGACTCCAGTTTTGTCTGAGTCTGGCACTTCTGGGCCCAGTTGTTGCACGAGGCTGTCCCCACTAATCTGTAGAAACAACAAACAAACATAAATGCGAATAGCCTTTCAATACAACTGCTGTTCCTTTAATGTTTTGTCTTGTCTTGTCTTGTCAGCAGGTCAAGCCCTTTGTAATAGCCACTGGCTAGTTTGGCTGCCTTGGTAGCGACTGTTGAACAGCCGAACCGGTAAAATAAAAATAACACAAACTTATCAATGACTCTACAGGTGACGGGGTGCTGAATGTTCCTGAGGCTTACCAGCTGAACTACATTTACGACACCATCAACAACAACAACGGCCCCGCACCAGATAACCCTCTGGACTCTAACGGGGACGGCAGACTCTCCAGCCTGGAGGTGCTCAGCCACATGACGTACGACGAGGTTCTGAACGCCTTGGACACTGACGGTACCAAAAGGATACTGGGTCTATGTCTGTTACGGTTAATGAGTTAGAATCAGACACGGTTCTGTATAGTAACGGCGTAGGTACGCCAAAAGTAGTAACTGTTACTCAAGCAACTGGATATGATTTTGGAAACGGTCAGACGTTTCAGCTAGCATCCACTACCTTTCGTCAGTGACTGAGAGACGAGATGACGGCGTAGATTTGCCCAAAAGATACATTTGCTCTTAATGTAGACCAAATCAATTTGATTTGTTGGCTCTATGATTTTTTAGGTATTAATGTGCACATTTTTGTCCCGTTCAATCAAATTTTAAATCACTACATCTGGCGACGTAAGCCCACTAATTTCACATGTGAAAGTGTCATTTTTCCTTTCAAATCTGAAAAAAACTCCAACAGCTGGCACCTTGCTAAGTGGAATCAGTGGACTTGCGTTGTCAGATGTGGTTTAGGTTAAAGAGGAAGGATGGCTGATTCTTAGCCTGGTTACCAAAACTATTATATCTCCCGACTCCTATACACGGAAAGAATGCAGGACTCAGGCGCTAAAATAGGTTTAGTATAACCAGGCTAGCTGATTCTAATCTTAGTCTAAGCTGAGTCTTGAGATTGTCAATAAGACGGTCAATTCCTCTACAGCAAAGGATCTGCCAATTTTGTAATCTAGATAATATTGAAGATGAATGCCATTTTGTAGTTGACTGCACATTATATAGAAATGAGAGGGATTCCCTCTATACCTATGTAATAGATAAGTTCCCAAGCTTTAGACATTTAGATAGAATAGAAAAATTCGAATTCCTCATGAAACTTAACAAACCATGTATCATTAGCTCAATATGTTCGTACATCTTTAACTACGTCAAGAAGCGAGAAGAAGCTGAACCTGTAAATAGTAGATCACATTAGTATATATAGTATGTAAGTGTCATTACTGTATTCTTTTCCCTGTTTTACCCATGACCTGTACTTAGCTTGTTAGAGCACAAACGTACAATAAAGGTCTTTCATTCATTCAAATTGATTACCAATTGTATTTGCAGGGAACCATCGGCTCACCTCGGTTGAGCTTGCCGTACTCCTGGGCTCCGAAACTCAAGACTTCATTCACGATCAAGACGACAACGACGACGGGGTGGTCAGTTTTGGCGAGGCGCACGACAACCACGGAAACCTGGATAACTTCTTCGATAGACTGGACCAGGACGGTGCGTTTACTTTACAGCTATTTCAATGCATCGTAAGCGTTTTAGGACACGCCAAGATCGTCTGAACCTCTCAAACAACACTCTAATACACAAGCAGTGAGAAATACCGTAATTGGCTGCCAGCACAAAGGGGGATGTACATAATAGAACACTAAGGAACAGCACGAAACTGACACAGTTTAAGTGCCGGACACAGCGCATGTTAAACAGTACACTACCCTATTGTGTCCGCCTGCTGAATGACAGTTAAAGTAGCAGAACTGTAAGTCGTGATGGTAGTGTTTTATTTGATTTTATAGTGATTTGTGACTTTGTTAATTCTGATTTGCAGTGCATAATGCTAATAAGCCTAAGATTTTGTGTAAGGAAACCGCAATTCAGCACTTGTGCTGCAAAGGTTTTTGTTGAATAAACCATTCTCTCTCTCTCTCTCTCTCTCTCTCT
>NW_017804442.1:1216303-1304953 GCF_001625305.1 Branchiostoma belcheri
GTACTACTACTACTCTCTCTCTCTCTCTCTCTCTCTCTCTCTCTCTCTCTCTCTCTCTCTCTCTATTGAGCTTTCATGGCCCAAAGAAGAGAAAACCTGAATTAAGCTACTGTAACAGTAAAAGCTCTTCAAATACAAAAACAGACACCAATATGATGTTCAGCACCTTATTATTCATTAAACTGGGATATATGTTAAACATGTATAAGAAAAAAGTAAAACAAAAGAGAATTGTTAAAAAAAAAAGATCAATTTTCTCTCTTAATGTACCTCTGGTATTAAACTGTTCACAGGTAGTAACTACCTAGAAGCAGATGAATCGGCTCCACTCTACACGGTGTGGAACATCATCCAGGCTTGAGGTCCCGTCACTGGCTAAGGTGATATTACAATCTTGATTCCTTGTTTTGATATCTATGACTTGTGTGCATAAAACACCCAGCGTGGCTACCTTCTGGATCTTACATCTGAAAATACAAATGTCAGCCAAGTACAACTACAATGACCCTACTCGTAAGATCTATTATTTTTTTTTAAATAGCCAGGATTTTCTATGCTGCTAAAGGGTTAAAATTAGTAATAGTTAGCTTAGAATAGCCTCTACCAGGCTTGAGGAAGCGGCTGGAAAGAGTAGAAATCGGCCAAAATAGAGAGATAAGCATGCCAAGGGAGTTTGGCCGTTGAGAGAACAGTTCGCCGCCCCACAGTTCGCGGCGAACTGTTCTCTCAACGGCCAAACTCCCTTGGCATGCTTATCTCTCTATTTTGGCCGATTTCTACTCTTTCCAGCCGCCTCCTCAAGCCTGGTAGAGGCTAAGCTTAGAATACTTTTAGCTTAAATTGCAAAGTTTTTTTATTTTTATTTTTCCTGCAATCTTCATTTGCAGACTGCTGATGTTTATTTGGAGCCCTAATTCTACTGACATTATTGTCCTTTTTCCAACAGCTGGGCCCTGTACTGTGGTGACCAGACTGCAGATTCACTAGAGGCGACAGCAAGGCGAAAATGAGGACTGACATTAAAATGAAATCAAATCAACAGAATCTGAATAAAATTCTTCAACGATTTCAATTTTTTTTCTGCTTTTTAAAACTGTTTTTGTCTTTCTCAACTATACTAGTTACCACCTCAACATATATATAGGGGCCACCTAGCCATTGATATACAGGCGAATCAATAACTAGTGATCACCAGTAGTGAACACCTGGCCTTCATGGTTCTTGAAATTATTTTTATCATTGACAGAAGCATTAAACATCAAGTCTAAAGTGACCAAGTCCTTCAGTGGTTGATTCATGTATCATGTTATATTCATACATATTTGACCGTACGTGGAACAAAAAGGTTGCGTTCCTCTTTGCTTTCCTTTTGCAATTGTGCCAAATATTAAAGATAGAAAACTGAACGATGGCTCAAAAAAGCTTTTTTTCATGGGATTAGCGTGGACAATTAACTGGTGATGACGTCATTCTGACGTCACAAAAATGTGCATGAATTATTATTTTACAACAAGGTGCTTGTCTTCAAAATATTAGGGTCTAACTGAAAACCAAACTTTTATTTCTTAAATATTCCTCAGACACTGTTCTACACTACGTACACCTAAAGAGACTGTACACATCTTCAAATACTGTGACTTGTGAGCTAAGCGATTTTGAACATCATGAAATCATCTGACCCTCTCAAATAATATTTTAGTGTGTAGGGCTCAAAGAAGAGAAAACTATTCTCCTAGCAGATTCTCTGTGGCAAGGAGGAGTCTATATTCAAATTTGGCTACCCTTAACCATTATCCTTTCAATACTGGGGTGTCTTGGACGCTGCCTGGTCAATTTGATACTGCATTGCATGGTTAGGGGGACAACACGTTACCCCGTAACGACTCAAAATGCACGTACGACCAAGACACGTATATATCCCCACCTTGGTTCTCTCGGTCACCACGCGCGTAATACTATTTGTAACGGTTGTGTAAGCGCCATGTGAATTCTAACATATGTGGGCAAAGGTTATCTTGGACGCGTAGGCGGGGAAATATTTTTGGCGTCGCTCCGAGGCGTAACGATGATTAATCCGTTGCCAATTCAAACATTTTGTCCTTCATGCCAAAAAAGAGTTACTCAAGCAACTGGGTGTGCTTTTGCGCCGATAAAGAGACTCTTCTTACACAACGAAGTCTTTTATTCAGCCGACGTCGCTGCACAGGTGTCGCTGCTACAGATGCTTTCCCAAATGTACAATATTTACATATCTACACATACGCGTGATTACAGGGAAATGTATGTACAATGCTGCAATGCAATATGAACCAGTCAGAGTTGCCCTGATGAAGGTGACAGGCAGTCACCGAAACGTCGGATGAATAAAAGAGTTGTGTAAAAAGAGTCTCTTTACTCAGTGTCTTAACAACCTGATGAAACTATTCACGGATAGAGTACTAGTATTGCCCTACCATGTATTTGTCCAAGGTGGAGGCATAAAATAAGTTTAAAACCCAGTGTGTCGTCACCATGTTTGGTCAAGAATTGATGTAATAGAAAAATAAATAAAAAAAAACACGTTGAAGGCCGTCTATGTGACCGGTCGCGTCGCCGTTGAGCAAATATTAGTCCGGACGCCACCTGCCGTCCCCGACCCTCACCCCTCCCCTTCCCTTCCCGAGCTATTCTGGTAGAAATGTTGCTTACATAACGCAAATGGGATTATATTTAGATGTTCATATTGACAAAAAATATGATTTTCGTGATTAAAACCTGTCTAGCTTCTCACGGGTTTGGTATATTAGGACTGCAGGTTTCTGGATTCGTTGCTTCCTACAGCCCAAGATTCAAGATTGTCGAGACTTGG
The DNA here is from genome assembly GCF_001625305.1 of Branchiostoma belcheri. NCBI lineage: Eukaryota > Metazoa > Chordata > Leptocardii > Amphioxiformes > Branchiostomatidae > Branchiostoma > Branchiostoma belcheri. The sequence goes on from NW_017804442.1 coordinate 1,219,152, forward strand.
TAAGTCTATGCGCCTTTTTTTATTACTTGTTCTCGGTCAATCCGATTTGTTGCTACTTTCTGCTGTGGACCAAGCGGACGACCAGTGTACCAGAACATTTGTAACCTACTTCAAAATTTAGTTCATTTTCTGCTTCGTTTGAACGACGCTAAAATTCGACTTGGGACTGCAGAATCTTTGTTCCGTTTTTTGCCCTTACAATTACCTATAGCAATGACAGCGCTATGTTGGCCATTTGCTTAGGGCTAAGGGTTAGTAGGTAGTAGTTTAATTTCTAGGTATATATACATTTTCTTACCTCAGAATTTTTATTTTCTTTCTTGTTCATCTCAAATATATATCGTCGTTCCAGAAATTCGACGAAACAAAAATAGCTATTAGATTTTCATAATTCTCCTTTTAAATCAAATATATCAGAGCAAATATATTATATTTGCCATCTACCTACCAATGACGTCATATCACGTATTTTTTCAGTTTTCCGTAACTTCAACAACCAACCATGGCTCCCTTCCTTCTGTTTTTCGTTGCCTTGGCAACTGCTTCGCCATTGAAGAGGTACGTGCTGAACTTTTCCCTTTAGCCTTTGTCATTATTGATTAAGTATACAACATAGGTATTCGTAGAGCTTACCTCAGCACACTGTTCAATGTCCTTGGGTCGAATTCGGTCGTCGCCAGAAAGTAGTGCGTAGAAAGTTACAGTAGCTAGAGACTCTTGGGATAGGTGTTAGCCACAAGGAAAGGGAAGTCCATCAGCTGAAATTCAGGCTGGGAAAACTGTACAATCTGCCCAAATACTGTTTTAATTGATTGGGAAAATCCATGGGACTGTGCTCTTATGCTGTAACTAGTAATATGGTACATGAAACAGTGCAATCAATATGTATAGAGTGCAATGTCCCTGTATTAAATACTAGTATGATAGTTTACGAATTCATAAAAATGTAGTTTCGGCGCCTAAAAAGTCTAAAGCTTCTACCTAATTTTACCTTGATCCCCCTGGGAACCCAAACTCAGGCAGGGGATGTCCTAGGAGTTTATAACCATCTGTGTATTCTATGCTTGTTCTTTGCCATATGCCTTGTAGTCTAGCTCTACATTGATCTTGATCTTGATACTGTACTGCGTAACATCCCTCGGTTGGGGTCAAACACGCAGGGGAGGGGGGGAGTGCGCAGCGCTCTAAATACTAGTACTCCTCAAGTGTAGCAGAACAGCTTCCTTAGACTTGTCGGCCTCTGGTATTTCTGGTAGGGCCTGCGGAAGCTCGTTCCAGTCTCTAACAGTTCGTGGGAAATACGAATACCTATTGCAAACATTCATACGCATCACTATGTTCTACACACAGGCAGATGTCGGCCATCGACGCCGACGGTGACGGTCTCATCTCCCGGCCCGAGGTCCATAACGTCATGACCCTGCAGAACGCACTCGTCGCGTTGGACGCCGTGGACGGTACAGACTTTGGATTTTATTAATTCTCTCTCTCTGTCTCTATCTCTGTCTCTCTCATTCTCACTGTCTGTCTGTCTCTCTATCTATCTATCTATCTATCTATCTATCTATCTATCTATCTATCTATCTATCTATCTCTCTGCAGAACGCACTCGTCGCGCTGGATGCCGCTGATGGTATGAGCTTTGGACTTAATCAATTCTCTCTCTCTCTCTGTTTGCTTTGTGTGTGTGTGTGTGTGTGTGTGTGTGTGTGTGTGTGTGTGTGTGTGTGTGTGTGTGTGTGTGTTTGGAGAGAGAAAGAGAGAGAAGAGAGGGAGAGAGAGAAAGATAGGTAGATCTCTCTAGATAGATCTATATCAATAGATCTCGCTTCCCCTTCCCAGGCGACCACGGCTTTACCGAGCAGGAGACCACCGACTTCTTCGGCGACTCTTCTCTGTACGCGCAGTGGAACACCAACGGGGACGACCACCTCAGCTTCGGCGAAGTGCACCACGCCATCACGCTGGACGGCATGTTCGACTGGTTCGACACCAACGGTAACTTCTTCATGATTGATGTCTACTTCATTTTTACGACTTTGCTTGCACGAGAACTATGTTTTTACGTAGTCAGAATGGGTATACAATTGGATGCACAATTGGATGTACAATTGCATATGTCATATCAAACTCATGTGACTTCTCCCCTAGCCCAAGAGCCATCCAAAATAACCATAGTATGTCCAAATATGATATAGCAAAACCTGTTCTGCTGTAGTACCAACAAAAGCCACCAGGGGGCCCAAATGTTTTTTGTGTAAGCCACATCTAGACCTACCCACCTACCATGTTTAATGAAAATGCATAGAAAGCTTCTTGAGTTATGCTGTTCACAAACAAACAAGCCAGCAAACAAACAAAAAGACAGGAACACACACGCACACACAAACGCTATGGAAGACATAACCTTCTTGGAGAAGGTAATAAATGTTTACATGTTATTTATGATGGGTCTTTTCTGCAGGAGACGGGTTCCTTGAAGGCACGGAGGCTGACAAGGTTGTGTACGTCTACGATCTCATGGTCGCTCAGGGAATCCACCACGGAAACTTCCGGAGTCATCATCATTTGGACGCCGACCAAGACGGTCAAGTTAGCCTTCTGGAGGCGATGAACGGCATTGATGTTGAGCAGGCCATTAACGCTTTGGACTCCAACGGTACCAAATCACTTTTATTTGCTTAGGCCTAGTAAAAAATGTTGTCTCCTGTTTCCCGAAAGACCCTAAAATGCCGACCCTAGCCGCCTTTTTTGTGGACCCTTGCAAGATTCATAATTTTTTGAGCTGTTCAACCTTTTCTAGCTCCATGATCTGACACCTGAGTGATAAAACGTTGCAATCAGATTTCCAACATTGACAATGACAATAGTCCTCATGCAAGTTTTACTCTTTTAAACTATAGTGAAGATTTTTTATCACTAGAGATTACCAGAGTCTAAAAAAATAATAAAAAAAGATAACACTAGTGATTTGAACCCAGAATCTTTAGAGTTTTAAACTAACAACCCCTTAACCACCAGCCAAGGGTCCAACAGTAGTATCTGGAAGGGATTTGAACCCATAACCGTAAGAGTTTTAAAGGCTTCCAATGCAGTTTATGGCTTGGAACCTCGATTTTTCAAAGTCAATACTCTAGTCACCTATCTACAAACCACACTATCCCAATGTACATTGACCCTCATAGAGCAAAAATGCCCTTGGGCTGATTTTTAAGGTACCACCCAAAAAATAAAGTACTCATCTTGGGACTTGTTTCTGCACTTTCAAAGCCCGAAGTATGAAATACTGACTCGTGTGCTAATGTAAAGCAGTATGTGTCAATATCATAAAGATGGCCTTATTCGTAATATTTCCAGTTCTGCTGCTCTGAAATCACATTGGATGCCTTTAAACTAACAGCCCCATAACCACCAGCCATCCTTGTTACTCCATGTGTAGGTGACGGGATGTTCACCCAGACACAGGCCCTGCAGTTTATGGACCATCACATGTTCGCCGTGCTCGACACCAACCATGACCATCAGCTGAGCTTCGACGAAATCAGAACCGGCCTGACCGTTCAAGATCTTTTCAACTTCTATGACCAAAACGGTACGTTCCAATGCCAACTGCATCTACTGGCCTTTTTTTATTGTTCACACACCTTTAACAGAGTACAACACAAAGTGGTAGCGCACTCAAGTATCTAAAACTTCTATCAACGCCAACGCAAATAATAAATTAGCAATAAAAAGAAACCAATGTGTGGAATGTACAGATGTTTAATAGTATGTTGTTTATGATTCTCTCTTAAAAGTTTATCTGTGTTGGTAGTTACATGTTTAAGGTAAAACCTTTTGGCCCAACAAAAAAAGTTCTCTCACCTAAAGCTTTCGACCAGTCACTCTGGTCTTCCTCAGTAGACTGACCCAGTGAGGCTTGTCACGTGGCTTCTTTGATATATTGTAATTAGCCTTTAAGCCCCTGTTACACTTGCATCAGTTGTCCAGGAACTTTGCTCGCCAGCATCTTCCGGCCACGGATTGGCACTGGGTTAAGAGCAGACTAAAAGCGGTCCTCGATTATAGCTCCTTTTCTGATCAAATCTAAGAAGAAGAAGACTTTCCTACTTCGAATTCAGATCTTTTAGGAAAATTCAGAGTTGGCTGCTGTAGCATGTTGTGTATTAATATGAGCAATGGTTACTCCGTCCCTCCCTGGCTACTAAAAGCGTCATAGACCTGTCAGCTAGCTATCATCAAATGTGCAGACAGTGGATTTGGTAATAAAACCAGTTAAATTGTTGCAAAACGTGAGTTGCAAAACAGCTGTAGTCACCTATTGCATTGTGTTCAAAAGAAAAAAAAAACTAATATTGCGTTTGTCCTTTTACTGTGCCTGGTGACAGATTACATGGTATCGTTGCGTTATTTTCTAAAATGCCACTCTTGTAACTTTTACCGTTTCCATCACTAGATGGATATGCTTTGTTATTTATGTGAGGAATGAGTTAACGTTAAGCCCTGTGAGTCGTACTGATTGTAAATTACTTATGTGCATTATATATTAATTATTTTAATCATTTTTACCCATCTGTAACTGACACACGAAATTTTAAGCCATGATACAATCGAAGTGCTTTTAAACAGGTAACTGATTTATTTTATATTATATCATAAATGAATGATAGTTTTAAAAAATGTGTAATGGAACCTGCAATTCAGCCGTTTCATTCATTCATTCATTCATTCATTCATTCATTCATTCATTCATTCATTCATTCATTCATTCATTCATTCATTCATTCATTCATTCATTCATTCATTCATTCATTCATTCACTAGATGACGGTTTCCTGACCGGTACAGAGGTGGACCAGATGCAGTACATCTGGGACTCCATCCACGGACACGGAAACAACCGAATGCATCACGAGTTGGACGCCAACGGTGACGGCCAAGTGACCCAACAGGAGGCTACTCAGGGCATCCATTTCAACCAGGCCCTCCATGCCATTGACAGCGACGGTACACAATCTTTTTTCTTTGCCACTCAATATTTGTTTTATATTCCAACATGTAATCACAAGACGTGTTGACGGCACACTCAAGTGTTTTTTAATTTACATTAATGCCGCCACCAACACAGGGGACAATACAATACTCATTTTCACCTGAGCGAAGTGGAAAAAGTCGTGTAAAGTGCCTTTCCCAAGGGCACAAGATCGGTGGCATGTCAGGACTCGAAACCGCTACCTCTTGGTTCTGAGTCGAGCACTGTCGCTACGCCACACGACCTCACCAGACTATGTTTTTCCTTCATTGTTAGGTGACGGAAGTCTGACCCAGACACAGGCTCTGCAGTTTCTGGACCATCATTACTTCAACAGCCTCGACACCAACCATGACCACGAACTCAGCATCGACGAAATCTCCGCCGGAATGACGCTTAACCAGCTTTTCAACATTCACGATCACGACAGTAAGTTTCAGCATCAATTGACTTTTAGGGCCTTGTCAGATCTGTAACATGTAACTGTGATGGCCAACACTCTCCAGCCAAGGCTGGTTCTGGGTAGTGTTTAAAAAAGATGCTACATAGTCTGCCACCGGGCACAGAAAAAGGACAGTGTCTCTTCTTTTTTGCCTTAAATTTTCAAAACAATGTAGGTGTAGGAGAAATATGCAGGTGAATACAGTTGCTTTTTACCAGTTTCTCAAAAATATTGTTGTGTTTTTTTTACCCCAAATCCACGTCCAACATTTGCTTGAAGCATTAAGGTTGGTGAGGTTTTCGGTAACATGGGAGCAACCATTACTAACGTACGTCGATGAAGGTTAGACATCCAGGTTATTCGATATGCCAAAAAGCAGTTACTCAAGCAGCTGGATATGATTTTGGAAACGGTCAGACGTTTCAGCTAGTATCCACTAGCTTTCGTCAGTGACTGAGAGACCAGAGGTGAAAAGTTGGTTTATAAGCAAAAATTACTCCGTTTCCAAAATCATACCCATTACTAATGTGTTTGAAATAATATGCTGCACCAGCCAACCCAACTCCTACAACCCAACTCCTAACCTCTCTAACATTTCTATCGCTAGATGACGGTGTCCTGACTGGTTCAGAGGCGGACGGGTTCCAGTTTCTGTGGAACGCGGTTCACGGTCACGGTCACAACCGCAGGCAGGCAACAGGCATCGACGCCGACGGAGACGGTCTCATCTCCCGGCCCGAGGTCCATAACGTCATGACTCTGCAGAACGCACTCGTCGCCCTGGACGCAGTTGACGGTACAGACTTTGAATTTTATTAATTCTCTCTCTCTCTCCCTCTCTCTCTCTCTCTCTGTCTCTCTATCTATCTATCTATCTATCTATCTATCTGCAGAACGCCCTCGTCGCGCTGGACGCAGCTGATGGTACAGACTCTGGAGTTTATAAAAAACCTCAGAGTAAAGAGACTCTTTTTACACAACCAAGTCTTTTATTCAGCCGACGTTTTGGTGACCGTCTGCATGCCACCTTCCTCAGGGCAATTCTGACCGGTTCACATGTTTTCACTGACTGGTTGGGAATGCATCTGTAGCAGCGACACCTGTGCTGCAATGCGATGTGAACCAGTCAGAATTGTCCTGAGAAAGGTGACAGACGGTCACCAAAACGCCGGCTGAATAAAAGACTTGGTTGTGTAAAAAGAGTCTCTTCACTTAGTGTTTTACAAACCTGATGAAAGTATTCACGAATGAGTTATTTTATGCGGTTTTGTGAGCACAGTTTCCAAGTGATGACTATTTTTCTTCTGACGCTTTCTCACTTGCCCTACTATACCCAGGCGACCACGGCTTTACCGAGCAGGAGACCACCGACTTCTTCGGCGACTCTACTCTGTACGCGCAGTGGAACACCAACGGGGACGACCACCTCAGCTTCGGCGAGGTGCACCACGCCATCACCCTGGACGGCATGTTCGACTGGTTCGACACCAACGGTAACCGTTATGCTATTGATATGTACAGTATGAAATTATTGCTTACACACCAAAAATGTATGTTATTGATTGGTTTGACTGTTCAACCCTCACTGCCATGGCAGCCCAACTAGCCAGGGCTTGCCTGGCTGACAAGAAGAAGAAGAAGAAGAAGAAGAAGGAAGGTCTCCCGTGCTCTTATGCAGAGCTAAAGGTGGTGCCCATCTCTATTTCCGTAGCCCTTGGGAGACACAGAGTTGTGCAAGACACTACAGTAGAGAGCTTGTCACACAGAAAAGCAAAGTACCAAGAAGAAAGATATTGAACCTATGGAATAGTGTAATAAATTGTAGAATTCATTTTTGAAATAATGATAAGAGGCCTGATGCTAAATGTTTTTATGTACTCATCCCAAAAGGGCAAGGAGGCACAATGAAGGTTTCTAAAGTTTACAATCATTATTACTTCTACAGGAGACGGGTTCCTTGAGGGCGCGGAGGCGGACAAGGTTGTGTACGTGTATGACCTCATGGTCGCTCAGGGAATCCACCACGGAAACTTCCGGAATCATCACGAGTTGGACGCCAACAACGACGCCCATATCTCCAAGCCGGAGGTTATGAACGCCTTCACTCTGGAGCAGGCCCTTGTCGCTTTGGACACAAACGGTACCAAAACTAGATATCTTATGCAACGTGGCTTTCTACCTTTCACCAATGAGATATTGAACCTATTTACTAGAGAAATTTCCACCAACGTGGATGAATTTCCGACCATTTCCAGAAAAAGAAATATCTGTAAGTCGTACAAACCTATTGAGCAAATACTGGCCATAAATTGCAATACAAAATTGAAAAACGATACTAATGCCACTGTCATAGGATGCCAAAAGGCAAAGAGGAAAATGTAAAGAAATGAAAATCAGTCTATTATTTGCCATTTCATACGTAATGTCATTTGTCCAACCTTCATGAGCATTTCATAGATTTCATAAGGCAATTTTTTCGTGGCCAAACCTTTTTTTCGCACCCTCACATCAGTTTTGGGGTTCCCAGAGGATGCCAACCATGGAATTAAATCAACATTGCCTTAAGTAACAAACTTATTTTTCCACTTCCCCACAGGTGACATGCAGTTTACCGTCGACGACGCCTTGCAGTTTATTGATCATCACTACTTCAACGTCCTCGACACCAACCATGATCACGTCATCGACTTCAACGAAATTCTCACCGGAACCACCTTGTCGGAACTGTTCGACTTCTATGATGAAAACAGTAAGTATGAAATGCATTTATCCCTATTGGTAAACCTCATGTATTTGTGTCCTTAGCATGAAAGTTCATCTCTGTTGGTACAAATCATTATGAAATAAAGACCGAACTTTAAATTCCAACACTAGATACTAGTACAAAATTTGGGTGTTGGAAGTTAAAGTTCAGTCTTTATTTCATAACCACCTTCCTTGTTTTTATTTTCTATCACTAGGTGATGGTTTCTTGTACGGTACGGAGGCAGACATCATGATCTACGTTTACAACGAGATCCAAAACTCCATCGTTGTAACTTCACCGCCCGCAACTGCAGATCCTAACACTGTTGCTCCGTAAGTATAGCCCTGGTCTTACTTTTGTAACTTATCTATTGTAATGCAATAGTTATAAGGTTTCAGATGTGGATCTCACAGGCAGTTGCCTTTTTATCCATTAAAAATGTATGTACTCTATGTAATTATGTACAACAAGACACTCCCACCCCTGTGCTTACCAAGTCCCACCAACTAGAACGCTCCACAGGCAAACATCGTTTTTCCCCCGGACAATCCGGGACTGGAATGATCTCACCTCTAAGGCAGTCCTCTCCCCCTCCCTAGAACTGTTTAAGGCCAACATCTAAATTATTGTTAGTCTGGTTACTGGTGTTCCTTCCCAGCATCGCACCATTTAAATAGCAACAGAATCTTCAACTTGTTGAAGGTGGTTGCTTCAACCTCAAGACCAAGACCAAGACCATGTATGTCTTACATCTCTGAATCCTAACATCGATACATCTGGATAGCCTCAGCATCTTTCCATTCACGGCGTAACGCCTTATGTAAAGGTCACAAGAGTCTTTTACCAACTTGGTGCTAGGCCCGGCATAAAGGGTATGATAAAAAAGCATGTTAAACATTTTAGATGAATGAATAATGTTCACTCTCCGTATACATTATTGAAACGAATTGGTAAATATTCTTTACTTCAAGTTGTCACAGATTGACAAGTTGTAACACACCAACGAAAGTAAATAAGTAGTTTCAATATTAATGTTTTTGTCAATATTTGCTTTCTTTAAGATTCCGTGTCATCCCGAGAGTCCTAGACACCAACAACGATGCCCACATCTCCAAGCCGGAGGTTCTGAACGCCTTTACTCTGGAACAGGCCCTCATCGCTTTGGACACCAACGGTACCAACACTTAACATCTCATGCAACATAATTTTTTATATCCGTATTATCTGGATTTATTATCTGGATACATGTTAGCAGGTCAATTTTTTAAACTTGTATTGACTGTATTTCATACCAGGATGAGAGCCAGTAACTGTATCTGTATCTGTACAGCTGGTATAACCACCTTTCGGTGTAACATACCAGCTTCGCAGGCATGCGACGCGGCGGCAGCTAGCTATATTAGAACGTACGATCTGTTACACCCATCTTTGCACATCTAACTGCAGAAGCTGTTTAATGCTTTCTAGTGACTTGGTGGCAACGAGTTCCACTCTACGGTAGTTCTTAAAAAACTAGTTTTAATACCCCAATTCTTGGTTAATAACTCCGATATTTAAAACAATAACATATCAGGTAACATAACATCTGTTCTCCCAACCAATCCAATATATTTCCACGTGGCCAATTTTAATGAACAATACTAAACCTGTTTTCCATCCCCCACCCCTCCCAGGAGACCAACAGTTTACCGTTGACGACGCCCTGCAGTTTATTGATCATCACTACTTCAACGTTCTTGACACCAACCATGACCACGTCATCGACTTCAACGAAATTCTCACCGGAACCACCTTGTCGGAACTGTTCGACTTCTATGATGAAAACAGTACGTATGAAAAGTATTTATCCAATTAGAAAATCTCATGTATTTGTATATGTATTTGCATTTTCCCATAGTTTCCAGCATGGCCATCGGAAAAGTCGGTAGCAGATGTCGCCAAGTTGTTTTTTAAACATCTTCTTTGTTTTTATGTTATCAAGAGGTGATGTTTTCCTGTAATTATCAATTTTAATAAACCTCATGTTGTGAGCACTGCATATCTATTTCTTTTATGCATTTCCCCACAGTTCTCTCGCATGTTCTTCGAAACACTCGCTAGCATATTATAAGCGCCGATATTTTTTTTTAAACACCTTCCTTGTTTGTGTTATCACTAGGTGACGGTTTCCTGTATGGTACGGAGGCTGACATCATGATCTACGTCTACAACGAGATCCAAAACTCCATCGTTGTAACTTCACCGCCCGCAACTGCAGATCCTAACACTGTTGCTCCGTAAGTACCATTCCACAGTGGAACTCCTTGCCCGGACCAGTAGTTATGGCTCCCAATGTTGAGTCGTTCCGGGCCGGGCTGGCGGCCTGCCCACCTTGACCTGGGCGACCTCCCCCCCTTCCCTAACATTATTTGGGGGTACTCACGATGAAGTATGGCCCTGGTTTTACCTGTCCGAATACTCAAATGAATATCTTAGGATGGTCTCATCAGTTCATAATTGTCAGTTCATCAGCTTATGCAAAGGTCTCATTAGTCTATTGCCAACTCGGTGCTAGGCCGGGCATAAAAGGTATAATAAAAGCATTTAAAAAACATTCTCAAATGTTTTAAAATGGATAATGGTCACTATTAGTGGATATTATTGAAATGAATTGGTAATTGTTGTTCCCCACAAATAGTCAGAGATTGACAAGTTGTAACACACTACTGAAAGGAAATAAGTGGTTTCAGTATTATCATAAAAGTCCATCTATGTTGGTAGTTACATGTTAAGAGTTCAAACTTTCGATCCAACACCAAAAAAAAAAAAAAAAAATCACTCACCTAGAGCTTTCGACCAGTCACTCTGGTCTTCTCAGTAGAATAACCCAGTGAGACTTGTCACGAGGCTTCTTAGAAGTGTGACGTCAACACTGGGTCAAAGGTATCTCGTAGACAATGTCGGCCCCCGTCGCGGTTCCGTGAAGGGTGATGGTTTCAATATTTATGTTTCTGTCCTCATTTTGTCTTTTGCAGATTCCGTGTCATCCCGAGGGTACTGGACACCAACAACGATGCCCATATCTCCAAGCCTGAGGTTCTGAACGCCTTTACCTTGGAACAGGCCCTTGTCGCTCTGGATACCAACGGTACCAACACTTAACATCTATCTTATACAACATAGGGGTTTAAAATAATCTTTTTACAATGCATATACAACATGAAAGATTACTTGGGTAAAGTCTAGGTCGGTCCTCTATCTCTTACTACAGCACTAAGGGGAAGGGTGCAAGGTAAGTAAGACAAATACAGTGGATCATCTGACGAAGGCCGACGTGTTCGACCGAAAAGTCTTTTTTTTTTCGTCTTGGAGCTAGGTTTAGATTCTCACTAATAGCATCTCCCCACTTCTCACTAGACATCTTATGAAGAACTTTATTGCATGACAATTGGACATGGTACAATGTATGGCAACAACTATTGACCAAAATACTAGAAAACTATAGAGTAAAACCTAATATAGAATAAAACCTGATAAATCTTAATTAGCCAAACAACAAGGGATAGCACAAGTCTGTCTTTGATAATCGAGTGGGGCTAATCATGAATTTCGATATTCTTTTCTAATAAAAAAGGAGTATTTTATACATTTTTGTAACATGTTTTTTTCTTACTTCAACATTCAATTCATCAGATTTAGATCATACAAAGTCTTTCTTTTCGTCATGGAGCTAAGCTTAGACTTTCTAACTAATAGCATCTCCATTGTGTTTTAATTGTGTTTCATTGTGTTTTAATTGTGTTGATCTCCAAAAACCACGTTATATCTGTAGTGTTGTTAACCACGTCGACAATATTGAACATTGTATATACATGTACATGTACTATAATATATACTTTCTTTATTGGTTTTACTGAATTTCATGATTGTCAACTTCGGCGCAATTCAGCTATTGCTGCAAGGCCCATTTGTTCCTTGTGTATCAATAAACCATTTACTACTATCTCCCCACTTCCTCACAGGTGACATGCAGTTCACCGTTGACGACGCCCTGCAGTTTATTGACCATCACTACTTCAACGTTCTTGACACCAACCATGACCACGTCATCGACTTCAACGAAATTCTCACCGGAACCACCTTGTCGGAACTGTTCGACTTCTACGATGAAAATAGTAAGTAAACGTTCACTGTACGAAACGTGTGCGCTTATCGCTAGCGGTAAATTTCACTTTTGTGAGCCCTGCATATATAACTTTATGTCCAGATAAGTCTGGTAGATGCCACTTTACTCACTTGCCCACTGTGACACTTGGTAGCAGACGTCGCCGACCTGTTTTTCAACACTTTTCTTGTTTTTATTTTCAATCATTTGGCGACGGTTCCCTGTATGGTACGGAGTTTCATACGTGCATAGTTTCTTGCATGCCAATTGGAACACTTGGTAGCAGATGTCGCCAAGCTGTTTTTCAACACCTTTCTTGTTTTATTTTCACAATCATTAGGTGACGGTTCCCTCTATGGTACGAAGTTTCATACGTGCATATTTTCTTGCATGCCCATTGGAACAATTGGTAGCAAATGTCGCCGAGCTGTTTTTCCAAAATCCTTCTTGTTTTTATTTTCACAATCATTAGGCGATGGTTTCTTGTATGGTACGGAGGCTGACATCATGATCTACATCTACAACGAGATCCAAAACTCCATCGTGCCAACAAATGCAGTGGTGACGGGAACTCCGGCCACTGGCACCGACTTCCCTAACACTGTATTTTTGTAAGTATCGCCCTCCTTCGATGCTTTGGTCACATTCCCAAACCGGGACCCGGTCGGGCAGCTTACGGGAACTAGCAGCCCGGCCGGGACCCGGTTAGGAAATGTAACCTTAGCATTGATATTAATGAAAAAGTTTTCTCCATTTATTGAGCTGTGGTAGCCAGGTGCAGGTGTATGTGTTAATACATGTCGTATTTCTTTACATATCTATGTCATAACATTTTGCAAGATAAGCGTGATAACTGGATCCAGATTAATGTATTAATATGAACAATGACTATTTTGTGACTCTTGTAATATGTCAAGTCTCCACCAGACTCCTTTGCAGGCTGAATAAATGGTGGAGAGATCGGCCTTAAAAATGTAACAGGCAATTGGGACCCTCTATAGCCAGATAACTCCCCTAGCCAGTTATACTTTTTTATACCAATTTCTACTATTTATTCAGCCTACAAAGGAGTCGGATGGAGACTAGAACATGTTTAAAGTTAAAACTTTTGGTCCAACACAAAATAGTTCTCTCACCTAGAGCTTTCGACCAGTCACTCTGGTCTTCCTCAGTGAGACTGACCCAGTGAAGCTTGTCACGTGACTAGAATATGTTCATGTTTTTACAGCTAAACTTGTGGTGACCAGACGACCTCATCATGCTGACTTCTTCTTATCTTCTGTACCAGCAGCAAAACTCACAGCTGGATTGACAACTTTTATTAAACACATCAATAAATAAAGGAAATACGTGGTTTCAATATGCACGTTTCTGTCATTGTTTCATATGGTCGCTATGTGTTTGTGTGGCAGTGCGCGTTTATCACTGAGTCTGAGAGCGTATGTCAGAGTACCTTAGAGCATTGATGCACAGGAAACGAGCTAGAAATTACATAATAATTTCAATTAGACAAAATCATACAAAAGCAGGGATTGACTATCAAATGCACCGCTGAATTAAACAGAAACACAGCGACACTGATACTTAAACTATCATCATATATGTGCTATATTAACTTATATCATCATATTGCTATTTTCAATTTTTTTTTTTATATCACACATCTAACACATTGTATTCACATATAACACACATATGATTCCTTCCCGAGTTTTTAGCCGAGTTGCCAACTTTGGCTAAAATGTGTAAAAACCGAAAGGGGCAAGCAGGTCACAACCGGGAATCGAACCCGGATTGTCCGCTTGGCGGTCACCAACGCTAACCACTACACTAAAAGGTCGCACGACCATTTAGTATGGTCAGTTAGCGGAGGATAAACCCCACTGTTACAAAATGGACTATCAACTCACCTTTTCGGAGAGAAATTAGGTTTGACCCCTTGACCGTGGCTTCCAATGTAAGTTTAGCGTCCAAAAATGACTCGGAAATTTCCCCCAAACTGCAAAACAGTAGTTGAGGATCTTACCTAAGCTCAAAACTTACCTCATTCTACCAAAAAATGTCCAGATCTCACACACTCTATGATTGATGAAAAATTGTAAAGCTGCCGTCTTCCCGCCATGCCATGGCGCAAGAATAAGTCAAAGGTCAAGGAATAGGTCAAAGGTTGAGTTACACAACTTTGGAGTGTTGCAGTGTTACCAAGTAGGTACCGGCTTGCTCTGTTATATTTCTGTCCTTTCCTCGGATTAAACAAGCAGCCTATAGGCATGTGAATGCATGAAAACCCCATTTACTTTATTTTGATGATATTGCATGAAAGAATACTGGGTGGTATTTGAATGACTCAATATTTGGGGGTGGGGGGCGTGGGCATTTAATATTTACATTCATTATATCTTATTTATATATACATTGCGTACAATATTTGTAGTGCAATGGATATTTTTCTGAAGAATAGTCTTTTTTAACAGGGCTGTTCATTGTTTAGTTGTAATAATTTTGGAATCTGTTGTTGTTCTAATGTGTAATCACTCACTCACTCACTCACTCTCTCCCATAGCTTAGTCAGCCGTCGGGGCAGCATGATGTTTGGCCAAGTTCTTCCACTGCTGGCGGTCCTCCGCCAGTCTGGCCATCTGGTTGGCTGTTACACCAGTCCACTCTTTTAAGTCTGTAATCCATGACCGACGGGGACGTCCCCGCGGCCGTGCACCTTCCACCTTACCCTGGAGAACTGTATGTGACAGTGTGCCTTTGGCCCTAGACAAATGTGTAATGCCTGTATAAATATTTTGCTAGACATTGTCTCTTGGTGCTGGTTTCCTTGACTCAGTTTAGCCGCGGCGACTGTTGCAGGGCTTCTCTTGCTTGCAGTCTTTTACATCAACAGCAATTCAGAAAAAGACTGCAAGCAAGAGAAGCCCTGCAACAGTCGCCGCAGCTAGATTCAATATAATTGAGAGTCTGTATTTGTTGCAGAATTGGCACAAAATATGTTGAGGATGAATGAGCTTTGTTTCTTTAGGGCCAGCTGTATTAAAAAAAAAAAACTGTTTCTACATATCTATAGCAACCTATATTATACAACTGCGTCCATTTAAAATGACAATAGTTTAGCCATTGTAACATTTTTTTTTCAATCAAGATTTTTTGTACATGTAAATTTGATTTTAATTCAGTGTTTTACACACTGCGAAAACAAGTTAAGACTTTAAGTAATCATGTATCTTGTACTTTAAATTGTTGTGTATGTATGTAGGATGGCGGGTGTACCAAAGGTGCATCTAAGGGGGGGTCTGGAGATCACACGTATCCTGAATGGCATGTGGCAGGTGTCGGGGGCGCATGGACCCATCGACCCTCACAGGGCAGGTGAGTTACAAACAAACAAACAAACAAACAAACAAACAAACAACTCTGTAACGGCAGGTGTCTGGGGCACACGGACCCATCGACCCGCACAGGGCAGGTGAGTTACAAACAAACAAACAAACAAACAAACAACTCTGTAACGGCATGTGGCAGGTGTCGGGGGCACACGGACCCATCAACCCTCACAGGGCAGGTAACTTACAAACAAACAAACAAACAAACAGCTCTGTAACGGCATGTGGCAGGTGTCGGGGGCACATGGACCCATCGACCCTCACAGGGCAGGTGAGTTACAAACAAACAAACAAACAAGCAGACAACTCTGTAACGGCATGTGGCAGGTGTCTGGGGCACACGGACCCATCGACCCTCACAGGGCAGGTGAGTTACAAACAAACAAACAAACAAACAAGCAAACAACTCTGTAATGGCATGTGGCAGGTGTCAGGGGCACACGGGCCCATCGACCCGCACAGGGCAGGTGAGTTATAAACAAACAAACAAACAACTCTATAACTGGATGTCTCCACCAGACTTATACCACAGGTTAAAAGCATTAAAATTCCGCCAAATATATAGAAAAAATAATTGGCCAGGGGAGTTCAGCCACCCTGCAGACTGACTCTCCTGGCTGATTTCTGGGACCCTTTTTTTTTGCTGAATTCTGCAACTGTACCCCTGTAGGAAGGCCTGGTGGAGACTTTAACTTCTTCTTCTTTGGCAGTTCAGTCTAGCAGACTATAACCGAATGTACAATTTAAATATAATGTCAGGACAGAGATTGCAATATAGTATAGAATCTGCCAGTAGAGACTGCGATCAGACTCCCTGTCGACAGATTGTGATCAGGATTTTTGGTGCATGAGGATACTCACATAAGAGACAATTTTTCAACCTCGATCCATGCTTGGTGACTTTTCATCTGAATGCATTGATGTGAAATTCTAGATTTTTAAACGAGAGACCACCTCAACACATTCTACCATCCTGATCACAATCAGCCGGGACTCGAGTTAAGAACTAAACTTAAACAGTCAGCGATTCTGCCAGATCACAATTACCAGCTTGGACAGTTTTATCCCTAGCATCATCAAGTTGTGTTGTGCCCCCCTCCCCCAGCTGATGCCATGCTGCACTACTATGACTCTGGTCTGACCAGCTTTGACCTGGCTGATATCTATGGCCCCTCTGAGGATATATATGGAGCTTTCATCAAAAAGGTACCAAAAAATCAGGGCAGAAACTGATGGCCTAAGAAAATGCACAGTTTTGGCAATGTTTAATACATGTACTTCTTGTTGCATGTTGAATAATTTTTATTTTCAACTGGTCTCACTAAGAAAAGAAGTGGTAAAGAAAAACTATCATACATGAGATGAGGTCAGTGAAAAGACAAGCAAAAACCTGCCCATTGAAATGATTTTGAACTGTAATTGCCAACATATTGCAATGTGTAGGGATTTGCAGTTCAAATTCATTTCATAACGACTTCTACCAACGCAGATGAACTTCCAAGACAAAAGCCAGCCCTGTTAAAAAAATTTTAGTAACCAACCATGAACACAACACTGAAATTCAGTTCCATCCCAAGTGTGCCACCAAGAGTGTTGGTCAGTCTTTCTGCCCTGAAATTTACTACATGTATTGTCTTTTCCGACTGTATTATCCTTTATCTCATAGTGAATGAGATGGTGAGTTATGTGGATGCGGGGTTAAAGACCTTTGACATGGCAGACCACTATGGACCTGCCGAAGATTTCTACGGCGCTTTTCTGAGGAAGGTAAGGCCACACCAATTCTGTTTGTTTATAAAATCAAATGAACTGGTAGCCTGGGTGCTTATTCTCTGTAGTTTTCTACAGTGGTAGCCAGCAACAATAGGGAGCAGGCTGTAACTACAGAGGAAGGCACCCAGTCTAATGAACTGGAACATCAACATGATGTTTTCCTTACAATTTTTACTTAGACTGCCATTGAAGGCAGTGCTAGAAGTGACAAAAATTGCTGTGGCCTTATCCTGTAACGGTACAGTTGTAGTTACTGTATTAAAGGTAGCATCTTAAGACAAATTATCACTCAGCTCTTGTATGATTACTGTAGTTGATAGTCAAACCATTAGTTTATTGCACAACAATTGTTATGACATAGTTTATCTTTTGTATAGCATTATGCATAGAGAACACATGTTAGAGAATAGTTAACCTTTATTGTTACATCATACATATACCCTGTACGTAAGATAACGTTATCCACACATGTATTTAGCTTTGTTAGATCTTTAGTTAAGTTGTATAAAAGACCATACAAAAGTCTCTGTACTTTTTTGTTGTGTCAATAAAGAATCTATATATTGACCTAGATAAATAGATAGATACAGAGTCAGGGCATGTAGCTACTTGTAGCTCTACTTGTCCCAGGTATACACTGTATGATTTATATAATATATATTAATCACTGTTTCGAATTCCTTCTATTCCTGTGTTTATTAGCTGAAAGCTGAGCGGGGTGCAGAAGCTCTGGGCAGAGTCCAGGGTCTCACCAAATGGGTGCCTCGCCCTGGACACATGGCCCGGAAGGTAAAAGGTTATGTTGTGTCAATATAACAGGGCTCGAAATACTGGGTTATACTCAGTCTGGTAACAGTTATGCAACGTACAACATCTGACAGATTGTTGTAACAATTATTAGGGACTATTCTTAATATGGCAAGAAGTACTTTGCTGAAGCACTAGAGGTGAATTGGCCATTTTATTCAGACTCTTACCTTTTTGACAATTTTTACCAAATTTTTTAAAAATCTAATCTTTGCTAACTTGTGTACAGGTGGTGGAAGAAAATATCGACCGGTCCATTAGGAGGATGGGGGTGGACAGGTTGGACTGTCTCCAGTTCCACTGGTGGGACTACTCTGACAAGCGTTACCTGGAGGCCCTGGGCCACATGGCAGACTTACAGGCTGAGGGCAAGATCGGTCAGTCATTTAACTTCACTTACTGCATCAAACAAATGGTGGCGTCGGGTGGTGTAGTGGTTAGAGCAATTGACTATGAACCGGGGAGACCCGGGTTCGATTCCGAGTCGTACCCGGTACATGTCTGAACATGAGCCCCGACGTTGTGCCCTTGGGAAAGGCACTTAACACGACTTTCCTTGCTCCACCCAGGTGTGAATGGGTACCTAACTTCGGTTGGGGAAAGCCGTATTGAGGTCACCTTGTGGCGCCGAATGGCAGCCGCACAGACCCTTGCGACAGTTCCACAAAAAATAATTGTGGCACAAATATGTGTATCATGTGTATTATTTGATTATTGTAATTGTTGTGATTTGTATTGATTATTATGTGATACCCTGCATCAATTCAGCCGTATAAAGGCTGCGACTGCACGGGTACTGTTTGGACAATAAAAACCATAGAATAAAGTATCAGTGCAACAGCTCAATTAGGAAGAGTGCTCAGTTTGTAACCAGGAGGTCATGAGTTCTAACCCTACACCTAAAGACTTCAGAAATGGTACACGCTTCTTTCTCTGCTAAACAGATGTTTCAGTATCAATGAGAAAGACAACACACAACACTCCTAGCAATACCAGTGGACTAACTGGTCCAGTCTTCTTTATGTAACTTGTAACCTTTAAATGAAGTACGGGTCTTGTTAAGTGCTCATCACTGAGCAAATAAAAAAGATAAAAGTAAAAGTCTATAGGATGTATATAGAAGTTTGCGCGGTCACTGATGGAGTCTACATTCAGAGACTGGCTCCCGAGGTCGAGAGGGGAAATATCTGGTCGAAACACTCGCAACAAGCAGAAACTGAACACACCTCTCTGTCGGACCAACAGACTGAAAAACTCTCCCATCCCATACCTTGTAAACCTTTTCAACAAGGAACAGTGAACTCTGAACTGTAAACAAACTTTCTGAATTTCGAATTTTCATATCTGATGTTTACCCTGCACCTATCTTGTTATCAATTTATGTTAAACTACGAGTTTTTAGTAGGTAATTAATCTTTTAATCTTTAAGAGATGCCAATTTGTTTTATATAGAAATTAAGAATTTACTTTTAAAACTGTAAATGCCCATTGTTTGTGTATTATACTATAAAACGAGCTCAATGGTGTGTAAATACTAACGCAATTCAGACTTTTCAAAGAAGATCAACTGTTGGTTAACCTTAATTTTCTTGTATCCATAGGTGAGCTTGCCCTGACCAATTTCGACACAGTCCGACTGGAGGAAATCATGAACAAAGGCATCCCAATTTCCTCCAATCAGGTAGCGACCTATTACTAACAGTAACAAGATTCAAGATTCAAGATATCTTTATTGAGCTATCGCAGTGAAAATATCACTGAATTGCAGTCAATTTGTTTAGTGTCAAGAGTTGTTTGATTTCGCGATGAACAGTATAAACAAAATTTACAAATGCCAGACATTATATTTAGACGGTTAGGGATGATTATTGTCCGTATTTGTTCAGTAATGAACACATGTATGGGATAGGGGAATTACTGTAACGGTTTGTTCTGACCCGTGGGCAGTTCAGTTTCTGGGAGTTTCTGGTTGCACGGCCAGAACAACGACTAATTAGGATGAACTTCTTTTATAAACTGTAACATATTTTGCAACATAGTTTTAGGATGTAGCAATAATTGTTGGAGACCTGTAACATTTGACAGTAGTGAGTAACTGTTACAGGATGTCAAATTAGAAAGTCCACATGAAAACGAATCAGAGAGGAACTTCTATTCTCAGTTCACAGAATTTCAAGAAGTGGATCTAGTCAGATCTGTCTTTATCTTGCTATTTTGTCACAATTTTCAGAAACCAACAAAATATTCTGATGTGGCCCAAATCAAAATACATTTCTTTCACTACATGTAGGTACAGTATTCCCTCATAGACAGGCGACCAGGACAGAAGATGGCGGAATTTTGTACGGCACATGGAATAAAGCTCCTCACATACGGAACCCTCGGTACCCACTGGAAATTCCTTTTATTTTTACTGACTTTCTTTTCCTCAGATTATTGTCACTCAACCAGATTGTAATAACCTTTAAACAGACATATAGCATACATTGTATGTGATACAGGGGTACCATACTATTTTGCATTGTTACTTGAGGATGAACAATAGTACACAGTGTTAGATAGAATTTTAGTATTTATCGTTAAAATGTAGTATGGTTAGCATTCTGTATTCCATGTCTTTCATGCCTGAGACTACATATGGTGTGTTTAGTCCATCTGGACAGGAATATGCAAATATAATAAAGATTCATATATTATATATTGTAAAACTAAGATTGCTGTACATAAATGAAGTAACAGTTTTAGGAGCCAAAGTTAAATAGCACTGTCCAAATTCCTAGTGCCTTACCAAACCCAAAAAGTGTTCAGACACAGAAAAGTACTAGACAGTAATATTCCCTCTCCATTCTTCCAGGAGGCGGCCTGCTCACAGAGAAATATCTTGGGGCCAAGGAACCCACGTCTCGTTGTGACCTTCCCACTGCGTCCTTGGGGAAGTACAAAAACATGGTGGACGCTGTGGGAGGATGGAACCTCCATCAAGAATTACTCAAGGTGAGAAGAACACCTGAGGTCTACCTTTGTATGTGTGTGTGTATGTGTGTGTCAGAGTGTGTGTGTCTTTGTGTGTGTGTGTGTGTGTGTGTGTGTCTGTGTGTGTGTACGTGTATGTGTGTGAGTGTGTGTATGTGTATGTGAGAGAGAGTGAGTGAGTGAATGTGTGTATTTTCACCAACATTTGCATCAGCTGTACACAACTTACTTTACATCTGTTCTTTTCCAGGTGCTGAAGACCATAGCAGATGAACATGGAGTCAGTGTTGCCAACGTAGCAACAAAATACATCCTGGACCAGCCAGCAGTTGGAGGTAAGAGATACATGTATGATGTATCGTCGGTTCAATGCATCCACATAGAGTCAGCCGGACACTTCGTTTCACTTGACACTGTAAGGATTTTGGACACTGAACAAGACTATTTCTTGTGAGAGAGGTGAAGGAGGCCATATACATCAGGGCCCATCACCCTTCATTGAACCGCGACGGGGGCTGACATCGTCTACCAGATACCTTTGACCCAGTGTTGATGTCACACTTCAAAGAAGCCATGTGACAAGCTTCACTGGGTCAGTCTACTGAGGAAGACCAGAGTGACTGGTCAAAAGCTCTAGGTGAGAGAACTTTTTTGTGTTGGACCAAAAGTTTTAATTCTAAATACGCTTAAACTAATTGTTCCCATCCCCATCAGGTGTGATAGTGGGGTGCAGACTGGGAGTGCCGGGTGCTGAGCACATCCAGGACAACCTTCGAACTTTCACCCTCGACCTCACACAGAATGACATTGACAGGATTCACGCTGTAGTCAGCAGGGGCAGGGACCTTATGGCAGTCATAGGGGACTGTGGAGATGAGTACAGGTAACTCGGAGATTGTGCCATGTTATGTTGGTTGGTTCGGTTTCTGTTGTTACAGTTTCAAGTCATTATCATTAAATGTTATTCATGAAGATTTACCACATTTGTGGAATGATGAGGTAATGTCAACATAATTCTGTCAGATAAGCCAAGATGGACACAAAAGAAATTAGGCCTGAATATCTTTGACACCTGGATATTGGAAGTGTGCATTAAGTGCATCTTAGGGATAAGTAGATAAGTAGATATAACAGCTGACACAAGGTAAATTTTTGTTTCAATTGACACTAGTTAAATTAAAGCCAAATATGATGCATGTCATGCAGTGGTTCAGTAGTTGGCAACCACTTACCTAGACCACGTTAGGCTAGAGGTTTTAGTCTAAGTTAGGTGTTTTGAACAGGTGTCAGTTATGAAAAAGCGCACAATGTGTACACAATTTGCAGTAGTGGAGAGTGCAATTTCAACCTACTCAAATGGTTGCTCGAAAGGGACATAATTTTAAAAGACAAAGTCAGAAATGTTCTGTGTTTGAGGAGAGCCTAGCACATTAAAGAATCCACCACACTTAAAAAATAAAGGCAGAGTAAGTGGTGTTTAATGAAATAAGTAGATCAAACTTTACAGTCTGGTCATACACAGGATATACTTACAGTACAAACCTGGTGTGTCAAGCCATCAGGAGGTTTACAAGCATGTGAGTGTTAACTATATGATTATGTAAAATACACAGTATGAGTGGAATAACCCTATAAAGTATTACTGTTTTACACAAAGATATGTAAGTAAGACAAGAAAACAATATAAAAGATAGAAGGAATTTATTTGTGCCGTGATAATCTGTCTGAAGTTGTCAATTGTTTGTTGATGACGAATCTGGAGTTAGAAAATAAACCCCTGGTCACCACAGGATACAACTGAAAATTAAAAGAAAGTAAGCATCATTATATTCGTACAGGCAATTTATTACTCCTAGTATTTAAAGTTAAAAAAAAAAACTTCTATATGTGATTCTACAGTCCTGTCCCATTATATAGTTGTTTTTTTTTTTTCAGGAGAATACACCAAGAATTATTTTTAGCAGGGTAACTTCCCCAATGCTTTTCAAAGAGGTCCCGCACATACAAGGTTTAACACACGCAAACACACAATACAATCATATGTACATTACCAAATATTTTAGCTAGTGTATCCATAATTCCTATCCATACCCATAGTCCTAACCTGTACCAGGTTGTAAGGATTGTTAACCGCAAATCTCCACAAGGTAACCTGGCATGGTGAAACTACTCACAGAAGACATAAAGAAGACATGTATACTTACTGTCAGCATCAGGCTGTCCTTAGGCAGCGTTCATGGCCTGAACCAGGTCATACACGTGCAGCATCGTTTCCGCTTCCAGGCCCTCAAGGAAACCGTCACCTGGAAACAATCAGCAGAACGTGAAAAAGGGTTAAGATGCAGGCAAAGCTCTTGCATGAAGATGGTTGGAAGACAATTGTCAAGTCGTAAGAAGACCTAGCAGATTATTGAGATCCTTGCAAGTGTATTGAAAAACCTCAGAGATGCCCGGAACATCGTTGAGATCCTTTGCAATGTCTTGGTAGACGTTGGACAAATTGTAAAATTGATGAGACTTTTGATTGTATCTTAAGTCATTCAAAGACCATTAAGACGCCGTTGTCATACCTAGGAGATCACTGAAAGGCCTTCAGTATCACTGTAAGGCCTTGGAAATCACTGAAAAGCCGTCGATATCACCGGAAGATCGTTAAAACATGCCAGTCAAATTTTGGATACTTCAAAGTGATCCTAGCCTGGGTGCCTGATAATCCCCAGTAGTATTAGCCCGCTAGCTTACAACTGGTAGCTAGCGACATTATAGAGCGGCCGAATACTACTGGGTATGGCACCCAGGCTAAAGTGATCTCCCTCAATGGTCAGAAATCCATCTGTAAAATCGCCCTCCTAGATTCTTACCGTTTTTGTCGTACTGGTTGAAGAGAGTGTCCAACCCGAGGTTGTGCATCTCCCCAAAGCTAAGCGTCTGGTCACCGTTATGGTCCAGTGTGTGGAAGAGAAGCTGGTCTCCCACGTAGTGGACGAACTCCTGCTCGTTCAAGTGGTTGTCACCTGCAAGGAATATAAGTAAGACGCTCGGTAATAAATGGGAACAAAATCAGGCCTGCACGCAAGTCTAGGGAAAGATGCAAGGGGGCACGCCAATGGGGCAAAACGTACACCGTTTCTTATTCAGTGATACTTTCCAAGCGTCCGTAGTCCAGTGGTTAGTGGCCCTGCCACTGGACTAACAGCTTGGTAGTTCGACTCCTGGCTGATGTCGCTCACCCGACATGCAAGCTGCTGGAAGGGGTCGCAGTCTCTAGGACGGGACGTTTAGCTGTGGTCAACTGTTCATTGTGCTTGTCGAAAAGAGCTAGGGGAGTTGCCCAGGTAGAATGAAGCCGTATGCACCGTACATAGCGTCTGTCTTCTCTGTTACGACCAGCGGGAGATTAGCTCTTCAGTGAGCTAAAACTAGACCTATTTTTTTTCAAGGAAGGCTACTCAGACAAGGTTAGGAGGTATCTACATTCAAGTGCCCGCCTCTGCTTGGGTAAATGTGGCCAAAATGGCGATACAGAATGATACAGATACAGATCTCCGGTGTTACTCCAATTGGCGGTTAAAAAGGTTATACAGGTACAGATAAAGACGACCATTACCGTCTTGATCCAAGGCGAGTAGCGCGTCGTGTATGTTCATGGCGAGTTCCACCTCCGGCAGGGACAGTTTTCCGTCTCCGTCCGCGTCCAGACCTCCGTGGACCAGGATGGGGTTGTTAACAATGGCGGTGTACACGTAGTAGATCCCGTCCGCTTCTGAACCAGTCAGATAGCCATCTCCTGTATGCATGCGAATATTTCAATAAGAAATTTTATTGCAAATACTTGCCCGAAGGCTAATTGCAGTTACAAACATCAGAAAAAAAAAAAGAAAATTCAGTGGTATGTGAGACTATATATCTACTTCTAGCATTATACTATATTCTACAACATACATGGTACTAGTTTTACTGGGTTTGACTTCTTCTTTTTAGGCAATGAAAGACGAATTTACCCACTAGTTCTATAATATATGGGTTCTTTGATTTTAGCTGTAAAATTCAATACAAGCTTTGTTCGTGCCTTTGTACATAAAATGTTTAAATCGCTTCCGAACCAGTCAGGTAGCCAACATTTCCTGTATGGCAGCATTTCAATACAAGCTTTGTTTCAGCCTTTGTTCATAATACTTTGATCACTTCCAAAACCAGTCGGGTACCCATCCCCTGTATGCCAACATTTCGCCAACATTTGCCAACGATACGCCTTTGTTTCAGCCTTTGTTCATAAAATGCTTAAATCGCCATCAGATAGCCATTAAAATGCTTGATCAGGCCTGCTGCTCGCTCTTCATTGAAAATTGGGATACATGGTTGAAGTTCTATCAACTCAATAGACATGTGTCAAAGTCGAAATTAAGTTCCATATTGTCACGGAATGTTATATCGGGGCCGTGATAACGTTCGATAGGGTTTATTCGGCCCGTGTAATAACTAGCCGTATAACTCAGGGTTATAACGGTTATAACACGCCATTGCAAAAGTTTCCCTGCGCTGCGGTCGAAAATTTGAATGTCGGGTTACAGCATACCACATGATTTGCTTCTACTGTTTTTCAAACGTGCGCTTTAAAAATGGCAATAGTAAAACGTACCATCCAAATCGTAGAAATCGAAGATGCGGTCCAGCGAGGTGCCGAATGTGACCTCGTCGAATGACAGCAGGCCGTCCATGTTGGTGTCCAGCTGGTCAGAAGTTGCCTGGGTGACATCGCCAAATATGGGCATCAGCTCCTGTACGGTGAAGAAACCGTCCCCTGCATGGACAAAACGAGTAGGATTTATGGTACCGGTAATCTTCAAGCAGATCCCTTTTAGAGGCAAAAAGACAGTATCAAATTGGCCAGGCAATATCCATTAGCCAGAGAAGCTCGCCGGCCGTTGGTGGGGGTAGCGACAAAAAAAAGCCATATATAAAATTAAAAAAGCTAACTATCATTCCCCCACAACCTCTACTCGGAGAGTAGATTTATAGATACTTTCACAAGGGAACTATAAGAAGTTATCTAAGTGATGGGTCTATTACGTTGTATCCAGAACCGTGCCTATATCTAGTACCACGCCATGGGTTTGGGTTAGGATCAGGCTATGTTCTGGATAGTCTCCGCGTGTCCAAAAACGTAGATTTGCCTCAGGCACGGTTCTGGATACGCCAGGACTATCCATGGCCAGAGCTTTATGCGCTATGCTTGTGTATGGGATTTATGCATGCTTAAGCGTGCTTTACGTGTTATGCTTGCATGTGTTATACCTGTATATCGACTCTATTGTACATTTACGCATATTTGTTACGCCTGGACCTTCATGCCAGCTTTATAAATGTGTTGTGCTTGTATATCGGCTTTACGGTCCATGCTTTATGTATTATGCCTGGACCCTTATGTCAGTTTTATGTGTTGTGCTCGTACATTGGCTTTACGGTCCTTTAAGCATATATATGGGATTTGATACATTGTGTGTTCGTACCGTCTGCGTCCATGGCAATCATTTATGGTACCCTTGCGCAAGCTATACGTGTTATTCTTGTATCACAGCTTCACGCATGCTTGTATGTCAGATTTGATGCAGCGTGTGCTCGTACTAGCCTTTAGCAGGATTCGGGAGACGGCTGGAAAGAGTAGAAATCGGTTAAGTAGAGAGATACAGCAACATGCCGAGAGAGTTGGTCCGCTAGAGAGAACATTTTAGCCGCAAACTGTTCTCTCTAGCAGACCATCCCCCTAGGCTTGACATCTCTCTATTTGACCGATTTCTACTCTTTCCAGCCGTCTCCTGAAGCCTGGTAGAGGCTATGTTCGTACCGTCTGCGTCCATAGCGATCATGGACTCTTCTAGCGTCATGGCGCCCAGAACCTCGAGCTTGGAGAGCTTGCCGTCTCCGTTGGCGTCGAGAGCGTTGGTGATGGCAGCGTCGGGGTTCTGGATGGTGTTGTAGATGTAGTTCATCTGGTACGATTCACTGGTGTCCAGGACTCCGTCACCTGCACACATTGAATATGCATATGCATGGCTCCGACTCTAAGTTTACGTTTGTACTACTATGTATGCAGTAAATCCCTTAAGATTGAAGCTGGTGTGTTACACGGAGGGTTAGTTATACCGACTCTATAGATACAGAGGATTCCTTCATGAGAATATGTCGCCAGGGATAGACTGCCAAGTTGCCGGTGTCCGTTACAAATGGGTAGCATTGCTAACAGAGAGAGACAATACCTTCAAGCCTTCAACTCAATCAAGTACCAGAGTTTTCAAACAGGATTGAGGTACATTTTCCTAGAACTATCGTAGAGTGGACTTCGCTGCCACCAAGTACAGTTGGGGCATCATCACTACTAGATAGCTTCAAACAGCTCGTGGCTAGATGTGCCACAGAAGGTCTCAGATGCTCTTATGCCGAGCGTAGGGTGGTGCCCATCTCCATTTCCGTATGTAGCCCTTGGGCGACACACAGTTGTGCAAGGCACTACAGCAGGGGGCTAGTCTGCTGGTAGTGCTGTGTGTTTGACCTTCCCACACTCTTTCTCATATGTGCTGAGTGCTAAGCAGAGAAAGAAGTGTGTGCCATTTTTAAAGTCTTTGGTATGACCCGGCCGGGGTTTGAACTCACGACCTCCCGGTTACAAAGCGTGCACTCTACCAATTGAGCTATTGCACCGGTATAGATGTGCCACGGAATTCAGAAACAAAAACGTACCGTTCTTGTCGAAGAGGTCGAAAAACTCGCTGAGCGTGAGCCCATGTTGCACCTCGCCGAAGCTGAGATGGTCGTCGCCGTTGCTGTTCAGCAGGTAGAAGATCGACCCGTCCCCGAAGAGTTCGACGATCTGCGGCAGGTACAGGAAATGGTCGCCTGCAAGAACAACACGAGTAAACAAAAAGCTGCCCAACATCTGTATAAAATGCAGCGTATGGTGACTTCTGCAAAGGCGCGGTCACATTTCCCAACCCGGGGCCCGGCCAGGCAGTCGTATGGAACGAAAATTATGATATAAGACAGCAAAACACACAAAAAGTCTTAGAAAATTAACCTTGAGCACTATTTGTGTATACTCTTAATACAAATTGTTTATTTTTCGTTCACGCAAACAACCCGGCTGGGCCCCGGCTTGGAAATGTGACTGTGCCCTAACGTAAACCTAAGTATCAATTCTGGGATAAGGCAACAAACTTCTATTCTTCTATACAGTCTCTTGTGGAATTTATAACACGATCACCAATGAGCGATTATTAATTTTGCATCGTAATCATATTAGTTAGGGTCCAGTCACACCATCGAAAATTTGAGAGAATGCTTGGGATAGTCCTACATAAGTCGTACAAACTTCAGCTGTGTTGTTAAAGCAAATGCTGTTTTATAGATTCTCGTCGGTGGTTGGTAATCTGTCACTGCCTGCTTGAGCACGAAATTCTACAGTATCAAAATATTAAAATGACTTACACTAAATGTGACAGCTAGCACGAATAGTGCCCCCTCCCACATGAATTGTCTACATGTGAAATGTACATTGAAGTTAGCCTCTATCAGGCTTCGGGAGGCGGTCGGAAAGAGTAGAAATCGGCCAAATAGAGAGATAACATGCCAAGGGAGTTGATCTGCTGGGAGAGAACAGTTTGCCGCACCCGGGTAGAGGCTATTGCACTCTGTTCTCTCCCAGCCGACCAAACTCCCCCGGCATGTTATCTCTCTATTTGTCCGATTTCTACTCTTTTCAGCCGCCTCCCGAGGCCTGGTAGAGGCTATATTGAAGTACCGTCTATGTCCAAGGCTACAAGAGCATCATGCAGTGTCATGACACTCGTCACTTCCGGTTTGGAGATCAGTCCGTCGCCATTAGCATCCAGTATCCTGGTCTGCCTTCTCATTGGTGCAGCCGTTGCCACGGCAACGAAGAACAGGAGGATGGGTGTCATGATTGGTCGGGTGGTGTCAAATGCTGTAACAAGTCACAAAATTACATTGGAGAATGATTGATTTTATCTTATTGTTGAAAATTTGGGCAATTGTGCACTTTTTGCAATTTGGAGGCTCGACTACTTTCTCTCTGTCTATCGGACCGTCTCTGTCACTCTCTTTTTTTCTGTAGCCATCAGAACTCAAAAGTGATAAAGCTGAACCTCGGCGATCCGGATTTGCAGCTCATGAGGTGGCTTCTTCGATATGACAGTAATATTAATTGCCCAAGGCTATTGATGTGGCCATGAGGCTATTGATATTGCGGACAAATTGGAAAGGGTATCGAAATACAGCACAAAAAAAGCGTTTAGTATATACGTTACAGTATGGTAAGGAGGCAGAACAATTCTTAAGGAAGCTAACATAAGGTACAAGTCAACTTACCAGTCTGGTCTAGTCTACTCGAGTAACTGTTACAGGCTCGGAGAAAGTTGTTTGAACTGAAGATAAAAGGCAAACGTACGTGTTCCTAGTGTACACATTGTGTGGGAAGGACAACAGCTTTTATTGTAGATATACTCAGTTCTGTCAATACAATGTCTGCGTAACGCCCTAATTTCGTGCGCACGTCATTGATGCTATCAGTCTTATCATACCCTTATTGAGGTAGCACACACTAGATGCAATAGCTCAATTGGTAGAGTGATCGCTTTGTAACCGGGAGGTCGTGAGTTCAAACCCCGGCCGGGTCATACCAAAGACTTTAAAAATGGTACACACTTCTTTCTCTACTCAGCACTCAGCACATATGAGAAAGGGTGTGGGAAGGTCAAACACACAGCACTACCAGCGGACCAGCCCCCTGCTGTAGTGCATTGCACAACTGTGTGTCGCCCAAGGGCTACAGAAATGGACATGGGCACCACCCTACGCTCTGCATAAGGGCACGGGAGACACAATAGATTGCTTGAATGAGGGCCTGCAAGGGGGGGGGTAGTGATTACGAATTACGCAAAATTTTCGCCGCCTATTACGAATTACGTTAAAGTCTCAGAGCTTATTACGACTTATTACGATTTGCGGCTAATGTCCAATTGCGAATTACGGTGATTTTTGCGGAGGCTGCCTACGAATTACGAAGTCTAAAACGGCCTGATTACGCCTTACGAAAAAGGGCTTGCAGGCCCTCTTGAATGACGTCTACTAGAAACTCAAAAGCTGTCGCAAGAGTGTTCAAAGAATTGGCATATTTTGAGGTGGTACGTTTGTCCATATACATTCATCCTCGTAAAACATTTTCTTGAAAAAAATGTTTTTCTCATGTCTTGTGGTAGGTCTGGTAAAATGCTGTTAATTCTTAATTTCCGTGACACAGTAGGTGCTATATGAAATACACAGTCTAAAGGTCTTCCTGTGATCACTTTGGGCAATTTGTGGACATTCCTATAAGTCTCTTTTTCACCTACCCTGGGTGCCAGATAGTCTCCACCAGACTCCTTTGCAGGCTGGATAAATAGTAGAAATCTGTTAGGGGGGAGTTGGCCGGCCATAGAGAGTCCAGCTTGCCTGCACAGACAAGGCCGGGTTGGTCGGCCCCCGGGCTCAACTCCCTCGTAGCGTCATTTAGATTGCGGTCGAAGGGCTGCCGAAGGAAAACGGCTAACGGCCGATACTAGCCTGGTACCCAGGGTCTTCTTCACCTTTCTTTATGATTCCTAATATTTTGATGAGGATGCCTTTATCAAAATAACCCTGTAGCCTATCCATGTGGCACAGCCTAATACATTTTCTTAAAATGGTCACCTTTTTTATATGCCGCCAAGGCCGTTCTGTGTGTACATGGGCAACTCAGCGCCCGGTGTTATGATTAGAATGTTTATAGACTGGTGATGCAATCACACTAAATAAGCACTTACTCAGACCATTACCTAACACTACAGATAGCAATACCGGCCTAGCCCAGTGTTAAACTAACAGTACAAATACCAATGGACTAAATTACACCACTCAACTATCGTAGTAGAGACAACAAGAAAGAGAAGGAAAAAAAATTCTGAAAACATGAAATGTTCAAAAAAACTTTATTCAATTCGTGCTTAGCAAGTTTTATTTTGCCTCTACTTTTCTATTTTAGCCTCTACTTGTTGCATTGTTGCTACTGCAGAAGCTGCCATCAGGAAACAGTCAGTTGTCAGGTTGGTGAGCTACAGCTGGAATGAAAATAGATACAAAGATATTTCAGAAAGTCATGAAATAACCACCTGTATTGTGCAGGAAGGATTGCTGACAAGAATACAGTCAACTTTCAGTCTGACAAAAATGTTCTTTCTACTAATTTAATTTTCATGTCTCTTGTCTTTTCCATTGTCATTTTTCATGGTAGTGTTGGAATTGGAATTGGAATGTTGCCTTTTATACCTTTCTGTCCCTCAAAAAGTTACATTACGCTCAGATATGCAAACGACAACAGCCGTGTCTGAGACAGAAAAGCACAGAGCTTCCATGACCCGTAGTCTGTTTCAGTTGTAGTCACTGTATCAGGAATACTAGTATCTCAGTATCCTTACTTTGATCTACCAATCTGGTTAACGGGCGAAGAGAGTAATACTTACGATTGATGGCAGTTAGGTCGTGGTTACTGGTCGGCCGCCATGACCATGTCATAGATGTACGTTATCTTGTCCGCTTCAGTGCCGTCCAAGAACCCGTCACCTGGAAACAGCCAAGCAACACAACGTGAAAATATTGTTGAAATCGTGATCTAGTGACTAGTCAGGCTATAAAGCTAGTGGCCTGGTCAGTGGAAGGGCTGCTAGAAGCGTGATGTAGCCAGGCTAGGGGCCTGACCCACCAGTGGAAGGGCTGCTAGAAGCGTGGTGTAGTCAGGCTAGGGGACTGAACAGTGGAAGGGCTGCTAGAAGCGTCATGTAGTCAGACTAGGGGCCTGACCAGTGGAAGGGCTACTAGAAGCGTGATGTAGCCAGGCTAGGGGCCTGACCAGTGGAAGGGCTGCTAGAAGTGTGATGTAGTCAGGCTAGGGCCCTGACCAGTGAAAGGGCTGCTAAAAGTGTGATGTAGTCAGGCTAGGGGCCTGACTAGTGGAAGGGCTGCTAGAAGTGTGATGTAGTCAGGCTAGGGGCCTGACCAGTGGAAGGGCTACTAGAAGTGTGCACGTGATGTAGTCAGGCTAGGGGCCTGACCTGTGGAAGGGCTGCTAGAAGCGTCATGTAGTCAGGCTAAGCTAGGGGCCTGACCTGCATAAGCAATAGCAGTACATACACACACATGGTACAAATCCTACCGTTGGTGGGGTCGTGTGGCGTAGCGGCAGAGACTCGGAACCAAGAGGTCCCGGGTTCGAGTCCTGACATGCCACCGCCGGGTTCGAGTCCTGACATGCCACTGCCCTTGGGAAAGGCACTTTACACGACTTTCCTCACTTAACTAAGTTAAAAATTAGTATTGTCTTGTTCCGTATTTGTCCTCTATCTGCGTTGGTGGCGGCATAAAATAAGTTGATATAACTTGAGTTTGCCGTCACCATGTCTACTCATGAAATGTTGGAATAGAAAAATATCCTACCGTTCGTGTCCTGGTAGTTGAAGAGGGTGTCCAAGCCGAGGTTGTGCATCTCTCCGAAGCTCAGGGTCCCGTCACTGTTGTGGTCCAAGATGTTGAACAGCAGCTGGTCTCCCACGTACATGACGAACTCCTGCTCATTCAAGTGGTTGTCACCTGCACGGACAAGATGAAGAAGACGTTTGTTTGGCGTAGCGGCAGAGTGGTCGACTCGGAACCAAGAGGTCCCGGATTCGAGGCCTGACATGCCATCGATCTTTTGCCCTTGGGAAAGGCACTTTACACACACATGACGTTTTCAAAATCATATCCAGTTGCTTGAGTAACTGTTTTTTGGCGTATCGTATTACCTGGATGTCTAACCTTCATCGACGCACTTTACACGATTTTCCTCACTTGGCTTAGGTGAAAATGAGTATTGTATTGTCCCGTGTTGGTGGCGGCATTAATATAAGTTGAAAAACTTGAGTGTGCCGTCACCACGTCTGGTGATTAGATGTTGGAATATATATTTAAAAAAAAAGACGTTTGATGAGATCACGTTAAGAGAGGCTTGCCTGCATTTCCAGTCAAAGCTGCTAGGGGGTCCAAAACACGTAATGCGCCGTTTTACTGTTCAGTCATCATCAAATACAGATTTTATCGATTTTACTGTAGTAATGCAGTTTTATGGTTAGCGTTGTTGATGTTGAATTAGAATCGGAAGGTTCTGAGGAAAGGCAAATGGCACTTGGAAAAGGAACTTTTTGCTCACTCGACTCAAGGGAAAATAGAACCTATAGCTAGCTTCGATTAGGGGCGTGGACTTAATGCTGGAAGTCCCATGTACAGGACGTCCCATGTTAGAGGACAGCCACACTTCAAGCATTACACTTATCAAAAGGTGAGGCCCATTCCGGTGTGAGTTGATCAAGTCTTACAGTTCGGCGTTACCTACTATTATAAAGGTGTTGCGCCCATAGACGGTTTATCGGTTATGCGAACAAAAAACAAACAATACGTTGATGAAGGATAGACATCAAGGTATACAATACTTTTCAAACTCTACTACTGGATGAATTATTGAGATAATTTCACTGGATGTGGACAGTACAGTACTGTAACCCGATACATTTTGAGTGGTTCCCATGAGCCTTGTTTTTGTGGTGAATCATGAAGTATAGGAAAATACATTAAAGAATGTTTCGATCTTAGAGAACACATGTTAGAGAATAGTTAACCTTTATTGTTACATCATACATATATCATACATATATTCTGTACGTAAGATGACGTTATCCACACATGTATTTAGCTTTGTTAGATCTTTAGTTAAGTTGTAGAAGACCATACAAAAGTCTCTGTACTTTTTTGTCAATAAAGAATTCTATAGTAAATAAAAAGAATGTCACCCGAAACGTCGGGAAATTACGTCCAGCAGTATAGTTTGAATTTCCTATGAAAAACAAACAATAGGAACAGTACCGTCTTGGTCTGCGGCCACCAGAGCCTGGTGCATGGTCATGACGAGTTCCACTTCAGCCAGGCTGATCTTGCCGTCGCCGTCAGCGTCCAGACCCCCGTGGACTAGATCGGGGTTGGTCTTGATCGCGTTGTACACATAAAGAACCCCGTCGACTTCAGACGTATTAAGGCTGAGGTAGCCATCCCCTGAAACCAAACCAAACCAAATAACATGGATACAAAACGTAAGATTCCAAAAGTAAATCTGCCAAATTTGTAATTGTTTATACTCATGTATTTATTTTATATCTTTGGTAAGTTTTGTTTGAGTATGTTAATCTGTTCCATATGCCTCTGGTAGCTTTATTCATGCATCATCTATTTTGTATTCACTTCTGTCTAGTGCCTAGTCATCCCATACGGGCACAAGACATGTGAATCAAGCTTCATCCATTAAGTAGGACACATGTACATTTGCTGTACGCCACAACCTTATCTGACATAGTTTTGTTTCAATTTCTATCAATAACAAAGGTTTTCGAAAAAAGTGATACTTAAAACAGTGTTTTAGCATCATGCACCATTACCTGATACTACAACTTGTGGCTTTGTGGCAAAATCACTTACGAAATCGTTAGTCTCTACCAGACTAACTATATATATACGCTGGCTGTATATAGGAGAATATTTGCTAGGGGAGTTTGGCCGCCTTGGGGTTTGACTGGCCGCGCAGAGGGAAAGAAACTACCTCCCCGCGGCCGGACTCCCTCGGCCCATTTTATTCTCTTCTTTGCCGAATTCTACGATCCCTATTCTCGTAGAAAGGCCTGGTGGAGGCTACGAAAACGTACCGTCTACGTCGAAGATGTCGAAGATGGTGTCCAGTGAAGTTCCGCCCTTCACCTCGTCATAGGACAGCTGGCCGTCCATATCGGTGTCCAGGGAGTCCAAAAGAGCCTGGGAATCGTTACCATAAACCGGAAACATCTCCTGCGCGGTCAGAAAGCCGTCTCCTGTGTGAAAAAAACTCGGATTTAATGAAATGAAATGAAATGAAATACCTTTATTGTACATTCATGTCACGGCGGGTGAGGTACAGGTCAAGACTTAACAGACACATAACAAACGTGTGTAGAAAGCATACACAAGGAACATACAAGGGGCACTATACTAGGCTAATACAAAGTGTTCAACTTTTTCTCGCTTTTTTGTACAATGGAAAATGTGGAAACAGATCATGTTTGTGATACAGGGTTTGTCTAGAGGAATCAAAAATATAAATCTATCATTTGCACTTAGGTGTTCAAAGTATGGGAACTTCTCTTTGATATGATTAAAAAGAGCATATCTTTCATTAGCATATAAAGTACAGTCTAAAATAAAGTTTTGTTCATCTTCTATTCTATTCATGTTACAGTAATGACAGAGTCTATTCTGGAGAGGAATGCGTTTAATAAGCGATTCCTACATCGGACGTGGATCGATAACGAATTCCAACCATAGTTCTCCCATTGCTTATGCCATTGGTCGATTGGATGACCAAGCATGTGCGACGATAGGCCATTATACTGAATATTCAGAT
Organism: Branchiostoma belcheri; assembly: GCF_001625305.1. Taxonomy (NCBI): domain Eukaryota; kingdom Metazoa; phylum Chordata; class Leptocardii; order Amphioxiformes; family Branchiostomatidae; genus Branchiostoma; species Branchiostoma belcheri. The sequence goes on from NW_017804442.1 coordinate 1,255,000, forward strand.
ACAGATAGAGAAGCTGGTGTGTTACCCCGAAGGTTGGTTATACCGGTAGTATACAGATACAGAAGCTGGTTTGTTATGCCGAAGGGTGTGTTGGGTATGGTGTGTTACACCGGCTATACAGATACAGAAGCTGGTTTGCTATCCCGAAGGTTGGTTATACCGGCTATACAGATACAGAAGCTGGTGTGTTATGCCGAAGGTTGGTTATACCGGCTATACAGATACAGAAGCTGGTTTGCTATCCCGAAGGTTGGTTATACCGGCTATACAGATACAGAAGCTGGTGTGTTATGCCGAAGGGTGGTTATACCGGCTATACAGCTGGTGTGTTACACCGAAAGGCGGCTATACAGAGAGAAATACAACTAGGCATACGGTAGCGGGGTTCGTACCGTTCATGTCTATGGCGACGATGGCTTCATCCAGTGTGAAGGCGCCCAGAACCTCGAGCTTGGAGAGCTTGCCGTCTCCGTTGGCGTCGAGAGCGTTAGTGATGGCAGCGTCGGGGTTCTGGATGGTGTTGTAGATGTAGTTCATCTGGTACGATTCTGTGTTGTCCAGGACTCCGTCACCTGCAAAATGGAACAGGATGAAATACTCTGAACAAAAGATGCGCCAAAAAGCAGTTACTCAAGCAACTGGATATGATTTTAGAAACGGTCAGACGTTTCAGCTAGCATCCACTAGCTTTCGTCAGTGACTGAGAGACCAGAGGAGAAATGCAGGTTTATAAGCACAAACTATTGATGTCCTAAACCGAGCCACTTGCTTATGTTTTTCACATCTAGTAAGTAAACAGAAAACGTACCGTTCTTGTCGAAGAGGTCGAAGAACTCGCCCAGGTTGAGCCCGTGCTGGAACTCGCCGATGGTGAGATGGTCGTCGCCGTTGTTGTTCAGCTGGTAAAAGATGTCTCCGCTACCGAAGAGTTCGACGATCTGCGGCAGGTAGAGGAACCCGTCGTCTGTAAAAACAAATTGGCAAAGACTAAAGACGGCTCCGTGAATAGTTTCATCAGGTTGGTAAGACACTGAGTAAAGAGACTATTTTTACACAACCAAGTCTTTTACTACTCAGCCGACGTTTCTGTGACCGTCTGTCACCTTCCTCAGGGCAGTTCTGACTGGTTCACATTGCATTGCAGCACAGGTGTCGCTGCTACAGTTGAGTATGTTACCAAGTCCTGAAATATATATTGAGGTACCATCAATGTCCAAGGCGACCAGAGCGTCGTGCAGTGTCATCGCGTTCATGACCTCCTGCTTGGAGATCAGTCCGTCGCCATCTGCATCCAGCATCATAGTCTGCCTCCTCATTGGAGAAGCAGTTGCCAGGGCAACGAAGAACAGGAGGAAGGGAGTCATGGTTGGGTTGGTGGGTGGGTGGTGGTTTGATGTCAGTAGCTGAAAACAGTTACATGGCGGCATTTTTTGTAAAATTGAAACAAGACAGTTCTGAAGATTTTGAATAACAAACACTATTATATTGTGACATAGACTTAGATTTAGACTAAAGGATTGCCCTGTCAACCGACAAACTATGAAATACGACACATATTAAAATTTTATGGTAAAATACAAAGAAAGTTAGGATAAGGAACAAGTCACTTACCTGTCTGTCTTCTCGAGTGGGAAATTAAGTTGTTCTGACTTATGCAATATGTGTTCTTTTATACGGTTTGTCGTATTACTCTGTGTACAGTTTTCTCACATTTCTGAGCCTATTTTTAGTCTATATCTGATGGCGCTGAACAGTTTGTTTCCAGCACTTGAGCCTATTTTTAATCCGTCTCTGTTTTCACAAGATAATTTGCAGGATATTCTTGGGTCTATACCCAATACAATAAACATACATGTATACATTCAACCTGTCAAAGGGCGTACTGTGTTTACTGTGACAGGGCGAGGCGATATAATTATAACTTCATGTAAACAACATAGTTACGTCAAGATACTATTTATGTAAAGGTACTAGTTTACACAACTGGTGTGTCATCGCATGACGTCAGAGCTTCGTCTACACATGACGTCAAAGCTACGTGACTTCATCTTCGATAGTAGTTTGAAAAATCAAAATCAGACCTGTAAAAGTGCTTGTGGTAGATACCAGTTACACATATAAGTTCCACATTGTAATAGCATTATATTAAGAGATTCTTTATTGACTCAAAAAAAAACGAACAGGGACATTTGTATGGTCTTCTACTGTAACAGATAAAGATGTAACTAAGCTAAATAATAACGTCATCCTACGTACAGAATATCTGTCATAACCACGACAATGAGTTAAATATTAAGTTCCAAATCGTAATTGCATCAACTAATTTTATATCTATATATCAATGGTTTATTTGCATTGAAAACACAACAACACTGCCCCTAAATGGCAGTCAGAGGCTGAATTGACATCAGGACATCACATGAACAGTATAAAACGCCATACTTAACAATTTAAAATAGTAATAAACCATTACATAAAATGTATATAAAATATTGTCAGCAAACGTTTCAAGTGCAAATATCATTGCAGATAACAATACAGACGGACAATGGTAAGGCCATGTTGATTTGATTATATGGATGACATCCTCTGGGAACCCCAAAACTGATGCGCGCGTGCGAATAAAAAAAAAAGTTTTGCAAAAAAAAGTTGCTTTCACTATGAAATCTACGTGGTCATGAAGGTTGAACAAATGGCACAGAATATGTTATGGTGAATAATCTACTCTTCGAATTCATTTCTTTACATTTTTGTCTTTTTTCCTTTGATTTTGGCATTCTACGACATTGGTATCGTTTCTAAATGTTTTCTTTGCAACTTATGGTATATTTTTGCTCATTTAGCAACTGTTTTGCACGATTTACACTATGGTTGAAAACTTTTTTTTTTTTTGGAAACGGCCGAAAATTCATGCGCGCGCGGATGTCATCCATATAATCAAATCAACATGGCCTAACACTAAAATAAGTCTTCGGTCCAAAAAATGTGACAGTGTAACCAATTCAAATTATCTCATTACAGATCATCACTTAACGAGTTCAGCGTTGCCTGACAACTTCCAGGTACTAGGTGTAACCGTCCAACATGGCGGATAACAACTACGTCATAGTCACGTGAGTACAAACAATTGTCATGTCAATCAAAATGGGTTTCATAAGAACGTCGGCAGAACGAACTGCGCCTGCGCAAAACCACGGTTTTCGTTGGATTTTTGGTCAATGTTGCATCAGAATTTTGCCTGTTGCAGACGATATCTTTTCCGACATAACATTTGAAAACTACTGTCGGGATGCTAACCTTATATGAGCAAATACACCCATATATGAGACGTTCTGCCGAATTAAGTGCTATGTACAATACATTACAGGTTTTGCGCAGGTGCAGTACATTCTGCCGACGTGCTATTAAAATGGGTGTCACGTATTATCATTGGCGGTCTTGTCAAAGCAATGAATGCTTCTGCCATTTTGCGATGTTGCGTAACTAGGCCTTGGCAATGCTGCCATGTGCCAAAATCAACATGACCTGCGATGACCTCAAGTCAATATAATTATGATAAGCCTCGGTGCGAAATACATCACGTGGATTTGGCACGCGCTAGCTGAATGAACACTCGGTCAAACACGCGGGACCTTCCCACGACTTGCCTCCGACCAAGGTCGGTGCTATTTTTTTATTCCAACATGTAATCACAAGACGTGGTGACAGCACACTCAAGTTTTTTTTCAACTCATATTACCTTATATGCCACCACCAATACAGGGGACAATACAATAGCCTCTACCAGGCTTCAGGAGGCGGCTGGAAAGAGTGGAAATAGGCCAAATAGAGAGATAACATGCCAGGGGAGTTAGTCCGCCGTGAGAGAACAATTTGCCAAGCGCGGACCAACTCCCTCAGCATGTTATCTCTCTATTTGGCCAATTTTTTTCTACTCTTTCCAGCTGGTATAGGCTAACAATACAATACAATACTCATTTTTCAACTGTGCGAAGTGAGGAAAGTCGTGTGAATTGCCTTTCCCAAGGGAACAAGATCGGTGACATGTCGGGACTTCGAACCCGGGACCTCTTGGTTCCGAGTCGAGCACTCTACCGCTACGCCACACGACCCCAGGGAGCTATTGTATGAGTCGCCTGCAGTTTCAGCTCGATAGTGCTCTGACCACTTCCAAGCAGAATTTGACTTTCCCGAATTTGAATTTCGTTTCAAAATGCATAGTCGGCTGGCACAGGCAGCTCTTAACGACTTGTAGGCAACGTCTCCGATCCACACGCAACCACAATCAATTTTTCGTTGTATTTTGCATCGTGTGCTACCTTTTCTGCATTCTTCATTGGGTGGGAAATTGTTCATGTGCTTCCAGCATCTTTGCTGTTTATTACGTTGTGTTACATAATTTACTATGTATTATCTGTATTTCCTTATATTGGGTTCCTTTTTGTTAATTTATCCTCTCATTATATGTAAGTGGTAGTGTTAAAAAAATAAGTCTTAGTTACTTGAGTGCGCTATAACTACTACTTTATGTTGTACTCTCTTCCTCAATGTCTGAACAATTAAGAAAACACAGATGACGTAATTCCCAACAACAGTCTAAAAAAAAGACCATGACCGGTTGTGTGACAGGGCAATGCCCTATACTTCACGCCCACGCGATAACCTGTCACTTAACCGGGCACATCCAGTATTTTTAAATAGCTTTTTTTTTTATTCCAACATGTAATTACCAGACGTACGTGGTGACGACACACATAAGTTTCTTCAACTTATAGCCGCCACCAACACAGGGGACAAATACATTGCAGGACAATACTGACTCCGACATTTACAATACTCATTTTAACATGAGCTAAGTGAGGAAAGCCGTGTAAAGTGCCTTTCCCAAGGGCACAAGATCGGTGGCATGTCAGGACTCGAACCCGGGACTCTAAGTTCCGAGTCGCGCACTCTGCCGCTACGCCACACGACCCCACTACATCCAGTATTAAGTACACACACGTGCGTCTCCGTGTGACTGGGCTCGTAACCTTCGCTAAGAAGGTTATGTTTTCAGTAGCGTTTGTCCGTCTGTTTGTCTGTTAATTATTAAGTACATACACGTATACACGTGGGGCTCCGGGTGACAAGACTGGCCTGGTTGTTTGTTTTTAAGATCTTATTTTTAGACCCATTAGAAGGTTTGAAATCTTACTATGAAATTGAGCTTTGTAGGTATTTCTGCTGTCTACCTGCACCTAACCTGCACTGGTCCATGTACTGGTTATTTGGTTATTTGCGAGTTAGCACAGTACAATTCGAGCTGTGTAGGTATTTCTGATGTCTACCGGCACCTAACAACATGTACTGGATTTTATATATGTGTATGGAGTTTTATTTTGTTGACTGGCACCACCTACATTTTGATGAAGAAATAAAGGCAATGGTTTCTGAACAGTTTTTAGTGATCCATACTTTCTAATTCTGAGCAGTGAAGGTATGTTACCGGTAAAATTGCCTGTCTATAGGTAAATTTTCAATGTTTTCGATGTAGGTAATTCTGAATGTTTCCCAGTACCACCAGTGCAGGTATGCAGAAACAAGTATTTTGAGCCCTGTGTTAAAAGTTATCCAGCAGAGCTGCGACATCTAGCGAAATTAGACCAAATGGCAGCTCCTGCGTTTTTTGTTTGGATAAGATCTCTGCTATACCTGTCAGTTTAACTACTCTAAAGAACAAAGTAACAATGACAGTTTCTGAATGAATAAATAAGTCCTTTATTGTCCAATATGTTACGTACAGGCCACAACAAAGGCATAGTTTAGTTTGTAAACAGCGTAAACATCTAGTTATTAAGTAAATTCAAATTCTCGCATTTCTGTGATGGCAAAAAGGTAAGAACAGACATGTTTTAGGATAAGAGCTAATTTAGAAATGTGAATTTATCTGTATGACTTATTTGAATGAAGCAAGGAAACGTTGATGTTAACAGTTCCAACTCTTTTATTGCATTAATGTATCGACACTAAAACGAATTTTGCATTGTTGCTTCTGCGTCAGGAAACCGGTGCCGGGTAGGTGAACTGCAATAAAAATGCAAAGATGCTTTTCAGTAGTTCTCGAAATATTGAGGTTTATTGAGGAAAAGCTCTCCTTTAGCTGCCCACCCGAGGGTGGCAGCTATTCTTCCAGGAGACGGTACATAAGACATAGCAATACATCACATACAATTACATATACATTTACATTACATAGTATTTTAAAAGAAGACAAATGTGTAACATCGTATGTGCTCTACTTATTCATGTCCCTCATGTGTTTTGGTAGGCCTTGTATACAGAACTGTACTAACTGTAATTTGTAGGAAAAAAAACAACTTCTAAAGTCGCAAGTTGACAATAAGGATCTTTTCCCTGCCTCCCTTACAAATTTACACGGTATTGTCGTACATTTGCAAGTGAATTGTTGCTCTTTATAAGTTTTGCATCAGTTAGCCAGTTAATGTATAATACGCTCGTATATTAGAGTAACTGCTCAGAAATATTACATAGTATATAGACCGTTTTGTACAGCAACAAACGTTTACGATGCAGAAACATACAGAGCTGTTTTAGTGATCAAGCTCCAGTTGATTTCCTTGTACAAAAGGATATCAGAGTCCTTACTATGATCTACCAAATTGGGTATTTCAATTGCAATTTATTTATTTAAACAGTAATTACAACTCAGGCCATTTTGGCCTGCTTTTCAGGTAATCCTGGATACACATAAAAGTACACACACAAATACACAGTACATAAACCATTACTAATTACAACATCCTAAACATCAACAGTGTCAAGTCCTGCTCCTAAAGGTGTCCTCCCTGGCTAATTTGGCATTTTAAGTTTTCATCGTTTTCTCACAAAGAAATTTAGAAAGAACTGCGGTTGTACTGAATATTGATACCTGGGTACAAAAGGGTTACGAATATGATTTTATGGACTATATGGATGACGTCATCACATTTTATTGCCCCAAATGTAATTATCTTGAAAGTTATAATATTGCACTTTGGTACAAGTAACTAAAATAAAAATATGATTTTCATGTGCATAATGGTCAAAGCTACAAACGTGCGTTTGCACAAATTGATATCTACTAATTACCCGTAGTTATTAGAGAATAACTAGATTTTAATTAGGCAATTAGGTTTTTCTCTAATAACTACGGGTAAAGGACGAAGAGAGTGCTACTTACAGTTGGCAGTGTTTAATGGCTTTAGGCCATGACCCTGTCATAGAGGAACATCATCTTATCGGATTCGGAGGCATCCAAGAAACCGTCACCTGAAAACAGTAAATCAGAAGAAAAAGCGATTGTTTTAAGTTTGTTGAAAAAAAAAACCATGGGAACTGTTGAACGATCGTTTAGACCATTACAGTAAAAAACAAATTAGACCTCCTCCCCGAGATCTTGTTTCCATACACCTGTAACTTGAGAACCATTCCCATTCACAGAACTACAAATATAGGACCTTAGGGTTCTTCATCGCTATGAAGAACGATGCAACAGGGGCTCAGGATTCTAGGGGCCTGTCCAGTCGAAGGGATGCTAGACTTGTCATGATAGGCTAGGCTTGATATGGGCCTAAATAGTGAGAGGCTGCTAGAACATGATGTAGCCAGGCTAGGCTAGGGGCCTAACCAGTGGAAACACTGCTAGAGGCTAGGGGCCTGACCTGTGTAAGGCTGCTAGAAACGTGATTAAGTCAGGCTAAGCAACAGAGGAAACCCTACCGTTGATGTCATGGTAGTTGAAGAGGTCGTCCAGGCGGAGGGTGTGCATCTCGCCGAAGCTCAGGATCCCGTCGTTGTTGTGGTCCAACCTATTGAAAAGGAGCTGGGTTCCAACGTACATGGTGAACTCCTGAGCGTCCAAGTGGTTGTCATCTGCACGGACAAGATGAGGAAGACGTTTGGTAAGATCATGTTAAGAAATGTGCCTGCAGGTCCAGGGAGAGATGCTAGGGTTTATAAACTAACAACAAAACAGAAAAAAAACCGTTTTGTTTCTTGGGAGGTCACTAAAGACATGATTAACTGTATTGTATTATCAGAAGTTAGAATCGGAAGGTTCTGAGTTATCTAGCAGGCCCCATAGTTGTGTCCTTGTACGTATTTGCTTAATCGACTCAATCGTAAATATTATGTACCTAGCTTCGATAAGGGACGTCCTCTCTGACGGGACTTTATGCTAGAAGCTCCATGCACATGCCACAGCTCAAGCTTCACACATATCAAAAGGTGGAGGTTCATCTGGAGTGGATCAAACCTTACAATCTCGCCTTACGTACTATAAAATTGCGCCTATAGACCGTTTACAGGTTCTTCAAAGCGGGGTTTCAAGGCGTGGTTAACGTTGTAGTTAGCGTGGTTGATTTAGAATTAGAATTAGAATTAGGAGATTTTGAGTTCCCTAACAGGCTCCAAAGTTGTGCCCCTGCACCTTACACCCTATTCAAAACAAACAAAAAATACGAAACGTACCATCAAGGTCTGCGGCATCCAGAGCCTGGTGCATGGTCATGGCGATGTCCACCTCAGCCAGGCTGATCCAGCCGTCACCGTCAGCGTCCGGACCCATGCCCTGCACGATGTTGGGGTCGGTCTTGATGACGCCGTACACGTACAGAATGCCGTCGGCTTCGGTAGTGTTAAGACTCAGGTAGCCATCACCTGCGATCATATAAATACAAAAAGATCTGTTACATTTTGGATATGCGGTGGTGCAATGTTGTTTATGTGCCCCTGCATTGTATTCATTTAGAAAATATTAAGTATTGTTTGATAATGTTAATCTGTAAAATATACCTCTGTTCTGTAGAATTGAGCATTACATCATCTATTCTATGTTTACTTCTAATACATATATACAGGCTGGTCCTGTAAGGCGCCAGACGTGTGAATGAAGTTTATTCATTCAGTAGGACACATGTTTATTGATGACACACCATTGTCTTATCTAGCCTAGTCTAGTTCTTCAGTTACAATTTGTTTCACTCACTTAAAACAGTCATTTTGGCATCACAATTACATACCAGGACGCTACGAAATTAACCTTTGCGGATTCTTAAAAGCACAAAGTAGGAAAACGAACCGTTGACGTCGTAGATGTCGAAGATTCCCTCCAGGGAGGTTCCGCCCTTGACCTCGTCATAGGACAGCTGGCCGTCCATGTCGGCGTCCAGGAGGTTCACGATAGCCTGGGTGTCAGCGCCGAAGGCGGGCGTCAGCTCCTGTACGGTGTGGAAACCGTCTCCTGCAGGGAGAACAGCGGACCGGATTTACTTCGCGATTCCTTCATCGGGTCTGTTAAACGTAATGATTATTGAACCGGGACGGGGGGCGATACCAACTTTCAATCACAGTTTATCCACTATTTTCGTCATTGATCGATTGGATGACCAAGTGTATATATCTATACCGACCATGCAGGCCCGGATACAGTTACAGAAGCTGGTATGTTACGCCTAAAGCCTTACCGGGACGGCGGACGATGCCGACTTCCAATCACAGTTTATCCATTACTTATGTCATTGGTAGAATGGATGACCAAGTGTATATACCTATACCGACTATATAGATACGGATACAGATACAGAAGCTGGTATGTTACGTCTAAAGCCTGCCATACAGATGCAGACATAAAATGTAAATAGAAGCAGCCGTGTTCGTACCGTTGGGGTCCATGGCGACCATGAACTCATCCAGTGTGAAGGCGCCCAGAACCTCCAGCTTGGAGAGCTTGCCGTCTCCGTTGGCGTCGAGAGCGTTGGTGATGGCAGCGTCGGGGTTCTGGATGGTGTTGTAGATGTAGTTCATCTGGTACGATTCCGACATGTCCAGGAATCCGTCGGCTGCATGCAGCAAAGAGGATGAAATGAAGTGAACATGTTTTGACAAATTCTGAAAACTTGCCTAGAAAAAATCGCGAGCTACGAGCATATGTTTACTACATCTAGTCGTTTATGCAATAGGATGTAGCAAACATACACGTCCTGTACAGACCCACACCCTTATACAACTGGATGTAAACACAGGTTTCATGTCCTTGTACTCTCTAAAGTATGCTTAGCAAAATGAACCCCGTCCAGGCAGATCTATCCACACTAAACCACCTAAAGCATGTTTGTATCTTAATTGTCGATAAAAGACCCCCTTATTGAATTAAGATTTCTGCCGGTTTCCGGTTTGACATCTTGCAATGAAAAAGAATAGTCACCTGTCAAGACAATAGATGAAGAGAAAACGCACCGTTCTTGTCGAAGAGGTCGAAGAACTCGCCCAGGTTGAGCCCATGCTGGAACTCGCCGATGGTGAGATGGTCGTCGCCGTTGTTGTTCAACTGGTAAAAGATGTCTCCAGTACCGAAGAGTTCGACGATCTGCGGCAGGTAGAGGAACCCGTCGTCTGGGGGAACAAAATGGGTCAGACGGACTGTCTAATATTTGTACTATGCCCCTATCACACAAAGACGAATATATATGGCCTAACGAATCTGCCGAACTCCCCCAGCCATGGTTAGGAGTAGGTCAGTTTTTTACTAGTTTACCAGTTCATTCTAGTGACACTGAAGTAAAGTTATCCAATGGATGTGACGAGAAAGGTCCGAAGTTATCCCCATACTTATCCTGTAATAGAGTTTGTATCGTCCATGAATCATTTGTCTATATGTAACAGGACGATCGCATTTGTCGCACAATCGAAATGTAATAGACCTTTTAACTTTAAGCACACTGTGACAGAACCAACTGTTGACAGATATAAGACAGACATTTAGGTAACAAAACAGGTCAATTTTGTACGACAAAAGCACTACTAGGCTGGGATCACACGACGATCGTAGGGCAAATGTGAGCAAGCCCTGAGACGTGCATTAACTTACTATCAATGTCCAAGGCGACAAGAGCGTCGTGCAGAGTGATGGCGTTCAGAACCTCCTGTTTGGAGATCATGCCGTCACCGTTAGCATCCAGCATCATAGTCTGCCTCCTCATTGGAGAAGCGGTTGCCAGGGCAACGAAGAACAGGAGGAAGGGAGTCATGGTTGGTTGGTTGGTGGGTGATGTCAGTAGCTGTAAAAGGCACATGGTGACATCGTTAGGGTGAAATTAAAACATATCGTAGTCATTTTAGCTTTGAGAAAGCAGTGAAAATTTTGAATAATTTGCTGTTGCGAGTGGTAGTTTGAATGACCAGATGGCCTGGGTTTAGAAAGCTTAAGCTTTGTGGAAAAAGTAGAAAAGAAGCTTCATGGATCAGAATTCGTATATCCATTGCCTCAAGTGCAGCAATACGACTACATTTTTTTCTTCGCAATTCCTAAAACAGAGTCCATAGATGAACAGGACAAGAATAAAACTATTTTGCTGCTGCGTAAAAATTGCGGCAGGGCGCGGATAAACTACAGCACAAAAATCGACCTGTGTGAAATCCTCCAGGTTCCAGTTACAGTAAGGAAACAAAGCAACAAAAGTCATAATGGCTAGAATATATAAAGAAGAAAGTGAGGATAAGCAACAAGTCAACTTACCAGTCTGTCTTCTCGGATGTCGAGTTGGAACTTGAGTGGCAGAGGAACGAGATGTGTGTTCTTTTAAACAATTTTGTGACCTTCCTCTGATTGCTCTGAAGAGTTTCTTATCATCTCCCAGGTCTATTTTTAACTTTTCTGTTTATTCCTGGTGCTTTCGTAAGGATAATTTGAAGGATGTTTCGCGTCTCACTCCAAAATAATAATCGTGTATAACAACGTGTCCAAATATCTAACAGGGCAAGGCCGTCATGCGTTTATCTGCCACGACAATGTGCTATAAGATTACTTTATCTAAAGATACTAGTTATGAAATAATGGTACTTATGCAAGGACTATACAACTATTTATATTAGAGTTATAAGACTAGTTATGTAAGGATTATACTATAAGTTATATAAAGATATTGATTTGTAAGTGCTGCATATTGTAATTGAAGTATAAAAGTCTTAGTGTAATACTTTTCACTTTTAAACCTTAACGATATAACGATATTTTCATGGAAAGACTTGTGCCTATCCATGACTTCACAGTTGCGTCTGCACATGGTACTATGACGCTGGTTTTGAAGAGTCAAAACTATAAATTTTCTTATGTATGATGTCATATCCATGTGATCGAGTTGCACGTGCAGTTTCCGATTGGCGCTTGCAATAGACTATTTATAGATGTTTTTTCGCGTAATGTTGTCTTACAAATACCATCGTCGCTGTGACGTCATGTGAAGACGTAGATGTGACGTCATGTGCATACAGATGTCTGCCCCGTTTAAATTTCACATCAATAAGAAAATAAAAACATCTGACATTTTTACACAGACATTACAATAAACAGTATTATAAATCATTAGCAACCCTTATCAAGTAGTACCCTTTCGTAACTACGTCTTTACATAACTAGTACCTTCACATAACTAGTATTGTTACATATAAACTAGCGTCCTTGCACTACCAGTATCGTTACAAAACTAGTATTTTTAGACATTAAGTCAACTAGCATTTTACATTACTAGTACCTTTACATAAATGCTAATCTTTACATAAAGAGTTGCATAATTTTGGCGTAACTAGTGCCTTCGCATTACTAGTAATGTTACAAAACTACTGCAGCCCAATACAGTAAACACGTGTGTAACCGGGCAAGGCCTTACTATGTTTATCTGGTAGGACGATGAGCTAAAAAGATAATAGTATTAAAATGATGCAACAATGCTAGTTATGCAAGGATTACACAACGAGTTAGGTAAGGATGATGCAACTAGTCATGTAAGACGTCGGTGAAGGTTAGACATCAAGGTATTAAGATATGCCAAAAAAGTTACTCAAGCAACTGGATATGATTTTGGAAACGGTCAGACGTTTCAGGTAGCATCCACTAGCTTTCGTTAGTGTTAGTTAATATGTAAGAATACCGTACTGTGCAGTGGTAGTATATGATTGTTATATTTGTGATGTAAGAATGATATTTCTAGTTGGTGAGTTGGTGAAATACATAATGAAAAGTAAACTGTTCTCCAACTCAAGGATCTAAGGTCTAAGGTAAGGTCCAACTCAAGGCGCGAAAATAACCAGAAATTTTCTAACGAATCGCTCACAGTTTTCATCAGCTTTATAACCAGAATGCTGTGGACACGTGACTTTTAGCCACGTGTGACGTCAGTAATGGGTCAGCTTTATCATAACATGGTTACATTACGTCAAGATACCAGTCATAAAAATATACTAGTAATTTAAAATACTAGTTGACGTAATGTCTTAAAATACTTGTTTTGTAAGAATACTAGTTGTGTAACGACGCTAGTTAATATGTGACAATTATACTTGTGTAATAGCACTAGTTTTGTAACAATCTTAGTTATGTAAAGACAATAGTTATATAGATATGCTAGTTGTGTAAGGATACTAATCTAGAAGGGTTGTTAATGATTTTATAATACTGTTAATTGTAATTTCTGTGTAAAAATGTCAGTGTAATTTATTGCTGCCAATTTTATCTTATGGATGTGAAATTCAAACGGGGCAGACATCTGTCTGCACATGACGTCACAGCTACGTCTACACATGACGTCACGCCTTTGATGCTGGTAGGAAGACAATATCACGTGGACTAAACCATTCATAGTGCTGCCGAACATCGAAAACTGCACGTGAAACTCAATCACGTTAATATGACATCATACATAAGGAAATTTATAGTTCTGACTCCTCAAACCAGCATCTTAGCTGTAGCACAATGTGCAGACGCAGTTGTGAAGTCATGGATAGACACAAGTCTTTCCAAGAAAACATCATTTAGATTTCATGACCATTAGAAGGTTAAAAAGTGAAAAAAACATATTTATTGTAAACATTTTTCACTTAAATTACAATAAGCATCACTTACGTTGATACAAATTGATATCTTTCCATAACCAATGAGTCCTTGACATAACTAGTTGTATAATTCTTATGTAAACAGTTGTATAATCCTTGCATAACTAGCATTATTGCATAACTAGTATCTTTAGATAACGTTATCTTTATAGCGCATCGTCGTGGCATATAAACACAGTACGGCCTTGTCCGGTTATAGATATACATAACGTGTTTATTGTATTGGGGTGAGACGCAAAACATCCTGCAAATTATCTTTAAGAAAGCACCAGGAATAAACAGAAAAGTTAAGAATAGACCTGGGAGATGATAAGAAACTCTTCAGAGCAATCAGAGGAAGGCCGTTAAACTGTATAAAAGAGCACACATCTCGTTCCTCAGTCACTCAAGTCCCCACTCGACACCCGAGAAGACAGACTGGTAAGTTGATGACTTGTTGCTTATCCTAACTTGCTTTATATTTTAGTCATCACTTTGTACTGTTTCCTTACTGTAACACTGCTGCAATTGTTACCCCGTAGTCTAATTGCAACACCTGGGGCAATGGATATTCTTACCAGACTGATCCACGTTTTACAAACCCAAACCTGTTCATCTGTAGACTCTGATTTAGGTGCTAGTACTACGGATAAAAAAATGTAGTCTTATTGAAACACCTGGAGCAATGGATATACTAGTTTTCTGACAAGACAAATCCATAAAGCATCTTTTCCACTTTTTCAACATAGCTGAACAAACCCTGGTCATCAACGCCTGGTCTACCACTCGCAATAGTAAATTATTCTAAATTTTCACTGCTTTCGAAGTTAAAATGACTTTATATGTTTTGATTTTACCCTAACGATGTCACTATGTGCCTTTTTTCAGCTACTGACATCACCCAACCAAACCACCAACCAACCAACCATGACTCCCTTCCTTCTGTTCTTCGTTGCCCTGGCAACCGCTTCTCCAATGAGGAGGCAGACTATGATGCTGGATGCTAACGGTGACGGCATGATCTCCAAACAGGAGGTCCTGGATGCCATCACTCTGCACGACGCTCTTGTCGCCTTGGACATTGATAGTACGTCAATATACATTGCATATAATACATGTAGGGCCCGGTCACATTTTTCGTACGATAGGCATATTTCGGCTATATGTCCGACATTGTACAAACTTTAGGCAGTCCGTCTAACTCATTTTGTTCCCACAGACGACGGGTTCCTCTACCTGCCGCAGATCGTCGAACTCTTCGGTACCGGAGACATCTTTTACCAGCTGAACAACAACGGCGACGACCATCTCACCATCGGCGAGTTCCAGCATGGGCTCAACCTGGGCGAGTTCTTCGACCTCTTCGACAAGAACGGTACGTTTTCTGTTTATATATTGGCTTCGCAGATGACTATCGTCATTAATTTCAAGATGTCAAACCAAAGACTGGTCTACTTCCAGCGGAACGAACCACCTAAACCTTTCGATAGGTGTGGTGGGTTCTTTAGTTTGCCCGGAGTGTGGCTCTATCGAACTTTAGGGGGTTAAATGTGAACTTTGCATGGATGGGGCACATTTTACGATAGACTGTAAGCATAGTTTAGAGATTACAAGACACCTATGTTTACTACATCTTGTTGCATAACCTACTAGACAAGAACATATTTAGTTGGCTTGGTTTGAAATGAGCTCTAGAATTTGTTTGGTTCGAGGCATTTTTCGGAATTATCAAAACATGCTCACTTCATTTCATCTTGTTTGATGCCTGCAGCTGACGGATTCCTGGACATGTCGGAATCGTACCAGATGAACTACATCTACAACACCATCCAGAACCCCGACGCTGCCATCACCAACGCTCTCGACGCCAACGGGGACGGCAAGCTCTCTAAGCTGGAGGTTCTGGGCGCCTTCACACTGGATGAGTTCATGGTCGCCATGGACCCCAACGGTACGAAAACGGCTGCTTCTATTTACATTTTCTATCTGCACCTGTATGGCAGGCTTTAGACGTAACATGCCAGCTTCTGTATCTGTATCCGTATCTATATAGTCGATAGAGGTATATACACTTGGTCATCCATTCTATCAATGACATAAGTAATGGATAAACTGTGATACCTGCATCTGTGAAGCAGGCTTTAGGGGTAGCATACCAGCTTCTGTGTCTGTATCCAGATCTGTATTGTTAGTGTAACCTCCTATTACCACAAACACTTGGTCATCCATTCTACCAATGGCATAAGTAATGGATAAAGTGTGATTAGAAGTCGGTATCGTCCCCCATCCCGGTTCAATAATGTTTGATGGACCCGATGAAGGAATCGCGAAGTAAATCCGGCCCGTTGTTTTCCCTGCAGGAGACGGTTTCCACACCGTGCAGGAGCTGACGCCCGCCTTCGGCGCTGATACCCAGGCTATCGTGAACCTCCTGGACGCCGACATGGACGGCCAGCTGTCCTATGACGAGGTCAAGGGCGGAACCTCCCTGGAGGGAATCTTCGACATCTACGACGTCAACGGTTCGTTTTCCTACTTTGTGCTTTTGAGAATCCGCAAAGGTTAATTTCGTAGCGTCCTGGTATGTAATTGTGATGCCAAAATGACTGTTTTAAGTGAGTGAAACAAATTGTAACGGAAGAACTAGACTAGGCTAGATAAGACAATGGTGTGTTATCAATAAACATGTGTCCTACTAAATGAATAAACTTTATTCATAAGTCTGGTGCCTTACAGGACCAGCCTGTATATATGTATTAGAAGTAAACATAGAATAGATTAGGCGATTTGAAATTTTACAGAACAGAGGTATATTTTACAGATTAACATTATCAAACAATACTTAATATTTTCTAAATTAATACAATGCAGGGGCACATAAACAACATTGCCCCGCCGCATATCCAAAATTTGACAGATCTTTTTGTATTAATGCGCTCGCAGGTGATGGCTACCTGAGTCTTAACACTACCGAAGCCGACGGCATTCTGTACGTGTACGGCGTCATCAAGACCGACCCCAACATCGTGCAGGGCATGGGTCCGGACGCTGACGGTGACGGCTGGATCAGCCTGGCTGAGGTGGACATCGCCATGACCATGCACCAGGCTCTGGATGCCGCAGACCTTGATGGTACGTTTCGTATTTTTTCTTTTTTTGAATAGGTGTAAGGTACAGGGGCACAACTTTGGAGCCTGTTAGGGAATTCATAAGAACCTAATTCTAATTCAAAATCAACAACGCTAACTACAACCACGCCTTGATAACCTCTATTTTTCTTATGATACTTTGGACCTGCAGGCACCTTTCTTAACATGATCTTACCAAACGTCTTCCTCATCTTGTCCGTGCAGATGACAACCACTTGGACGCTCAGGAGTTCACCATGTACGTTGGAACCCAGCTTCTCTTCAACAGGTTGGACCACAACAACGACGGGATCCTGAGCTTCGGCGAGATGCACACCCTCCGCCTGGACGACCTCTTCAACTACCATGACATCAACGGTAGGATTTCCTCCGTTGCCTAGCCTGACTAAATCACGTTTCTAGCAGCCTTACACACGTCAGGCCCCTAGCCTCTAGCAGTGCTCCACTGATAAGACCCCTAGCCTAGCCTGACTACATTGTGTTTCTAGCAGCATATATTTAACTGGTTAGGCCTATAGTCTAGCCTAACATCACCCGTCTAGCATCCCTTCGACTGGACAGGCCCCTAGAATCCTGAGCCCCTATTGCATTGTTTTTCATAGCGATAAAGAACCTTAATGTCTCATATTGGTAGTTCTGTGATTGGGAATGGGTCTCGAGTTACATGGATCTCGGGGAGGACGCCCAATTTTTTACTAAAATGGTCTAAACGATCGTTCAACGGTTCCCATCTTTTTTTTCAACAAACTTAAAACAATCGCTTTTTCACGTTCTTCTTATTGACTGTTTCAGGTGACGGTTTCTTGGATGCCTCCGAGTCCGATAAGATGATGTTCCTCTATGACAGGGTCATGGCCTAAAGTCAGCAAACACCGTCAGACCGGTGCCTATTGTAAGTATCACTCTCTTCGTTCGTTAGCCAGGTTGCTAGATCATAGTAAGGATACTACATAGTGGAGTCGTGTGGCGTAGCGTGGGGTCGTGTGGCGTAGCGGCAGAGTGCGCGACTCGGAACTAAGTGTCCCGGGTTCGAGTCCTGACATGCCACCGATCTTGTGCCCTTGGGAAAGGCACTTTACACGGCTTTCCTCACTTAGCTCAGGTGTAAATGAGTATTGTCCTGTAATGTATGTGTCCCCTGTGTTGGTGGCGGCATTGATATAAGTTGAAGAAACTTGAGTGTGTCGTCACCACGTCTTGTGATTACATGTTGGGAAAAAAAATATACGAAAATTGTCTAACGCACACGCTGGACCATGGAGGTTCTGCACGTCTTATAACTAGTCGATTACTGTCTATGTAATATCTCTGAGCGCTCACTGCCATATCCTAGCCTATCGTAGGGGCACAAATTATAAAAAGCAACATTTCAAGTACAAATGGACGACAGTACCGTGAAAACCAGTTAGTGAAAAAGTTTAGATATTCACCAGGAATCCTATTATGAAAGTTCATCTGTGTTGGTAGTTACATGTTTAGAGTTAAAACTTTTGGTCCAACACAACAAAGTTCTCTCACCTAGAGCTTTCGACCAGTCACTCTGGTCTTTCTCGGTAGACTGACCCAGTGAAGCTTGTCACGTGGCTTCTTTGAAGTGTGACGTCAACACTGGGTCAACGGTATCTGGTAGACGATGTCGGCCCCCGTCGCGGTTCAATGGCATCTTAATTTTTCTATGCAAATCACATTTCAAGACCTACTGATTATTCACCTTTTCCTCATTTCCGTTGCAGTTCACCCACCTGGCACCTATTTCCTGGCGCAGTAGCAACAATGCAAATGTCGTTAAACTTCAGTACGGAGAGTTAAACTCGAAGTGCTAGTGCTAGCTTAACCATGCGTACATGTATCTAATATGTACAATAAAGGTCCTTATTTATTCATTGCTTAGCCCAGTGGGGCAAACTGTACAATAAAGTTCTTCATTCGTTCATTCAGAAACTGTCATTGTTTCATTTTTCTCTTGAAGAATTACGTTAAATGACAGGTACAGTTAAGTTATTATCTAAACATAAATGCACAGTAGCTGCAATTGGGTGTGATTCCGCTAGACGGTGCAGTTCTAATTGGTAACTTTGAATACACAGTTCGAAGTAAATTTTGTTCTGCATACCTACAACTTGAAGAAAATTACCTGCACCAAATTTTACCTGCAATTGTCAGAGTTTAGAAAATACTGGTCACTTAGAAATGTTAAGAAACCCTTGCCCTTATGTGGTACCAGACAACACACAAAAAAAATCCACACACACACACACACACGAACACACACATACAC
The DNA here is from genome assembly GCF_001625305.1 of Branchiostoma belcheri. Taxonomy (NCBI): domain Eukaryota; kingdom Metazoa; phylum Chordata; class Leptocardii; order Amphioxiformes; family Branchiostomatidae; genus Branchiostoma; species Branchiostoma belcheri. The sequence continues at coordinate 1,274,332 of NW_017804442.1, forward strand.
ATGCACACACACATACACATGTACACACACACACACACACACATACACACAAACACACACACACACACACACACACACACACACACACACACACGCAAGAATTCTTAAACTAGCGGCCGTAGAGTTAGCCCCAGCCCTAACCTTAATATGTCAGAAATCTCTAGAATCAGGCCAAATCCCGTCCACTTGGCTACACGCAAACATCACTCCCATCTATAAAAAAGGTGATAGGACGAAATCTTCTAACTATCGCCCCGTCTCTCTTACTTGTGTTTGTAGTAAGGTTATGGAGCACATTATCCACTCCCAGATAATGGACCATTTTGATATGTATTCTATCCTAACTGAAAACCAACATGGTTTTAGGAAGAAACATTCGTGTGAGACTCAACTTGTCCAAACCACAAATGACTTAGCCCTTTCCTTAGATTCCAAATCACAAACTGATCTAATCATAACTGATTTCGCCAAAACCTTTGATAAGGTTCCTCATAACCGTCTTCTCTTAAAACTACATAATTACGGTATCCGAGGCAAACTCCTCCAGTGGATTTCTAACTTCCTAAAAAAACGTAAACAAAGGGTGGTAGTTGGGGGGGAACATTCAGATTGGGCAGAAGTAGTTTCTGGAGTACCCCAAGGCACCGTACTAGGGCCTTTATTGTTCCTAGTATACATAAATGATCTGGCTGATAACCTTAACTCTAACATCAGGCTTTTCGCCGACGACTGTGTCATTTACAGAGAAATAAATAACGACAATGACCATATCCTACTACAAGATGATATAAACATGTTAGACGCATGGCAGAGCAATTGGCAAATGAAACTACACCCTGATAAGTGCTACGTCATGCGCTACACCCATAAACGCAAAACTAAAGTATTTGACTACAAACTAGGGAGCCATACACTAGCTGAGGCTAATAATCACAAGTACCTAGGGGTTATCTTAAACAACAAACTTTCTTGGACTGAACACATCCATCATATTACTTCCAAAGCAAATAAATCATTAGGTTTTATTAAACGCAATCTCTATAGCTGTCCTAAATCAGTTAAGATTAATGCATACACTAGCTTAGTCAGACCCCATCTTGAATACGCTAGCGCTGCATGGGATCCGTACTGCAAGGAACATATTCACAAGTTAGAATCGGTCCAGAAAAGAGCGGCCAGATTTGTTTCTAATACCTACGATACTTATGCCAGCACTACCAAATTGGTCACAGATTTAGGGTGGGACACATTAAAGGACAGACGCACAGCAAGTAGACTCACATTACTTCAGAAAGCAAGACACTCAAAAACAGCCCTTCCGGTCAAAACCTTGTTGACGCCTATCCCGCGCCAATCGCGACACTTCAACTCCAACTCATACAAACCTCTAACGTTTCACAAAGACTGCTACAAATATTCATATTTTCCACAAACTGTCAGAGATTGGAACATTTTGCCCCAAGAGATAACTGATACTGCGGAACCCACGAAGTTCAACGCTGCAGTACTACAACACCTGAGGAAGCAGCAATAACGCATCGCACAGCTCCCCTGCACGTTTTACCCCAATCTAGGGGTGTTGTGCAGTACCCGAACAAGACAAGACAAGACAAGACAAGACATGCAAACACACACTCACACACACACACACTCACACACACATACACCTATATAAACCCAATACATGAACCAGTGCAGGTTCGGTACGGGTACTCTGAAATACCTAGCCCCACAGCTCGAATTTTACGTGCAATAACCTGCATATGGTGTCATTTAGAGTAATTCAATGGGTCGAAAAAATCTTTAAAACAAACAACCAGTATCAGCAAGGGACCAGACCTGAAGCACAGAGGGCTAGGTCCTCCTACAACAGAAAAGAAACGATGAGAGTTAAGGGAGCTCGCGAGGCACAAGACACAGTGGAAGAAGATAAGAAAACACTGAACGCAGCTGTAGGACTTTCCCATGATTGCATATGCAGAACAAAGTTTTCTCACCTAGATATTTGGACCAGTCACTCTGGCCTTCCTCAGTAGACTGACCCAGTGAGGCTTGTCACGTGACTTCAAGTGTGACGTCACACTGGGTCAAGGGTCAACATCTTGTCGGCCCCCGTCGCGGTTGAGTGATTTCACACTTGTCATACATAGCCTATCATTGCCTTTCCAGACCATGGTCGGGAGCAGGTCGAGAGGTATTCATATGTAGTTGGAAAGGCTGTTTACAGGTCTTTAAGAGTCGTTTTGAAAAGTCAAAGTCCGCTGAAAACTGATATAAGGGCGAACAAGACCGTGCTTATGCGCTAAAACAGACCAGGCATACTCATAAGACGCCATATTTTTGCAGCTCCACTTCCTAAACTGCACTAATTTGCTATTGAGTAGGGTTGATTCAACATACGTTGCTATAAAGACATAGTCATAAAATTTACTGATGGTATGGTCTTAATGATAATATGTTACATAATGCAGGTTTAATCATTAACAATTATCTATACAGCCGCTAGTTTTCCCTGATGGTTGTAGGTTTTATTTGTAACCGTAAATATTTCTTTTATCAGGCGAATAAGTGGCACTACCTCTGTGCGTGTACAATCTTTGTAAGACAATAATAGAGACCAAAAACTACATTGCATTTCATCGGTATTTATTCTTTGAACTACAGTATACAGAAGAAGCCCAGGCTGTTCCCCGTTGTTCATGCTGCAAAGACCGACCATCCAACTGTTGGTGAAAAAGAACAAAGGTTAGTAAAGCATTTCATGAACATTTCTGATTATAAAGTTTGACAGATTGATGTAGAAAAGAGTTCTGTAGTGAATATTTTGTTCTTGCTGGGAGAGAAAAAAGGATCGATGTTGCTTGATTATCGATAAGTAGCGTTCTATCATTTGAAATAGTTGTCATTGATTCTAACCCATGTCTAGCTACTGTGGGTAGATCACAATGATGACTAACCCCGTCCTAGCAAAACTAAGACTGCAAAAGTATCAAAAATCACCATAAGTTAATATATGGAAAACTGTAACATACCTGCAGTTTAGTTAGTGCCGGCAGTGTTGCTAAAATCGTAGAACAGAATAGGGTAGTACAGGGCGATGACCTTATACTGCTCCAGGCTCTCCAGAAAGCCGTTACCTAAAAGACATGAGAGTTTCATAATCTACAAGCTTAAGCAGCATCCACTTGTCGGTGGCAAAGTCGTATTCAGTAATCAAGACCATCTTGATCCGCAAATTTTTTTTAGCTTGTAGATAGTGTGCATGACTTATGATGTGTTACCCTTCAGGGCAATTTACAGGTTATTGCTGTATCTAGAATCTGCTCAGGCACGGTTCTCGATAGTCTACATATAGTCTACGTATCCAGACCCGTACCTCGGTCAAAAATAATCTAGTACGTTAATACTATTAGATACGCGGAGACTATCCAGAACCGTGCCTGATCCTTACCCTTACCCATTCAGACATATAAATAGAGCTTGATAGGCACGGCTCTGGGTACGATAGGTATGCCAAGCAAACAAACAAGCCGTCTGTATCACATTTAGTCTACGTTGTTGGCTAAATGTTGGATACGCTGAGACTATCTAGAACGTTACCCTGCCTGATTCTAACCCTCAAGGAACTAGATAGGCGCGGCTTCGAGTACGATAGTTATGCCAAACCAACAAACAAAACAAAACAAAACAAAAGCAACGTACCATCGGCATCGCAGTAGTCGAAGAACGACCCCACGTCGATGACGGCGCGCATCTCCGCGAAGGTGACGAACCCGTCTCCATCCGCGTCCATGCGCGCGAAGTAGTCCCGGCTGAAGTAACTCAAGATGTCGATCTCGGAGAACTTGCCGTCAGCTGGGGAAACAAGTTCAGCTAAGCTCGGTATGTTTGTTGTTTGTTTGTTTATTTAAATGCAACTGTGCATAACAAGTGGCAATCAGGCAGCAACAAGGCTGGTAGCGGCTACCACTGACACATAAGTGCATAAATACAAAGTACAGTATAACTAAATACAATATCACTTAGTATATACAAATTCAATTCAATATTTACATAGCAATAAACATACAAAGTACATACAAATTCAATCAATACATAAGCAATGTAATACATAATACAATGTAAGTACAATACAAATCGATAAAATGATCAAAGTTGAAATGGAACGGTTGGAGGGTTTTTATTTACAATTGGTGTTTAGGTAATCAGGATAAGAGGTGGTGTTTGCATTTGGCCTTGAATACGGAGATGGTGGCCGACCCTGTGACCTCGCCGGGTAAGCGATTCCACAGTCGGGAGATGTATGCTAGACATAGATGTTCGGAGGGACACCACGAGTTAGCCTCTACAAGGCTTCGGGAGGCGGCTGGAAAACCGGGTGCGGCAAACTGTACGCTCTAGCAGACCAACTCCCCCGGCATGTTATCTCTGTTTGGCCAAGAACATCATATGGCCAATTTCTACTCTTTACCAGCCGCCTTCCGAAGCCTGACAGAGGCTAACTCCTGGCGTCCCTTCGAACATCTATGTCGAGCATACATGTAGTGTCGGACAGGTCATTGTTGCTCGGACCACGTTCATCCTCTTTCTTTTTCTGTGTGTCAAGAGTGATCATCGCATGTCTTTTGTGGTTAAATAAACGTATAATAAATCTCGTGTTGTACAGTATGTTAGAACGGAGCACAGGAAGAATAGCTACTGTCTTGTACATGTATATATGCTAAATGTGGATGCCAATAAAGTGAAGGTTAATACCTACCATCAGCATCGTTTGCCAGCATGATTTGCTCCAGAGTCATGGCGCTCATGACCTCCTGCTTGGACAGTTTCCCGTCGCCGTCGGTGTCCAGGTTCGGGTCGGCTGGGAACGCGGCCCCCACGTTCTGGATCAGGTTGTACACGCCCACGATGCTCCTCTGCTCAGGGTCTTCCAGGAACCCACTTCCTAGAAGATGGCCGCCAGAAACGGAAGATTAAAATCCTTGCCCTGCGGGGCCCATATATGTATATGAGTTGCACATACAGTGCCATCTATATAGTGCCCTGTATATGTACGATTTGGGGGTATTTCTCGTGCTAAATACATTATACATGGTGATCAGGTTATACCAAAGACGTGGAGACTATCCAGAAACGTGTTTGATCCTAACACTAGCCCATAAACTAGATAGACATGGTCCTGGGTACAATAGTTATGCCAGGTTGCACCAAAAAGGTGAAAATGGAGATTTGCGAAGAAGGAGAAGACTAAAATTGATTTAAGGGGCCACGTTCTGGATCAGGTTGTACACGCCCACGATGCTCCTCTGCTCAGGGTCTTCCAAGAACCCACTTCCTGGAAGATAATATAGTCAGTTTCGGTTTATTTGTTTACCAGTAATTACAGCACAGGCCATTTTGGCCTGCTTTTCAGGTAATCCTGGATACACATCAAAATACATACAACAAATACACAGTAACTAAATCAAGTCCTGTTCTTAATGACCTGTTTAAAACTCCTGAGACTAAGGAGCTGTTGTTGCTGTAGCGGCAGAGTGTTCCAGATTAGTCTTTATTTGCGAAAAATTCCTGAAGGCTAATTGCTTGTACAGATACTATACGGTGCAATACAATAATAGGGAACAGACAACTACTACTAGCTCCTCTGTCCTGGGTCTTCAATGAAACCACTTCATGGAAAATACATGTAGCCGCGTGAAATGGAAACCATGGAAACGTGTTGCCTTGGATACGGTATGAACAAGCGACAGTGGAAGATACTGACAGAAAAATTCCTCTGTTCAAGCTCTTCACCCACTTCCTGGAAGGTGGCCGAAAAAAAAAGATTAAGACCGTTAGAATATTTTTTATTGACTCGACTAATGTGTAGGGAGGACTTTTGAATGGTGTACTACAACCAAGGTCCAACAAAGCTTAATACATTATGCATAATGGTCAGGTTGTGCCAAAAACATTTTTCAGTGGCTTCAAAAGACAGTATGGATTTGGCAAGACAGTATCCATCGGCCACCAGGTGGCAAATGGACACTCTTCTGGCCAATGGATTCTGCCTTGCCACCGTATGATCTGCTTGGAGAATAGTTGGGTCGACCTCTGTGCCTTTTCCCCATGCTTGATGTGGTTCTGGAAAATAGAGATCATATTACCGTCTATGTCGTTGAAGTCGTAGACGTCTCCCATGTCCATGACCTTGCGGAACTCGCCGAAGCTGACCTTGCCGTCCGCGTTGGCGTCGAGCGTCTGGAAGGTCGTGGGGTTAAAGGTGACCTCCATCTGAACTTGGCTGAAGGCGCCGTCTTCTGCTCAACACAGAATAGAAGTACACGTATGGTCAGGTATACTTAACCTCTAATGCTGCCACTGACATATATGTTGCACGTACACGTAGTTTGTCGCCTACGTATATGCTGTAAGTAGGGTGACATTATTATGTTTACCGAAGGAAAACATATTGTTTTTGCCCCATTTCCATTTCCTCTTCTCCAAACACTAACCTCTGACCTGGCCAATGGCCTCTTTTGTTTACGTCTGTCACCATAGTAACTGGTGTCGGGTTACACAATGTGACACACACACAATGTGGCAATTTCATTGTAGGCATTTAGACTCCTGTCACCATATACATGTATGTGAATGTGTTTGAGTAAGAATTAACAGAGCAGACCATATCCGAAGGTAAACATTATGCATTTGCTTTGCAACTGTTACTTTTCTAGTTCATAAATGTTTTTAGTTTAGTTTAGTTTTGCATGCCGTTGGGAAACTTAAAGGCACTTTACACGAATCTACTGACGTGAAAACGAGTATGTCTGTTGTCCTTGTTGGTGGCGGCATAGAAATAAGTTCACAAAACTTGAGTGTGCCGTCGCCATGTCTTGTGATGAATGTTGAAATGCCATTGGGAAACTGGGAAAGAAAAAAAAACATGGCCTTACGGTCGTCGTCCGCCGCAGCAAAGACCTGGTCCAGGGTGATGGCGTTCAGAACCTCGTCCTTGGACAGAAGCTGGTCCCCGTCCGCGTCTATCTGGTCCCTGCTGTAGTACCACAGGCCGTGCGTGAAGACCTCCGTGAAGATGAAAACTATCTTATCTGCCTCTGGGCCGTCCAGGTACCCGTCCACTGCGGAGGGGGTGTAGACGAAATCTTTAAAATCGTTGTACTACTTGTTATACTACTTAGCAGACTTCTTAAGTTAGGATTATGTTGATGATAGCACAGTTACAGATTACACAAAATTCACTAGTAATTTCTAGGCAGGTAAGTCTCTACGCGACTGGTGTCTTAACCGGCATCCAGCAAAAATAAGTTGCCATAAGACTAGTATGTGCGTGTTGCTCGCAGTCAGCCATCTGAAATATGTATTGTAGAATGCGTATTGCAAGGGATATGAAGGAAAGGGTGCACTCTCTCTCTCTCTCTCTCTCTCTCTCTCTCTCTCTCACACACACACACACACACACACAAACACACACACACACAAACACACAAACACACATGCAAACACACACGCACACACAAGCATACGCACACACACATGCACACACACACATACACACCCGTTCACACACACACACACACACGAGTAATACACACTCACACCAGTATTACATATAGCACATACTGTTGGTGTCCTCCCTGTCGAAGATGCGCGCCATGTTGGTTCCCGCGCGAACCTCGTCGTAACTGACTCTGCCGTCGTGGTCGGCGTCGAGAACGTGGAAGATTTGCGCGTCGTCCGTCAGCTGAAAGACTTGCAGCGGGCTGAAGAACCCGTCGCCTGCGCGACAGATAAAGACCATTAGCCGGGACGGAGGGTGATACATACTCCCATCGACATTTGACCCATCGCTCCCGGCATCTTTAACCCACAATTGGAGCCTCCAAGATAGTGACGCTTGTTGACCAGATAAATGGTATGAGGCTTGCTCAGCAGAAGGCAGATCTCAGTATTTTATGAACGAGAGAAACAAATACAAATTTCGTGCCAAGTGGCAAATTGAGCAGGGAGAAAGTTGGGTAACGTTATGGATGTTTATCAAACTTGGCATACCGTCGTGGTCCACGGCTAGGATAGCCTGATCCAGAGTCATGCTGGCCAACACCTCGGACTTGGAGAGTCTGCCATCACCGTCAAGGTCCATTATGCCAAACGTGCTCTGCCTGTACGTGTACGTAACATAGAACTACATCACGATGGAACAAGCTTATTTGTGAATGCTTCCCTAATGAAAAGACTTGAAAAGTTTAAATAAAGGTTAAACAAATAGCTGTCTTAGTATACAGTCCAGTACTGTAAGCTAAAACCATGGGGTCGTGTGGCTTAAACGGTAGCGTGTTCGGATCAGGACTAAGAGGTCCCGGGTTCAAATCCTGCCCATGTCACCGATCTTGTACCCTTAGTAAAGGCCCTTTACACGACTTTCCTCACTTCACTCAGTTGGAAATGAGTCCCTAGCATCGGTTAGAGACGTTGCGAAACAAACAAACAAAACATATGATTGGTTTATAAGCTATGTTTTCTGGCAGTTAAGACACGTTGTATTATAGATAACGGTACATTACGCACCTGCGCACTGGAGAGGCCGTCGCCATGGCAACGAAGAACAGAATGAAGGGTCCCATTGTTGATTCGGTGATGAACAAAACCTGCGTATGTCGACAGCAACTGTTAGTAGAGAATAGCCTCTACCAGGCTTCTGTAGGCAGCTGGAAAGAGTAGAAATCGCCAAATAGAGAGATAGCATACCAAGATAGCGACCAACTGTTCTCCCCTGCCGACCAAACTCCCCTGGCATGCTATCTCTCTATTTGGCCGATTTCTACTCTTTCCAGCCGCCTCCCGAAGCCTGGTAGAGGCTCAGTAGAGAAGATAAACCTCAAGGCACTTTCAATAGATCATCCGAAGGATCATCAAAACCTTTACTTTAGAGGCTTGTAACTTAATGTAAACATAAAAATTTTATTGGATCGGGTTATGAAATACAGTAACGGAATAGTTTAAACAAAATAAAAGATGATCACCATTGCATTTTTCGTTCCAAACATATCATAGTGAATACGGACATGTCCAAATTAATATTGTCATCTGATACTACAAACAATATAATATAAGATACTGGCTCGAAATACGTACGCTGGTTTTTTTCACAAACCTATTTTAGCTCCCTAGTCCTTCTAGACTGGTTGTAGCGGAAAGGATTTAGGACTCGAGAGCTAATCACCAAGCAGATCTTTTGGTGGGGGTAAGACACCACTCGGGCGGGGAAATGGTTACAGATTGGCCTATTTGATACTGTCATAACCCCACCAAAAGATCTGCTTGGAGATTATCGAGAGCTATAATAGGTTTGTTAACCAGGCTAGAGTCCTACATTCTCTATTTTCGGAGAGAATGTAGGACTCGGGAGCTAAAATAAGTTTCGTAAACAGGCGACAAAATACGATACTACCTCGGAGTACTGTAAGTGTAGCATTTGGGGTCGTTTGCGTAGTGGCAGCGTGCTCGACGCAAAAACCAAGAGGTCCCGGGTTCGAGTCCTGACATGCCACTGATCTTGTGCCCTTGGGAAAGGCACTTTACCCGACTTTCCTTACTTAACTCAGGTGAAAATGAGTATTGCCTTGTCATTCTGTATTCGTCCCCTGCGTTGGTGGCGGCATGAAATAAGTTAATATATTATATTATTAACCGCGTGTGCTGTCACCATGTCTAGTCATGAAATGTTGGAATATAAAAAAGGGTAGTATTATGTATAAACGCCCATAGCCTCACCTGATCAGAAGACGAAGAAAATGTACTAAGACAGGGTGTGCAGGCAGCGTCTCGTTTTAGTAAAAGAACCGTGGGAGATTCTCCAGCTTCTTACAACATATTTCCAAATAGACCCGCCAAAAGGTTCAACAAAGGTGGGGAGCTAATATAAGATAGGTGTGGTAAACAGGCTAAGGCCACACCCACTTAATTTTATGGATGACTTTTTGCCTGTTCTCAAAAAAAAAGACCACGTCCTCCGAGGCTCTGGCCTGGCTCTAGGCCTGGGTAGTCAATGGTTGCTAGCGACAATACGGAGCCAGTGGTAACTCTGGAGGATGGCACCCAGGCTACCGAAGCTCCACGACTCAAGAGCTCATTACATGCGTGCAGTGTCGATTCATAAATTCCGCAAAAAGCCAGCATGTGCAGGCTTGTCGTATACGTCGCTATGTACTGCCGCTAATTCACAGTACCAGTTTTGTATTCCTGTGGTTTAGTAGCATTTTTATTTTTGGCCGGATTTTTTTTATTCGCCCGCACGCACTAGTTTGGGGGTCTTCAGAGGATGTCATCCATAAAATTACGTCGGTGAGGCCTGAACAGGCGCTACAATGTACAATACAGTGATAAAGGTCAAAGGGTCAACAAAGGTGACATTATCTAACAATAGGAGATAACAACTTCCTCTATGGACAGAGATAATGACGAAAAGTACGGTGGCCGACAGGTACAACTGTTGATGTGTAATACGTATCTAGAGATGCTGACTATATTCCAACATGTAATCACAAGACGTGGGAACGGCACACTCAAGTTTTTTTCAACTTATATTAATGCCGCCAGCAACACAAGGGACAATACAATACACATTTTCCCCTGAGCGAAGTGAGGAAAGTCGTGTAAAGTTCCTGGCACAAGATCGGTGGCACAAGATCGGTGGCATGTCATGACTCGAACCGGGACCTCTTGGTTCCGAGTCGAACACTCTGCCGCTACGCCACACGACCCCACGCTAAGTATTGACTATATATACTATTGACTATGTATATTATGTTCAGAAAGTACAAGTCAGTGGGTGTTACTTTCTGGCCCTAAAACTAGTATACATACGTTTGTCAAAATCCTTAGAGGTTGTACTTAAACAGTATATCAATATCAACAAACCCGTTTTTCGAAAAGCACCCAATCGAAGTCAAATAAGTGCCACATAATTCACACTACAAAGACATAAAAATGTGAAAACTATAATACCTTTAGTCTATATGGCTAATGACAGAGAAAAGACTCTTAATATGTTTCCATTGCAGGATGAATATATATCAAGAACACGTTTTTATTTTATGTCATTTTACACAAATTTTACACATCTAACCACCCCAATTCCGGTCCTAGATAGAACCAGTAAATACCTCGTCACTATAATGTAGATAACAGATAAGTGTTAGAAAACAAATATAAACATTAACCTGCAGACTCATCACTAGATGAAAAAATGAATTATAAAACAAAGATAAACGATGACTATATAATACTTACATAATAGATATATAATAGTTATATAAAAGTTACATAATAGTTATATGATAGTTATATAAACCTTGACTATGCGGTGTTATTGACATCGGCACAGACCACGTGACTGGTTACTATGGTGATGCCCGGCGAATCTAGGCTCCCATTGGTGTTTAGATATTTTTTGATACAGCTTTACCAGGCGTTAGTCACACACTCTGTAAGCAGTTGACCTGGAGGAGACTAAGAGTATGTTTAATATGCTACAACTGCTCGTAAAGCTGTAAATCTACGCGTCCTCTCGATGGAAAGTACTTAGGCATATTTGTCCTCTTCCATATGCACGAACTCGCACAGAACTTTAATATGCCTCCCCGTTTTTTCGTTCCCAACCCCTCTGTTACTTGCATGCCGTTTCGTATAGTCTAGTCATATAAAGTCTCGCACAACATCACAGGCACAATACAGTCTACAACGCCGTCTCTCGTTCGAGAATCTCATACGGCTTCATCAGTTCTTCCAGCGACTTTTCCAACGCATCTGGCTCCGGTCTCGCGGTAGGGTTTTCCCGCCAACATGCCCGCATCAGCCCGTACAGATCCCCCGAGCACCCCGCTGGTCTCGGCAGCCGGATCCCCCGTCTGAGGATCACAGCGAGCTCCGGAAAACTCGGGTGAATCTTGTCGCCGTAGCACGGATCTTGTCCCAGCGTGGCGATCTCCCACAGCAGGACGCCGAAGGACCAGACGTCGCTCTGGCAGGTGTACTCGCCGGTCTCGATGGACTCCAGCGCCATCCACTTCAGCGGAAGAAGCTTGTGGCACCCGTCGTGACTCGTGGAGACGTAATCGGCGGCGGTGTAGACGTCTCGCGCCAGCCCAAAGTCTGCCAACTTGGCCACGTCGTCCGCCGTGATCAGCACGTTCCTGGCGGCCACGTCGCGATGCACGATTCGCAGACGTTGGAGTTCTCCTAGTGCGCGTGCCACGTGTACCGCGTACCGAAGAAAATGGCCAAGCAGGACGGCCAGGGCTTCGTCTTCATTGTTTCTGAACTGCTGAAGGACCCACAAGAGGTCTCCTTTTGGGGAGTATTCTAGCAGAATGTACTTTTCTTTCGACTTGGTGATCATCCCCAAGAGTTGGACAATGTGTGACCTGCGAACGTCGTGGTCTTTCTCTTCGTGCACGGCGACCAGGATGGCGGCTTCCCGGTAAAAGTCTCGGTAGGACTGCGCCTCTCCTGCGCGGACGGTCTTGGCGGCCACGACGACGTCCCCTTTCGGCGTGCGGAGCCGCGCTTGTATCACCTGCCCAAACTTTCCTATCCCTATCAGGGGACCGGGAGTAAGATGCTGGATCTTCTTCTGCCAGCGTTTGAGCCATCCCGGCTGTAGGCTCTGCGCTAGGTCCTCCTCCACACGCTTCAGCTCACGCAAAACTTCCGCTTCGTGGTCTCCTTTTTCACGAAACAGCCAGTCTTGTACAACACGAGTAGTAGTACTATAAAGATCAAGAGTACGGAGCCCATGGGAACAAGGATTTCGATTAGCGATGTAGCCTGAGTGACTCGAACCATGTCGCAGTTCCCACCTCCCCACGGTGGCACACACGCACAGCTGCCGTCCACGTTGTCACAGGTGCCGTTGTTTTGACAGCTGCAAACCTGCCGGCACCTCCAACCGTACCGGCTTTTGGGACAGGGTCCGTCGCAGTCCACTCCGTACCAGCCTGCCGTGCAGTTACACCTGCCGTCGCTACGACTACAGCTCGCCCCGTTTTGACATGTGCAGTCCCTGGTACAGTCTTTACCGTACGTGCCATGCGGACATTGTGTCTGACACCTGGTTCCCGTCCATCCCTGTGGACAGACACAACCGGCCCACCGGTCACAGCTGGCACCTTGTAGGCAATCACACACTTCCTCACAGAGTTCGCCTTTTCTGTTCTGTGGGCAATTGACATTTAACACAATGGTTGCATCGTAGACCTTTCCGTATTTGTCTGTGGCCTGGCACGTATAGAGACCGTCGTCGTGTAACTGTGCGTTGAAAATCTTTATGTCCAATTGAGTTACGCCGACTCTGACTATCTCAGAAGCATTAGGAAACCGCAGCGACAAAGTTTCGACTCCCATGTGGTACACGCGGCAGTGAATCGTCACGTTGGTGGAAATGTAGATCTCCCGCGAATCGCCAGGCGTCGTTGTTGCGGAAATGTCAGGTTTGGGAATGTCGCAGGCGACACCCTGCCAGCCGTGTTGACATTTACACGCACCATTAAACCCGTGGCAGCGGGCGCCGTTCTTACAGATACAGGTTTGGTCGCAGAGTAAGCCGAATTTCCCAACAGGACAGCCTTTTAAGTGGACGTCTATGTGTAAAGACTGCACGTGTACAATTCTTATCGGGTTTGGCGGTTTGCTTATACGCACAGGTCCTTTTAATTTGGGAACTTTACAGACGTAACGTAACGTGGTCTTGGAGGGAAACGAAACAGTGAATTCCCCATTAAGCTTCCCGCTGCGTTGCAAATATCGTGATAGAGGATGAAGGTAAAAAACCCGAAAGGATAGTTCATGACCGCTTAAGTCTGAACAAGTGAGTTTACGAACTTTCCCGGACTCCATCAGCTGCTCTGCTGCTACAATATCGTTCAGCTCATGTACGGCCCATATGGCCTTTAGCTGACATTTACTACTGTTTGCATCGAGTATATGCGTAAGGCTCGGAGTGTCACTGTCACCTATTTTTTTGCTTATTTCGGCCCTTAGTAGAAACAGATCTCCACTTTCTATTTCAGCTTCCCCGTTGAATTCAAATCCTAACAGATATTCTCCAGTGTCCTTACCGGTGGGGTTGATCGGAGTTTCACACGTCTCGTTGTACACGGGAGGATAGCCCGACACGTCGGTAACCTGTATCAAGACGCTCACGACCTCCTCAACTAGACCACCGACGCGAATCTTGATGTTATATTCCGACTGTACTGACCAGTCCAGAGGGTTGGCGACCACAAGGGCGCACTCCTCGGTCAGACGGAACCTGCCGTACGGATCTCCCTCCGTTTTCGCACACGGAAGTTCCGCTTTTCGTGTGGCCAACAGCGCGCTGGCAGCGACAATCTCTGTCCCAAGGTTCGCCGTTTCAGGCACGGACACGCTGAGGTTGCGACCTGCCGACAACCTGGCCCAACTCGGGACGCCGTAGACAACAAGCAGAAGCGATATTAGTAGGTTATAAGCCATGACAAAGCCGTTTGTGGGAATAATGTTGACAGTGGAAAAACCCAACACCAACGCAGGGGCACAACTCGTCGTGTCCTGTTCAGCAGTGACGTTCCTCGTAATTATCTCCTATTTTTAAATTGTATCGCTCAAGGGAAAGTTCCCTCGTTAAAGGCGCCTAATTTGTTACATCTGATCGCTCTCAGTGCTGTTGCGAAATACTGTACACTATTTCGACACTAAGATACATCTGTCCCTTTCTTACACACTTTCGCACCGACAGGACTCTTAAATTATTGACCTGTGAAAGAGACTTATTTTGTTACACTGTGTTTACCATACACATACGCGCGCAAGCACACGCACAGAGAACATGGTAAGTCATGGAAGGAAGAGACAGCTAATAAAGGCAGTATCCATTGTCCAGACCGTATTCATTTGCCAATGGATTTCCCTTGCCAAGTTGATATTTTGCAGCCACCGAAACATCTGCTTGGAGATTAGCATGACTTTCCAGGGGACGGCGTGCTTGTCGGGTAAGCTGCGTCACGTGATCGTCGACGTGGCGTTACCATGGTAACCAGCACCATGCAGGTTGTCGACTTTGATTTCAGCTGAAAATGTTAACGTAATAAACTCATTTCATAAGGTCTTCTGTAACTTATGATTTGTTTATTCCCCGCCTTTGTCGCTCTTGTTATCTTTGTATGATCTGTGAGTGCGTATTCATGTATCAAAATTAATTTCTTATTCTAAACTGGTTGAAAATCATGACGGTGTGAGGGTGTATAAGAAATACTGGGACCGCACAATTGTAACATATTAGGTTTGCAACAGCACTGAGTGAGAGCGTACCATTATGTTTGCAACAAACTCAAGGACCTTCAACAAGCGAGCATTCCCTTAGGCGATATACCAGTTAAATAGGAGATAATTACCAGGAACACGACGGGTTGTGCCCCTGCGTTGGTGCTGGTTTTTTTTCACTGTCAACATTATTCCCACAAACCGCTTTGTCATGGCTTATAACCTACTGATATCGCTTCTGCTGGTTGTCTACGGCGTCCCGAGTTGGGCCAGGTTGTCTGCAGGTCGCAACCTCAGCGTGTCCGTGCCTGAAACGGCGAACCCTGGGACAGAGATTGTCGCTGCCAGCGAGCTGTTGGCCACACGAAAAGCGGAACTTCCGTGTGCGAAAACGGAGGGAGATCCGTACGGCAGGTTCCGTCTGACCGAGGAGTGCGCCCTTGTGGTCGCCAACCCTCTGGACTGGTCAGTACAGCGGGAATACACAGTCAAGATTCGCGTCGGTGGTCTAGTGGACGAAGTCGTGACTGTCTTGATACAGGTTACCGACGTGCCGGGCTATCCTCCCGTGTACAACGAGACGTGTGAAACTCCCACCAACCCAACCGGTAAGGACACTGGAGAATATCTGTTTAGCTTGCAACTCAAAGGGGAAGCTGAGATAGAGAGTGGGGATGTGGTTTTACTAAGCTCCGGAGTGAGCAAGCCACGAAATACATGGGAAAAAACGAGCCTCAGACAGGCACCATGTCCGCTGGACGAAGAAAGTGGTACTTGTCGAGTGAAGGCTATATGGCCTGTACATTCTCGGACTGATATTGTAACAGCAGAGGAGCTAATTACGTACGGGAAAGTCCGTAAGGTGACTTGTCGTACAGATTTCAGCAGTCATAATTTTGCCGAGCTGTTTGATTATGGACTTGATTCACAACATCCTGTCTTTCCTCTGACACAGTGTTTACGTACGAGTGGGAAATTTATTGCCATGGGGAATTTTTCATTTCCTTCCAAGACCACGTTACGTTACGTCTGCAAAGTTCCCAAATTAAAAGGACCTGTGCGTATAAGCAATTATAAAAACCCGATAAAACTTATAAACGTGCAGTCTTTACACATAGACGTCCACTTAAAAGGCTGTCCTGTTGGGAAATTCGGCTTACTCTGCGACCAAACCTGTATCTGTAAGAACGGCGCCCGCTGCCACGGGTTTAATGGTGCGTGTAAATGTCAACACGGCTGGCAGGGTGTCGCCTGCGACATTCCCAAACCTGACATTTCCGCAACAACGACGCCTGGCGATTCGCGGGAGATTTACATTTCCGCCAACGTGACGATTCACTGCCGCGTGTACCACATGGGAGTCGAAACTTTGTTACTGCGGTTTCCTAATGCTTCTGAAATAGTCAATGCCGGTGTAACTCAATTGGACATAAATATTTTCAACACACAGTTACGCGACGACGGTCTCTATACGTGCCAGGCCAGAGACAAAGACGGAAAGGTCTACGATGCAACCATTGTGTTTGACGTCAACTGTCCACAGAACAGAAAAGGCGAACTCTGTGAGGAAGTGTGTGATTGCCTACAAGGTGCCAGCTGTGACCGGTGGGCCGGTTGTGTCTGTCCGCCGGGATGGACGGGAACCAGGTGTCAGACAAAATGTCCCCATGGCACGTACGGTAAAGACTGTGCAAGGAACTGTACATGTCAAAACGGGGCGAGCTGTAGCCCTAGCGACGGCCGGTGTAACTGCACGTCAGGCTGGTACGGAGCAGACTGCGACGGACCCTGTCCCAAAAGCCGGTACGGTTGGAGGTGCCGGCAGGTTTGCAGCTGCCAAAACATCGGCACCTGTCACAACGTGGACGGCAGCTGTGCGTGTGTGCCACCGTGGGAAGGGAGGAACTGCGAGAGGGTTCGAGTCACCCAGGCTTATACATCGCTGATCGAAGTCCTTGTTCCCCTGGGATCGGTACTCCTGTTTGCAACAGTAGTATTTATCATGCTCTATAAGACTGGCTGTTTCGTGAAAAAGGAAGACCACGAAGCGGAAGTTTTGCGTGAGCTGAAGCGTGTGGAGGAGGACCTAGCGCAGAGCCTACAGCCGGGCTGGCTCAAACGCTGGCAGAAGAAGATCCAGCATCTTACTCCTGGTCCCCTGATAGGGATAGGAAAGTTTGGGCAGGTGATACAAGCTCGGCTCCGCACGCCGAAAGGGGACGTCGTCGTGGCCGCCAAGACCGTCCGCGCAGGAGAGGCGCAGTCCTACCGAGACTTTTACCGGGAAGCCGCCATCCTGGTCGCCGTGCATGAAGAGAAAGACCACGACGTTCGCAGGTCACACATCGTCCAGCTCTTGGGGATCATCACCAAGTCGAAAGAAAAGTACATCCTGCTAGAATACTCCCCGAAAGGAGACCTCTTGTGGGTCCTTCAGCAGTTCAGAAACAATGAAGACGAAGCCCTGGCCGTCCTGCTTGGCCATTTTCTTCGGTACGCGGTACACGTGGCACGCGCGCTGGGAGAACTCCAACGTCTGCGAATCGTGCATCGCGACGTCGCCGCCAGGAACGTGCTGATCACGGCGGACGACGTGGCCAAGTTGGCAGACTTCGGGCTGGCGCGAGACGTCTACACCGCCGCTGATTACGTCTCCACGAGTCACGACGGGTGCTACAAGCTCCTTCCGCTGAAGTGGATGGCGCTGGAGTCCATCGAGACCGGCGAGTACACCTGTCAGAGCGACGTCTGGTCCTTCGGCGTGCTGCTGTGGGAGATCGCCACGCTGGGACAAGATCCGTGCTACGGCGACAAGAATCACCCGAGTTTTCCGGAGCTAGCTGTGATCCTCCGGCGGGGAATCCGGCTGCCGAGACCGGCGGGGTGCTCGGGGGATCTGTACGGGCTGATGCGGGCATGTTGGCGGGAAAACCCTACCGCGAGACCGGAGCCAGATGCGTTGGAAAAGTCGCTGGAAGAACTGATGAAGCCGTATGAGATTCTTGAGCGAGAGACGGCATTATAGAGTGTCTGGCTTCTTGTATGTATATTGGGGCCAGAAAGTGACACTGGCTTGTAGAAAAATGCGAATTACTTCCTAAACCTAATAGACATAGTCAATACCTCTAGATATTATACATCTATACAGTTGTGCCTGTCGGCCACCGTAGTTTTCGTCATTATCTCCGTCGTTTAGAGGAAGTCGTTATCTTCCATTGTTAGATAATATCGCCTTTGTTGAACCTTTGCTGTATGACTTAATCTCCAAGCAGATGCATCGGTGGCTTAAAAATACAGAATCAGACGACCATATGATATGAGTGATAGACCGTTTATTACGTAGAAGTTTTCAGCTGATGTGAAAGTCGATAACCCGGTGCTGGTCACCATGGTTACTCCACGTCAGAGGTCACGTGACACAGCCTACCCGACCATCAGCCCGTCCCCTGGAGAAACATTCAATACATTCAGGGAAAACAAACGTCAAAACAAATTTGTCCTGCGGAGCACAACAATTGCTATTTTGCACATACAGCACCATCTGTATAGCATTCTGTGTAGCTACAATTTGGGGGTTATTTCTCGTGCAACGCATCACACTTCAGTGAAACGCAACAAATGCGGAAGTAACTATGCCACTGCAGGGCAAAAAAAATTGGGGGTCTATGATCTAATTAAGACATGAAATTATTGAAAAATACTGTGCCAGGAATGTCAGCAGGACAAGGGTTAAAAACGTCACAAACATGTATTAACAGTTTCCCTCTGACTTCAATCAGCTAAAAAGGTGATAGAATGATACACTAGAGAGAGCCTACTAAGGCTTTTACATCGAAAATGATTTTCTTTTTTTTAACCTTCAGCCTGCTAATGTAGCCGTTTGGCACCTAGGTTGCATTAGTTATTCTCCTCCAGCACATCTTCTGTTTCGTTCGATTAGTATATTTACTTTCTGTATTGTTTTTGTTTTATGTATGTGCAAATAAACAAACAAAAATGGCATTCCCCATGTCGACCTCTTAATCGGCAAGATTCTGACACCTTTGACCTCCTTGCAGTCATGTTTGTCAATCTGACACCCACCCACCCACATGCTGTCAACCTCCTCGAGCAAACAGACACACAAACCCACAGCTCTGCCACCCAAAACAATACTTCCGTAAAACGGTAGTGTCTTTAAGGCGGAAGGGGCAGTGTGGGTCTAGGGCACGCAAAGCTAACCCTTCTCCTTCTACCACCTTTTACTTCCCCAACCAAAGTCAGGTAACCATTGTACACCTGAGTGGGGTGGGGAAAGCAAACTATACCGGGAAGTCTGAAACAGAGTGGTCTTTAAAAGCCAGGTTTCAAGAACATACATGGCCTAGCTCTGCCAGTTCAGAGGTGTCTCAACGCATCCACATAGAGTCACCCGGACATTTTGTTTCACTTGATACTGTAAGGATTTTAGA
The DNA here is from genome assembly GCF_001625305.1 of Branchiostoma belcheri. Taxonomy (NCBI): domain Eukaryota; kingdom Metazoa; phylum Chordata; class Leptocardii; order Amphioxiformes; family Branchiostomatidae; genus Branchiostoma; species Branchiostoma belcheri. The sequence goes on from NW_017804442.1 coordinate 1,294,083, forward strand.
CACTGAACAAGACTATTTCTTGAGAGGGGTGAAGGAAGCCATATGCATCAGGGCCCATTACCCTTCATTGAACCGCGACGGGGGCCGACATCGCCTACCAGATACCTTTGACCCAGTGCTGAAGTCACACGTCAAAGAAGCCACGTGACAAGTCTCACTGGGTCAGTCTACTGAGGAAGACCAGGGTGATTGGTCGAAAGCTCTAGGTGAGATGATTTTTGTGTTGGATCAAAAGTTTTAACTTTAAACATGTACCGGGAAGTGTTAGAATCACAGCTGATTTGCTGAGTTCAGACTTACAGTCGCAGCGGCAGGTGTCGCAACCATTCTCGTCCTGCAGTACTCCGTTCGGACACCAGAGGCCGCACATGACGTCTGGGCACACTGGCGCCTCTGCAAACATTAAAAAACATAATTTGTTTTATTATTCTTGGTGCCGAATTGGGTGCTAGAATCGGCTACTGGAAGCGGCTGCGAAAAGGGCTCTTAGGTTCGGGTACGACGAAGGACGGCTACATATGTGACATATCGTGGGCGTGGTCAACCACAGTTCCTATAGTTGGTTTAATTGCTATGTTGCAAAGCTACTACAATATCTGCTTGGAGTTGAGAGTGCGACTAGTGGTACGTTTCCTTCGCGTATGGGATGGTTTACGGCTTAATCGTATAGTTAGAACCTCCTTATTGAAATCTGGGAAAAGGGGGGGGGGTTCCTACCGTTGCACATGCAAGTGTCGCAACCGTTGTCGTCCTGCACGTGACCGTAGGGACACCAGACGTCACACGGCAGCGGCGGGCACTTTGATCCGGCTGGAGGGGGAGGCCGAAAACATATCAAGTTACGTCACATGTTCTAGAGGTCACGTGTCTGCAACGAGTGGGTCATCCCTTCTGAAGATGGGCGTAGGAATGATTAAAATATCGATGAGTTGATAGTTTTTCTTGTTTGTCGAAAATTCTTCCTGAATATGTCAATTATTTGAAAGAGTGGCTAAGACTTCCTTTGTTCCAAAGACTCTATCGTTACTATACTATTCATTAAAATACAAGGTGGCGGCGGAAATGACGCCACGTTACACTTACAGACGTCACAGCTGCAGACGTCACATCCGTTCTCGTCCTGCGCCCAGCCATTGGGACAGTACATCTCACACATCACGGGGCTGCATAGCGGCTGTGGGGCTAAACAAAACAGAACCGGACTGTCAATTCACTGTAGTTACAGCAAGTATACGAAAGCCACGCCTTCCGCACTAGTGTTCCAGTGCTGATTCAATGGACAAAACGGCGTCAGCACTGGACGTCCAGTACCGACGAGAGCCGAGCACTGGTGTTCCAGTGCTGAACGGCCTTTTTCCAGTGCTGAAGCGCCCTCACCACTGGTGTTCCAGTGCTGAACGTTGTCTGACCACTCGGTTTCCAGTGCTGAAATCCTTTCACTGGAACACCAGTGCTGAAATCCTTTCAGCACTGGTGTTCCAGTGCCAGAATCCTGTCAGCACTCGGTTACCAGTGCTGAAAGCGCGGCAGAATGGCGGCAGGAGGTTCGAAGGTCATTCAGCACTGGAAGTCCAGTGCTGAAGCCACTTTCCGCACTGGAACCGAGTGCTGAAAAAGGAAAGCGTGGTTTTCGTAGTTTTGCGTAGTTACATGTGATTACTACTGAAAATAGTCCCATCCCTACCCGAAGTTGGGTGTTCATTTTATAGATGAATGCATTGTCATTTCCATCTTCACATCCGAATGCGTCTGGGGGGGGGGGTCTTTTGTTTGTCTGATCACTTGCTTTATGTTACACATCAGTAAAGAGGTCGCGGTTGAATGTTGCCCGCCATTTTTGTGGCCTTTTGCCTTCCAATCAAATATATCGTGAGACATGTGCAGACAATCTGTGTGTGTTTTATCGCCAATCTTTCGAGTGTTTGAGAGAGTGGAGAAGAATTTCTGGGTTCCAAAGACTCTATGCATAGTTACTATGCGAGACACTGAAATACAAGATGGCGGCGGACCTTAGCGATGACGTCACGTGAAAACACACGACACTTACTGTCGTCACAGCTGCAGACGTCACATCCGTTTTCGTCTTGCGCCCAGCCGTTGGGGCAGTACATGTCACACATCACGGGGGTGCATAGCGACTGGGGGGCTAAACAAAACAGAAACGGCTGTCAATCTACTGTGTGATTACTAGTACGTGCAATTACTACTCATGTAGACTTCATCCTAGTCCAGCGGCATAGGAGTTTTAAGACTCATAATTTTTCATAGAGGAGCGATATTGAAACAAGATTACCAGATCTGTGTACCTTGTAGTAGGTTATGGTGGCACATAAATTTTCAGGGAGAAATATTGATGTTCGATTTTTTGCCCCTCCCCCTTAATCAGGGCACTAGAACGCTTCGCCTATTTTGGGGGTTCTAAATTTTTTTTATTGAATAAAACAATTCAAATACAAGGACGAAGTGGGACTGAACTCAAGTTATACAACTTATTTTACAGCCCCACTTAACATTTAACATAAATACAATGGTCATACAAATAGTCGTAAAGTAGTGCGCTGAAAACTAGACCCCATACATACAGTAATATATCAAAAGAGAAGTGTTCTATGATTTAGATATTACAAACAAAACAGAGTATACTATGTAACAAAAAAAAGTTTAGTGCCGCTTATACAAGCTTGGGTTCTAAATTCGAGATGACGTCGTACGACGTATGTTCCCTGGCTCTTACCGTTGTTACAGGCGCAAGTGTCACATCCATTGTCGTCTTGCACATGACCGAACGGGCACCAGACATCACACATCACCCCGGGGCATGCGTACTGAGGGCCTAGTGACCAAATCAAAGTCATAAACGGGTATAAAGCGATTGAAGTCATAAAGCGACAAAGTCATAAAGCGATTTAATAACTGATTTATAGTTCTGTATTAATTTTATAATCTTAATAGCTAAATTCGATTTGATAACTGATTTGTAGTTCTATATTAATTTTATGATCATATTAAAACTCTGTTTTCTTGTTACCTGGACGTTGCCCATGTTTTGTGATGAGTGCGTCACCACTATGTATTGTGTTGTTTGCATGTTGAGATAAAAAAGGGTATCATTTGCGGGTGCCAAATGTGCTTTTTTCAACACTTCACGTTCGGTATTACTTGAGCTTGAAAAACATATGCTAGGTAAAACGCCAAAGGACATAACGAGAAAGATAACCTGAGTGTCAGCCTTGTTAGCTTTCGTCCGCTCCCCAAGATCCGCTCTCGAGCCTCTATCAGGCTTGGGGAAGCGGCTGGAAAGAGTAGAAGTTGGCCAAATAGAGAAATAACCATGCCAAGGGAGTTTGAACCCGGGGTGCGGCGAAATGTTCTCTCAACGGACAAACTCCCTTGGCATGCTTATCACTCTCTATTTGGCCGATTCTACTCTTTCCAGTCGCCTCCCGAAGCCTGGTAGAGGCTACCGCTCCCCGCAAGCTAACAAGGCTGACACTCAGGCTAAGAGAAAGATGTACATTACGTAAATACTTAATATAGACACAGGGTCTAATTTGGTGATTTTTAACCTTATTAAGTGTTGAAACCACTTTTCTGAGAGCAGTTCCATCTGTTCAGCCATTTATCATCTTCAGCAAATGCAGCAATCTTATATGAGAAAATGTCTGTTTGTTCTTAATTCTAACCATTGACGCAGAGTACATTTATATGACTGAACGACTGGAGTTCCGTCCGCAAATATTGGCCAGGAACCCTCCCGACTTCCATCAAGAGATACGTGAGGCCTGTAGGTTATCCTGTTGCCATGGCAACGTCCTTGCGTGCGGCAGGTGTGTCCGTGTCAGCGGGGATTCAGAGATATTCAAACTCTGGTGCATGTTTGTCAATAGCACCTCGTTGATTCTAGTACGCCAATTCACGTATTTACTAACGCAGGCCTAGCCTCTACCAGGACTTTGATGACTTCACTTAAATATAGGGTCCACATTTAGCAGACGTTCAGAACACTTTATTCTCAATTACGTGACCTCTGACTTCCCTCCCTTAAGACCTGGCATGACCCCGATTACGAGTAATGGATCACGATTATGACATTGTTTTGGTATATATATTGTAACAGTTGTATTGCCGTGTATATATGTGTTGTACCCAGGGCCACTCTGTAAAGCAGTGCTATGTCACTGAGTAGTGCCACCCTGGTTAAAGAATACAGAAATAAATAAATAAAAAAAAATAAAAGCATACAAGTTTGTTCGTAGCTATTCCTCCTGTGGTCCATAACACGGATTTGGCATCTAGACAGATAACAGACAGGGTATTAGTCCGCTAAAGAAGTGCAGTTCGCTCCTAGAGTTCTCCTTTAGCAGACGAACTCCCCTGGCATGTCATATGTCTATTTGGCCAATTTCTACTCTTTCCAACAGCTTGCCTTCTGAAGCCTGGTAGAGGCTAACCGCACATCACCGATTCAAGAAATCCATGTCCAGAACTACTAATAGAAGCTCAAGACTAGAAGTGGGACTAACCTTGGAAAATCCCTGGAACAACAGCCGCTGGGGCGTGCTGGGAAAACCCGACCAAACACAGGAGAAAAACTGACCACATAGTGCTTCTTATCCGAGCGCTGTAGTCCAAATGCCACTTGTCAAAAATATGCGCGTTGGTAACCGTTAGGCCACAGTAAGTAAATTTTATGAATGACATCCTCCTCAGACTTCAAACCTAATGCGAGCGGGCGAAAAAAAACAAGACGGGCCGAAAAAAACAAGGTTTCTACATTTTAAAATTTTGACTCAATCATTGTACAAATGGTTTTGAATCAGTGGGAACATCACATATACACAGCCAGCATCACATATCACTGTATGTCTGTCTTGTCTCCTCTCTTCATAGTTATCTGCCATCCTCCTTTCAACATGACATCTTTGTCCATTTTCGGCATATGTTGACCACTGTCAGAAGGCAACAATTTTTTTTTCAAAAATCAGGCAAAAATTGATGCGCGCGCTGATGTCATCCATAAAAATTACTTGTGTGTTTGCTATTACGTGTGGGGGAGGTTTGAGTGTGTTACAGGAACTGACATGACCTAACCTCTGCAATGTTTATAATTATTCTGAACTCATATCTGATCTATGTATGTTAGGGGTAGGTTTTAGTGGCTTACCCTTGTCCTGCGGAGCACAACAATTGTTGTTCTGCACATACAGTACCATCTATATAGCACCCTGTATAGGTACGATTTGGGGGTATTTCTCGTGCAACGCTTCACACCGCGACCAAACGCACGCAACGAACCCGGAAGTAACTACGCCACCGCAGGGCAAAAAAAAAAAATTGGGGGTCTATGATCTAATTAAGACATGAAATTATTGAAAAATATTGTGCCAGGAATGTCAGCAGGACAAGGGTTAAGTTTATTGTATGGCGTGTCATTCTGTGAGCTAGGAGGTTAAAAAGGGGGTCTACGTAGTGCGTTTCCGACTTTTTTCTCAAGTTATTTGGTATGTGGGTAGGTCTTAGGAAGACCAGGCTTAAGGTTGTTTTGGAACCCAATGAAAATTTCATTGGATTGCTACACGGCCTCATACCTTCGCGAAATGATGTTAATCTTTATGTATTATCATTATCCTTTCATCGACTATGCAAATAAGGCAGCCACTGATTTAGCTACATATGTATGTTATATTCTATCAAATGATGATGTTCTGAAGAGAAGACACAAGTTTGACTGCATGCAAGAATTTGCATTTTAATCAGTATCATGCGATATTTTTTTTTCATATTAAACCTCCTTGGTTTGGTATGACCACCTTGGTGCTACCAAAGACACTAGGTTAGAACTGGGTTAGAGACTATGGAGGAAGGTTAGTAGATGTGTAAGTTGTCATTTAGTGCTGATTGACTGCTGAAGAAAACCGCCACATCACAGCAGTGGTTCTACTGCGGCGTTTAGCTGCGCGGCGTACATCTGGTAGATCTTGTCCTCTTCTCCACCGTACAGAAAGCCGTCATCTGATAAATGTAAAAAAAAAAAAACAAGAGTGCAGGTTAAACAAATATCTTGGCGATGTTTGTTATCGAGTGTTTCACCCGGTATTGAATGCACGGAGTGCTAAAATAGCCAACTTAAAGCTAATTTGGCATCTATAATGATCTACCTCTATAATAGACCAGCTCAAACTAATAACTTCACAGTGGGAACGTCAAATTTGTCATCATTTGAACTCGTTCGAAGCTTCTAGACGCGCGTTCGAAGCTTCTATATGTGCGTTCGAAGGTTCTATATGCGCGTTCGAAGCTTCTCGAATACGTAATACTATTTGAATATGTTCGAAGCTTCTAGACGCGCGTTCGAAGCTTCCCAATTACGTGTTTGAACACGTTCGAAGCTTCTATATGCGCGTTCGAAGCTTCTCGAATACGTATTTGAACATGTTCGAAGCTTCTAGATGCGCGTTCGAAGCTTCCCGATTACGTATTTGAACACGTTCGAAGCTTCCCGATTACGTGTTTGGACACGTTCGAAGCTTCTCATAGCTTGAACGCGTTAGAATGTGGTAGACGTAGCACAACATGCGACGCCCGTTGTCTGGATTACGTGCACTTGTCGTTTTCACGTACCGTTTTCATCGTAGTACGCAAAAATATCAGCAACTGTCAGGCCATCCAAGATTTCCTGGAAGCTGATCATGTGGTCGTGGTTGGTGTCGAGACGGTTGATCGTGTGGTGGTCGAAATACTCCAGGAGCTCGTTAACGGTGAACTGCATGTCACCTACACAGGGAAGAACAGTTGGGAAATAAGATTTGTTTTTATTCCAACATCTAATCTAATCACAAGACGTGTTGACGGCACACTCAAGTTTTTTCAACTTATGTTAATGCCGCCACCAACACAGTGGACAATACAATACTCATACAAAACACAAACCCAACCAGAGGGCACCAGCTACGCTTCAACACACTACACTGTAGAATAGAGACCTTTAGAGGTAGCTTTTTCCCACGAACAGTGATCGAATGGAACGCCTTACCTGACCATCTGGTAATGGCTAAGTCAATTGAACACTTCAAAGCTGGGGTAGCCAGTCATTATGGCTTCCCTAGCTGTACCCAGCTGTAGGAATGTGGCCAATCCCCAGCCATGACTTCTGTACATAGTTATTGCACTTGTTTTTGTTATTATTTGTTTGTTGTTATTTTTTCCTCACCACCACCACCGGTCACGCTGGGGAACGACCACTTCCCTAAGCACTAGACCCCGCGAGGGGTATTGCTTAGTATTGTATAGAACTAGAACTAGAATTTTCACCTGAGCGAAGTGAGGAAAATCGTGTAAAGCGCCTTTCCCAAGGGCACAAGATCGGTGGCATGTCAGGACTCGAACCAGGGACCTCTTGATTCCGAGAATGAGAATTTTGCACGAGGTTCCCAGAACGAAATCTAAATCAAGTTTTTTCAACGCCTATGTGACTGTGGTAAAGTGACAGACGTGACAGACGGATGTGACGTCACATGACGGGCAGATGTGACGTCACATGACAGACGGATCTGACGTCACTTGACCGACGGATGTGACGTCAATCGACGGATTAATGTGACGTCACATGACCGACGGTTGTGACGTCACATGACGGATTGATGTGACGTCACATGCACTACATGAAAAACCACGTTTCCAAGAGTTTCCAGTCCCGCACACGCCCGTGAAATTCGCAGTGTCCTGGTCGCGTCCATGGATTTCCGGGCTCCGCGTGTACGGCCCCGGATATTTCCTTACACTCCCGGATTCGTGCTCGCCGTGCACGTGCATGGAAATTTACGCCCCGCACACTTGGCGTGTGTTGGGGAGCGGCTAACAATAAGGGGTAATTAGGTACTGCGTGTATTCATGTTTCAGGTGATAATTACTTGAACCAAAGTTGCCAGCATTTTAATCTAAGCAAATCAGATATAGAATGATCAAGGATTGTTAATACAACATTTGAACCTATGCGTCCTTGGCTTGATTTATCGTCATGTCGTCCATACGACAAAGCACATTTGAGCGTAGGGCGCCCCGACGCTGGGGTTATATAACCTACTCGGTCAAAATGACCTAAATCTACACTCCGGTCTAAATCTGAATTTTTTTTATTTTGGAAATAATAGTTTATCCGTGAGGTTCATTACCATGATGTAATCAAACGCTTGAGTAAAGGGGTTTGAACTAACATGACCTTATCAGTTTGTTATGATTTTTAGGTACATGTATGGGTAATAATATGCAAGCTTTACATTGTAGTTCTGTCGATGTGTATTGCGATGTGTCTGACATGGCGTCCGTTTATGTGAATAGCCTTTGTGTAAACAAAGGGAGAACTCACAGCGTCCCCATGCCTGGTAAAATACTGAAATCCAGCAAAACAAGTCAACCCTCATGACATTAATTGTGGATTTTGGATACATTTACAAAGAGTAAGGTTATGTTGGAGTTGAAGTGCGGTTTTATTTCACTTAGTGAGCGACAAGTTGTGTAATTCTAGAACGAATAAAGCCATGTAATCATGACGAATTAGAATTATGAAGATCATTTGTCTGCCTTGAAATAAATACATTCACACAATCAGAAACATCCTATCATCCAAGTGTTCAGACTGCACAGGCGATTTAACTTAAAACCTATAATATAAAAACAAGATGGTTGTAGTATTGAACGCGATCACGTGATTATATGACTGACGACCAATCCTACCTCGCTCTCGCCGGGACCAGCCAATAAGAGACGCGATGCTTTGTTTTGGTGGGTCGTTTGAATCTTGCTTTGTCACAACGACGGTTTGCTTTTTCAAAACACGTTTGTCTCGGCTTGCAAAGATTACTAGTATGTTCCTGAACTAAAATGGCGTTCCGTTCTGTTACTTCGTTTTCGCAACGGAAGAAATGACTGTACTACATTGAAAGGACAACACCGCAACGAACCAGCAAACCGACAGGAGGAAGGGTAAGCTAAAACAAGGATACTATTATATATACGGCACTATCGTTACATATATCTTAAACATGTTGTTTAAAAACCTTGGCTAAGTTGTGCCTACGGCAGAAATATTTATTTTGGCAAGAAGTGTACACTATTTTTTTACTGATTAATAACATAGTTGATTATTTCTTCTTAGAAGTACATCGATATAGTTTGTATCTTGCTCAGAACATATGTACTTTTTTCAGGCGCGGATTTGGGATACTTTGAGACGATTTGAAGAAACTTTATCGCCAGGCTGTCGGAGAGCTCAGAAAAGAAAGAAAGAAAAGCGACTGCAGTCACACAGAAGAGTGTGAGTCTATGCAAATGTATATCTTTGCATACGAAGGCCGACAAGGCTCTTGACAATTTGAATTGTTTTCATTACCGAGGGAAATGTTGTGTTTGTATTGTTCCCATGATTACAATGAAAAGAAACAAGTAGACGTTGATGCTTGATGAATGGAGCCTTTTCATCTGGACAAAATTGTTGTTGTCTGACGTTAAAACCATTCGTTAAAAATGATAAATGACTTCTCCTCGAAATGTGTCCATACAGACGTCCGCATCTTTGCCAGGCTTGTTTATAAAACGTCTAGTACATGTACACGTAACTTCAAATGAAATTCAAAAATGCCTTCAACTTTTGACTTAGATTTTCGTTTGTCCATGTCCTGCAGGCCAGGCTGGAGGCAAACAGGCAGACTGCACACCCAGGCTCAGATCTAAAGGCGAGGGTGCTGTGTTAAAGCGCCCGGCAGGCTCCGACGACCCAGGCCGGCCCCGCTGCACTCCCGCCCGGGGTGCACCCCGCGCCCAGCACGCCGCTCCGGCCTGACTGCGATCACAACCGACACCAACACCACGCCATCCCGCAGACAGACATGGGGAAGTTTGTCCTTCCAGGATGAAAACATTTCGCTATGGTCCCCTGAAGCAAGGGGGGGGGCATACCTCCTGGCCTTCAATCTACAACTAAGCCTCATTTTGTACAGGCGACAACGCAAACTTTACGAAACCGACAGCTTATCTTTAACGACATTGTAAATTGAATACGTGTTCATGTAATTAATTTCTGAGCAAAAGATCTTTTTTTGTAATGACGTGATATTGTTTTCTGCCAAGCCTCATTTAACTTCATGTTAGGTCTGCCATTATGTTTTTGCTACACGTACATGTATTTTGAAGAACTTTGTTTGAGGCCTTCTTTGTTTATTGAAAATTTAGTCTTTTGACTGTTTGTGTAAGCGCCATTCACTTTCATGATCTGAGGGCTATTTTCCTCTTTTAACCTGATGATATGTCAGTATTAGTTACTTTTTGACATTTTTTTGCTAAAATGGACTTCTATTTGGAGGTGACTGTGATGAGATGTGATGTTAGTTTACTTTTTAAAGTTAGAGAAATCTGTTAATTACTAGTAATTTCTTACACCGGGTCCAACGATTTTAAAAGTCTAGTCCCTGGAAGGCTAGTTCGGGAAACAGCTATTGTTCCTATGTTTCGGCTACACATTTTTGTAAAGTACCAGGTTACATTATTGTATAGTGTTAGCATAGTGCATAACATGTATACACTATACATAGAGCGTTATTTTTGTCAGTCTGTAAATGGCGATCCTGTTTATACCAATAAAACGATGAATGAAGTATAAACATGTATTACTTTTTTTATGAATGAAATGTGTTCCTAAAACATCGAAATGTGTCCCGGGAGCGGGGGAAGCGATTTCTCGGGAGCCGGGCAGCGAAGCCCCGGGAGCAGGAAGGGGGGTCCCCGTAGGTGGGTGCAGTGGGGTCCCGAGACGGGAACAGCAGGGGCCCCGGGAATGGGGAGCAACGGGTCCCGGGAACGGGGAGGCAACCGGTCCC
>NW_017804442.1:1304973-1322264 GCF_001625305.1 Branchiostoma belcheri
GGGGGGGGGGGTGTAGTACCGGCATGTCCGACCCGTACACGGCGAATTTCCGCTGCCGTGTGGAGAATAATTAGGTGATAATTGCCGCTAAATTATGCATATTCCAGCAACGCACGGAGCGGTGCACGGCCATTTCCTGCCGTGTACGGGGATGTACAGGGATCGTGTCCGGGCATATAACGTCCAGTACACGACCTGCACACAAAAAGTGGTTCATTTCCGGGAGTGTACAGGACATGTACGGGACTTGACACGTTTCGTGTGCAGGTCGGAAACCCCCGGGTTCTACCGGAAACCTAAAATATCCGGGAAAGTGTGCGGCAATTTCTCACACGGAAACTAGGGATTTTGTGCCGTGATGACACACGGACGTGACGTCTCATGGCGAACGGATGTGACGTCTACTGTCTGCAAATTTGTCTAAAATACTAAAAAAATCAAAGAACCTTTACTGTGTACAAATAGGTAAATATATTAAAGACTGTTTAGACCTTATTAGAACAAGTAGTATAAGTTGATTCATTTATTGTCACAATCTCGCAAGAGCGCGAGACTAGGCCCGAGACTTGCATCGAGCATCCGGATGGAGGCAACAGGGGGTGGGGCCCGGCAGACCGATGCAAGTCTCTGGCCTAGTCTCGCGCTCTCGCGAGATTAGGCCACTTCGTGAACAAGATGGACTGATAGTCATCGAAAATTTGGAGGTTAGTATCGTTATCCTTCCAAGTTGTCACTGATGAAAGAATTCACTAGTAACTGAAAGTCGTTGTACTTTTGTTGTGTCGATAAAGTTCTATATCAAATACCGTCTGTGTCCAGAGCGTACAGGACGGCCGTCAGGTTGAGTCTTGCGGTGACCTCGTTGATGTTGAGATGCCCGTCTTTGTCGGCGTCCAGGTCGTCCACGGCTTGCCTGCGCTGCGGGTTGATCGGGGTCGTGATGACGGCGTTGTAGATGGCGTACAGGCGATCAGCCTCCTCTCCGATCAGGAACCCGTCGTCTGAGGATGGTAAAAACAAAAAGCTGAGAAAAGAATCTTACGGGTCACCTTCAAAACCACAGGCGTGGATCTCATCTTTCTCTACATCAATGTGTACAACAACTGATTACTGGTCCGCCTCCTCTCCAATCAGGAACCCGTCGTCTGTTGATTGATGAAAGAAAAAAGGTCGAAAAACAAACTTGAGTTTAAAAAACACAGGCGTGGATCCTAATAAAAGTATATATAGGAGGGTTCGACACACCTTTCACTATATCAATGTCAAATTTGATCACTGATTACTGGAAAAGAGAAATGTTTTTGAGGAATAAATAACAGCGTTGTAGATGGCGTACAGACGGTCAGCCTCCTCTCCAACCAGGAACCCGTCATCTATTGATTCATGAAATCAAAAAGAAGGAAAAACAAACTTGAGTGTGACTTAAAAAAAACACAGGCGTGGATCCTTACAAAAGTATAGGAGGGCTCGCCACACCTTTCTCTACATTAGTGTGTACAATAACTGATTACTGGAAAAGAGAAAGGTTTTCGAGAATTGAATAACCTCTACTAAGCTTCAGAAGCGACTGGAAGGAGTAGAAATTGGCAAAATAGACAGATAGACAGTGCTAATAAGATGTGTAGTTTCGGTAAATTGCACTTTACAACTTTCCACTATGGAACAATGTTACATCAAGTTTTAAAAATGGCTGGACTCTCGGACAACACGCTCTATCTCAAGGCTTGCAGATAGCACCAATACTTACAAATACATACTGGTATTGATAGCAAATAATGGAATTGATTGATAGATAGATAGATTTAAACATACATAAACATAAAAGGCTTAGATGAACACTACATCGATGAAGGTTAGACATCCAATACGATACGCCAAAAAGCAGTTACTCAGACGTTTCAGTTAGTATCCACTAGCTTTCGTCAGCTAGTGACAAAAAGCTAGTGGATACTAGCTGAAACGTCTGACGTTTTCAAAATCATATCCAGTTGCTTTAGTAACTGCTTTTTGACGTATTAGATGAATACTAGTACACGGACACCGCATTCATTAAGCCTCAAGGTAGTCCCCCTCCTGGTAGCTACAGATGATGTATTGATATCAAGAAATAAAATTGAATAAACCATTATATTTAACCATTCGGAACGTACCGTTGCGATCATAGAAGGCGAAGAGTTCCTCGATGGTCAGACCGTCGCGAAGTTCCTGGAAGCTCAGCATGTGGTCGTTATCGGTGTCGAGCTGGTTGAAGTAGTGATGGTCAACAAACTGCAGAGCCTGATCAACGGTGAACATCTGATCCACTGCAGAGGGAAGAAGAGTTTGGAAATGATGTCACAAGTTTTTCATGTCATCTTTTCATCTCGGACTTCCAAACCCTTTAGCTGTAATGTTTGTTTCTTACTACTTCTATCTATATTTCTTCCATTTGACTTTGTGGCAAAACGTGCACATTTTCACAGATCATCGAACTCCGTAAATAATTTCATCAGGTTGGAAGATACTTAGGGTATAGAATTTTCTTCTTACACAACCAGTAAGGTTCTCACCTGCTTACGTTTCGATGTCTATCAGACACCTTCCTCAGAGCTTCTGACTGGAGTTCTGCAACTCGCCGCTATTTAACGCCAATGTAGGTGGCGCTTTTGCGGCGAGAATGCATGGTTGTGTAAGAAGAAAATTCTATACCCTAAGATCATCGGACTGCCTATAGTTGAAGGATATGGCGTCACAAATGGGACGTTAAAATGACGTGTGGATGTGACGTACGCCTCATGTCTACAACAGTGTAAACTCGTCTAAAACAAGTTAGCGCTGAGTACGTACTGTCCGTATCCAGGGCCAGCATGACTGCCTCTAGATCCAGCGCGGCCGTCGCTTCGTTAATATCAATATGCGCGTCATTGTTGGCGTCAAGATCGCCGCCGATCTGCCTGTACTCAAAACATAAAAAAGAACTCTCTCTCTCTCAATGGCAATAACTCGATACCTTTATTTGCAATCAGATACAGATTCATGCCCAGATACAGATTCATGTACAGATACAGATTCATGTACAGATATACAGATACAGATTTTCCGAATAGGATGACCGTGTCAGTCCCTACACCTGAGTGAGGGTCACAGTTGACACGGTGGCCTTCGCGTGGATTTGTTTTAAGGTGGCTAACAGGGTGAGAATCTGAGACCCACACACTTGGGCATCCGTCTTTCCCAGTTGATCCGTATCGAGGGAGACGTACTGGTTCACTTCAAACATCTGGTAAACTAACATTTAATTATTTTAAATTTTGTAAACTAAATGTATCATGTGCAATATTGTATGTCCCTTTGACCTTTTTACGTGTCCCATTTGAGGTCATCGGCGGTCATTCTTCGAACAGAACGCGTGGTCCACTTGGGGTCACCGGCGATCATTGGAACAGAGCGCGTGTTCCATTTTGGGTTACCCGCGGTTACATATAATTTGTCGGTCGACTCGACTTGGTCGCAGTATTTTCAGATTTAGCATACCACTTGTGGGATCATTATTCACCACTGGTGAGGTAATGGCGTTATAACTAATATGAATTTGGGATTTCTTGGTCAACCTCTTCTGTCTATAAGATAATTTGAAGTACTATGCATTAATCAACAAAGTAACATTATCATTAGGACGTCCACAGTCCGTCTGACTTGGAGTTGTTGGCCTCTAAGTCAGGAGGATTGTGAAATGTGAAGAGTTCAGAAAGAATCATCGGTACTCACCTCCTCATTGGAGAAGCGGTTGCCAGGGCAACGAAGAACAGAAGGAAGGGAGTCATAGTTGGTTGGTCAGCTGTTGATTTCAGGAACTGAAATGATACATGCCGTTGTCACATGTGTCGTACATCGTCTTACAATTTTGATGTCGCAGTATCTTCAAGTAGGCTTTACTATAACCAAGCGCCGAAAATGATATTACTATAATACCTTCTACGTATTACTAACAAGACGCGAAGCTCTGACGTTTTTCAGGACACACCTATGCCTGACTATCCCCTCAGTTTGCAATCTTACGTCGATCGTATATCGCAGTGTTACAGAACCAACCACAGAAAAGGATATGGGGCAGCTATTTAGTAAATACGTAACAACGCAGCTTTTTTTCGGGGTACAAGCGCGTCTACTTTTTTTTTTATTTATTCAGAAACACAATGATGATTACAAATGAAAAGACATGGACAAAGTGACTGCGAACTCAAGTTAGGTACAACTTATATTCTCACAGCCACTTGTACAATGGAAGAAAAATATTTTACAAGACATTTGAAAATACATGAGACGAGTAACAAACCTCCCGTCCCAGAAGACGCATACAGTTAGAATCGTTTTGTTTCTGTTATATAATATTGTGCGGCTAACATTATTTTGCAGTTGATATCATACGAATAAAGGAAACTACCGCGAAGAACTAAATGCTGTATAGGGTGTCTATTCCAACAAAGTCCTCACGGTTACGAACGTACGACGTTCGCACGACCCTAAGACAATTCTACTTACCAATATACCGGTGTCTTGAACCGTATGGAGAGTGAGAAAGAAGCAGAGAGGTCATCCCTAATATAGCTGTTGCGTGAGAAGGTCAACAGGTTGCAGGAACAGATCGATAAACCAAATAAAACTGTCTAAATTTAACCCCATTAAGTGTTACATAAGAAAAGTTTTCACCGGTCTTGTTTGTTTACTTATCTATCTATGATGATGTACCACATTTTTGGAATGATTTACATTAACAGGCGGTCATCACCACTTCAAGATGTCAAACCTGAGACTAGACTGTAAGGTTTGAACCAGTCAAACTGGTAGGGACCCTTGCTCGTTTCGAGAAGTGTGGTGGGATCTTTAATGTGCTCAAGGTGTGTCTATCCTTAAACACTGGACCTCCGGCTTGCATCATAGTAAGGCCAAACAAACTTAATTACCTTTGCCCAGAGGGTAATTTATTAGGCATGCCATTTATAGAGTTTGGCAATTTTTAAACTGTTATAACTCGGGGTGTGGTTGCATGTTTCGTCATGATATTTGATAGGTAGGTTAGGGTTGCGGCAACAAAGGTCAAGGTTAATTTTGGTTATTCCAAAAAAAAGAAGTGAACATAGCCTCCCTTAGCCACGCTATTTACTCAATATCATCATGTCATCATCATAATATATATGTATAATACACATACATATAAATGCACACATATATATATTCCAACATATATAAAAACATACATATACATGTTGATTTAAAGTAAACATAATGTTCCCCACTTACCCCGATGCCTCTCCAGCTGTCTCAAGGTCAATTTTAGTTATTCTAGCCGTTTTGTACGTTACTGCACCGGGATACATGGGTGTGAAATCTGGTGTAGAGAACATGCTATGGTTTTAATATTTTGTAGGTAGTTTGGTATTGGTACAACAAAGGTCAAGGTCAGTTAGAGGTACTCTAGCGGTTTTGTTCGGTACTGTAGCGAGGTCATGGTTCACAAAAGCTATGGGACTACCTGTACCTGTTTACCTGCTCAAATCTGCTTGGAGAATAGGTACCAAAGCACGAAGAAAACTACCAACACGTTAGGCATTGTTCCCTGGGCATGGGTTGGTGTTTTTTATCCGAGCGCTGTAGTCCAAATGCCACAAGTTATAACATGCATGTTTGTAGCCATTATTGTGTATTTGCTATGTGTGGGGGGAAGGGTTATTGTGTGTCACAGGAACTGACATGACCTTTTTACTGACCTCTGCAATGTTTATATTTATTCTAGACTGATATATGAAATGTATGTTCTGTGTAGGTTTTTAATGGGTTTGTTACCTCCGTGAAATGAGGTGTTATTTTTGGTGTGTCAGTCTGTGAGCAAGGAGGTTAAAAGAGACTTGCTGTGAGGCTGTCTTTGCGACGTGGTATGTGGATAGGTCTTGGGAACACCTTGTTTAAGGTCAATTTCGGGTCTCCTAGTGGCTTTCCTCAGAACTGCAGTGGAATTTTCTTTTATGTATACAACATTTTGTTATATATGCTTATTTTCGTTGTTCGGTGCCCCAAAGGTTCAGGGCACAGCATTACTATGCCCATGTCATGTCATTGCTTTATTTGATAGCTAGAGTTACACGATCTTATACCTTCGCCCGATGATGTTATCTGTATGTCTGACGCATGTCTGTATGATCCTTATTATTTCAGTTGATGGTAACCTGTAAGTCTGAATTATGTCTGAATAACTGACTATATCACTTGATGGTCGTCTCTACCTAAACTACAGACGTCCTCCAAAGTAAACAGGATAAAAAAATAGACAAAACCAAAGATTGAAAGCATAGAAGAATTTTTGTTTTAATTTGTGTCATGTCATGAAACCTTCTTGGTATGGAATAACCTACTCGGTGTCTACAATGTCCTCTCGGCGACTAGGACGTACCGAGGGACTAGGCAGGTAGGTGTGCAAGTTGTCATTTAGAGTTTTGATTTAGTTGCTGAAGAAAAAACGGCATCACATCACGGCATAGCGGCAGCGGCGTTCTGCTGCGCGGCGTACATCTGGTAGATCTTGTCCGCCTCTGAACCGTACAGGAAGCCGTCATCTAATCATTGATAAGAAAAAAAAAAGAGTGCTAGTTACGTTGGTTACCCAGTGTTCCACCAAGCACAGAACAAACATAGGGGTACAAATAATAAACTTTAGATCTACTCATAAAGCTAATTAAGCAATCAATGCATTGCTCTCTAATTTTCTGGTAATATTGTGGGTTAGAACAGTACAGCTCAGACTCCCAAAGCTACTTGTGCCACAGTGGTAACGTAAGTCATTGCTTCGAACGTTCGAACGCGTTCGAAGCTTCCAGGTCACATGTTCCATCACGTTCGAAGTTTCTAGATTGCATGTTTTTAAGTGTTCTAAGCTTCTAAATTACGTGTTCGAACGCGTTCGGAGCTTCAATTTTGCATGTTCGAATGCGCGTTCGAACGCGATGCACGTAGCACAACATGCGTTCTTAGAATGCGTTAGGATGTCGGGCTGAAATGACGACTGTGGCGTAGGTATACAAAGGGTGCTTTGTCTGTATCACGTCGTTTTCACGTACCGTTTTCATCGTAGTAGGCGAACAGGTCGGCGACGGTCAGACCGGTGCTAAGCTCCTGGAAGCTCAGCATGTGGTCATGGTTGGTGTCGAGCTGGTTGATCATGTGATGGTCGAAATACTCGAGGGCCTCGGCAACGGTGAACTGCATGTCACCTACAGAGGGAAGAAGACTTGGGAAATCAGGAGTTTTGCACTCACGTGACAATGACGCCCTGCTGGGTGGTGAGAGCACGAGGTTCATCCATGCTATCGGTGGACATTTCGCCAGGTATATTATTTATTTTCAATTCCAACATCTCATGACCGATATTAGCAGGGGTTCAAACAAATCAAAGAAAACTTTTTCGAACGTCTATGTGACTTTGTGGCAACGAGTTGACATGCACATGCACGTGACGTCACATCATGGGCGGATATGACGTCACTTCACGGACGTACGTGACGTCACATAACGGGCGGATATGACGTATTCCTGTATGCAAATGAGCACGCTCATCAAAAAGTGTGTTTGAGGTTTAGCACTTGTTGTAACACCCATTTTCAGTGTCCAGAACGTACACGTAACAGACGGATGTGACGTCACAAGGCCAACGGATGTGACGCACTCTTGTCTGCAAATGCGCAGACTTATCTACAATGCCAGTGTGAGGTGTAGTGCATGGCACTTACTTGCACTAGGGTGGCAAAAGACAGAATCAAATTTTCCAGGCAGCATCCAGTCGCCAGAATTGGTCAAATGCGCCACTTAAAAGTTAACCCTAACCTTAACCCTAACCATCTTAGGTGGCGTATCGGACCCTCTCTGGGCAATGAATACTGCCTAGCTATATAGCCAATTTGATACTGACTCTTGCCACCCTAGGATCTGCTTGGAGATTAACTCACCGTCAGTGTCCAGAGCGTACACGACTGCGGTCAGGTTCAGCTTGGCGGTAACCTCGTTGATGTTCAGATGTCCGTCTCCGTCCGTGTCCAGGTCGTCGGTAACCTGCCTGTTTGATATTAAACGTAGTATTGATACTTGATTAACTCCTACATAGCCTACAAAACATGTTCTTCCTTACCATTTATTGATCCATTTCCATGCACCCATGTGCTGTTCTTTGTTGTTTTTTGTCATGTATTTTGTCACTGTATACTTGTATGTTTGGTGGTGAGTTTAACATTAGCTATAGCTAGAGTACCTTACCACCTTGTCTTGTATTGTCCATGATACTTACTTTACTTTATCCATCCACTTCTACCATCTGTGTCGTGTCGGTGTCGTGGGGAGGGACAGTTGGCGGCTAACGGCAAGTCTGATCCGCTACCGGCTTGCTAGGCCAGTCATAGCTTCACCAGAGCCCTGTTAGCCAGCCGAACTGTTTCCACCTCCCACGACGAGGTCGAGGGGTTGGGTTTTGGGAGACATTGTCCATGATGAATTAAAAAAAAAGAGACCTACCTGCGCTGCGGGGCCGTCTGGGCAGCCACCACTGCGTCGTAGATCAGATAGATGCGGTCTGCCTCCGCTCCATACAGGAAGCCGTCATCTGGTCATGGAAGCAAAAAGGTAGAAAAACAAGATTAGGAGAACTACCCTGAACAGAGACGGGGGGCGACACAAGTTATCTCAGCCACCACCGCGTCGTAGATCAGGTAGATGCGGTCAGCCTCCGCACCATACAGGAAACCGTCACCTGGTCATGGAAGAAAAATAGTGGTAAATATTATTAGGTTTATGGTCAAAACCTGAAAACAAAGACCAGAGGAAATGTAGCCTGGGTACCATCCTGGTTAGTTTACGTCCGCCCCCACGTAGCGACTGGAAAGATTAAAAGAACTTCCAAACTTCGTAAGCCTCAAGGTAGTCCCACTCCTGGTAGCTACAGATGCTGTATTGAAAATATCTTCATCTTCATCTTTGCCGGGGCTCTGGGATGTTGTATAAGCCCCGGCCACACCCCCATATAGCCCCTGTTGGGCACCTTAGGGGGGGGGGGAGGCCTTGGTCTAAGGCGGACAGGCCTCCATCCTGGCCCGGAAGGACTCAACGGTGGGAGCCATGATTACCGGGCCAGGCAAGGCGTTCCATTGTGGGATTGTGCGGGGGAAGAGGGAATATTTATAGGCGTCTGTGCGTGCGTGTATGGGTTGGTATTTATACTGATGACTCCCTCGGGACGCCCCTGAGCTGGCTTGAGCAGTTTATCGGTATTGAATAGAATGGATCAAATCATATTCAACTATTCGGAACGTACCGTTGCGGTCATAGAAGGCAAAAAGTTCCTCGATGGTCAGACCGTCCCGAAGCTCCTGGAAGCTCAGGACGTGGTCGTGGTTGGTGTCGAGGACGTTGAAGTAGTGATGGTCAATGAACTGCAGAGCCTGCTCAACGGTGAACTGCTGATCCACTACAAAAGGGAAGAAGAGTTTGGAAATAAGAGTGGGGTCGTGCGGCGCAGCGCCAGCGTTCTCGACTCGGAACCTAGAGGCCCCGGCTTCAAATCCTGACATGCCACCGATCTTGTGCCCTTGGAAAAGGCACTTTACACGACTTTCCTCACTTCGCTCAGGTGAAAATGAGTATGGTATTGTCCCCTGTGTTGGTGTCGGCATTAATATAAGTTGAAAAACTTGAGTGTGCCATCACCACGTCTTGTGATTACATGTTTCGGAAAAAAAATAAGAGCACTTCGGCAGAACGTTCCACCATGTTAGAGAGCTAAACCTCAAAGTTTAATTTCTAAACTTTTTCCCATAGATAAAACAAAACCAAGCGTTTTGGAACGGCCGTGTGGCTCTGTGGTAAGTCTCCGGGTTTTTTTTCAGACCGCCAAACTTCTTGCGTCACATTGCACAAGGACAATTCGTATAACGTATCATCACGGAAGGATGTGACGTCACATGGCGGAAGGATGTGACGTCACATGGCAAACTTGTGTGACGTCATATGGCCAACCGTTGTGACGTAAGCCTCCTGTATACAGTGTAAACTCGTCTAAAATGTAAACTTAAACTGTAGGCTGCAATTAGGCCCACACACAATTTTGTTAAAAGTTTTGCAGATTTGGTGTCGTTTGTTATTATCTATATCGTGTAGTACGTGAAAGGGTCTCCTACATGCCTCCCAGAATATTTGTCCCATAGTTAAAAGGAAAAGGAAAGATCTCCCATGCCCTTATGCAGAGCGTAGGGTGGTGCCCATATCCATTTCGTAGCCCTTGGGCGACACATATTTGTGCAATGCACTACAGTAGGGGGCTAGTCCGCTGGTAGGGCTGTGTGTTTGACCTTCCCACACTCTTTCTCATATGTGCTGAGTGCTAAGTAGAGAAAGTGTTCCTATAGTTAAGCTACGGTTAAAAACGTTCCACAGTAGCGCTCAGTACTTACTGTCCGTGTCCAGGGCAAGCATGGCCTCTTCCAGAGTCATCGCGGCCGTTACTTCATTGATGTCGATGTGTCCGTCATTGTTGGCGTCCAGACCGGGGGCCTGTCTGTGGTCAAAACACGAAGAGAACTTAACTACATGTAAATGCATCATGTGCAATGTTGTATGTCCTTATGACCTTTTTGCGTGTTCCATTTCGGGTCAACAGCGGTGATTAGAACAGAACGCGTGCTCCATCCTTATGACCTTTTTGCGTGTTCCATTTGGGGTCAACAGCAGTCATTAGAACAGAACGCGTGTTCCATTGGGGTCAACAGTGGTCATTAGAACAGAACGCGTGCTCCATCCTTATGACCTTTTTGCGTGTTCCATTTGGGGTCAACAGAGGTCATTAGAACAGAACACGTGTTCCATTTGGGGTCACCGGCCATTTAACATTAAAAGTCTTTTGGGATTCTGCTAGTTAAGAAATAGATATTGTAGTTGAGACAGACGAAGGTCTCATGTAAGACCTAGGCGATGATCAGTCATGGTAACACATACATGTATACATAATTCAACAAGATTAGAATGTCCACAATCTTCCTGACTTAAAAGTGTTGGTCTCTAAGGAAAATGTAAAATATATATTTGAAAATGCAAAATGTTCCGTACGTACCTCCTCATTGGAGAAGCGGTTGCCAGGGCAACGAAGAACAGAAGGAAGGGAGACATGGTTGGTTGGGTGATGTCAGGGACTGGACTGAAAAAACAATGAGCGAAACATGACCTCACTGATTAAGTAGCCTAGTAATATGATACGTGACAGTCCAGGTCATCCTATGTTATATAACCACGAGAGCGTTATACCGGTCATACAGATACAGATACAGATACTAACAGGTTTGGTAGGAAAGTTCCACTGAATTTTAAGTCACCGTCATTCTAAGCCTATATCTAAGTCTACATTCAAATTTGTAAATGGTCGGTTCTGGCTTATATCCTTGCTAGCATGCTGCAAATTCTTACAACCCAACACAACCTATCCAATCGGTCACATTTGTCGTCATTTGCCGTATGATTTTGATGTCGCAGAGTGTCCAAGTTTTCAAGACAGAACCAACCTAGTCTGGGTGCCATCCTCCAACAATAGGTTGCCGGCGGTAACTACGGAGGAAGGCACCCAGGCTAGAACCAACTCTAACCGCCAACAACGATCTAAAGAAACCTCTTCCGTAACAAGACGAATTCGAATTTTACAGGACACATCCACGAGTCCACGACCATTCCAAAAATGTCCCTAGTTTGCGTGACTGAACTAGAACAGTTCTTATTTCTCATCTTACATTTGGTGCTAAAGAAGAGTACAGTTTGCAATCCATGTTACCTCTCTTTTAGGCCAATATCTACTCTTTCTACCCCCTTCCGAAGCCTGGCAGAGGCTATCCTCCTGTCACCAAAAGATCTACTTGGAGACTATTGTTCCCTAGACTCTTACAGGCCTCGAGAGGCGAGGCGACTGGAAAGACTAGAAATTGGCCAAATAAAGATATAACATGCTGAGGGAGTTGCAATGATCTTATAGCCTATTTGCAAGTCAACGAAGTAAGTCCACTTACCAGTAGCAGCGTCTTGAGTCTGTATGGTTCGGAGTGACGAGGCAGACCAGAAAGTTTAGCCCTAATATACCTGATGTGTGGGAAGTTCAACAGCTTTCAGGCGACACGTTGATATGAAGTTGTGTCAATACGACTGTCTAAATTTAACCCTATTGACGTTATATAAGTAAAATTATCACCAGACTAATCATAGTATGGCCGAACTGATTTAAAACATGTATAACATCATCAGGAGATCAAAGTTATGGTGCGAGGGTTTTAAAATCTCCAGAAATGGGAGAATATGGGCGTTCATTTCTGTTACTGTTTCAGAAAAAAATGTGCCATGTACACAAGACTGTCATTTATATGTCAAAGTTCATTGCACAACGATTGTCACGGGTACAATGTATGGCAAATAATAAGATTACTAGTTGGTATGCGTCTAACATAATGCTATATATATGGTCAACGGACATTGTATCTGACAGAGTTATCGGGTCTAAGGAGGGTTTGAGCTAAAACGCTAACCAGGGACCTGATGCTTTCCTTTGTTTACTGAACTAAACAACTGTTGGTAGCCCGTATCCCAAAGAGACCGGGTGATTTAGGACCTTTCATTTATATAGTACCCTTTTCTTTTTTTGCACTATGTCCGATAGTCGTTGCCATACATTGCACCGTGTACAACTGTCGTGCAATGAAATTCTTCTTTTTAAACATCATCACTGCAGATGGCGAAGAATACTGAGTAACCGATTGTCTAGGCTACTGGACACTAGAACTAGATCGAGAGGTCCAGGTTTGATCCCTGGTATTCCTGGCTAGACACTGTGTCCTTGGGAAAGGCATTTTCCACTACTTTAGAAATAGGTACCTGACTTCGGTTGGGGAGGTGTAAGAAGAGGGATGGGCTCTATCTTCCAATACCGTGTTCTGGGCACAGTTGACTAACAATCTACTGCTCCTATACTACGGCCTCCAAACGACTATAGGACTACCTTCACCCTTTTTACCTGCTAACATCTGCTTGGAGACTAGCTATCACAGCACGTACAAAACAACAAACACGCGAGACCTTGTTCCCTGGGCGTGGGTTGGTAAAGGGGGCTGCGCGTCCGGGCAAATATTTGTAGCCGGCAACAGGGGCTACGTTACGTGACCTCATGTCATCGCTAAATGATGTTATAACCTTTACTTATGCCTGGCGTATTATTTAGTCTTCTTTGATGATGCAAATAGATTATATCTATATGCAAATAGATTATAATCCTCTTTACCTAAGCTGCTAACAATCTCTTAAGTAGATAGTGCTAGCTATAGAGGTCACAAATCTCATACCTTCGTCATTTGTTACTTGTGTTTTTTTTCTATAATACAGTAATTTATTTTGCCGTTTACATGTAGCACTGTTGATTGTTTTGGCTCGAATTAGCTTTGTACGATATGTGGATGAAGTGATACTCGATAGCTAGCATTAGCCTAGAATCCATTCATATTTGCCGGTTCTAGCAGTCTCGTACGAGAACCAGCAAATGCTAAACACAACCTACCTAAAGATACATGCACCCATGGATATAACCACACCCCAAGTTGTAACCGTTTAAAAACATCGGCAACCCCTAAAAATGGCATTTCTAAAATCTTTTTCAAGAAGGTAATAAGAAAAGACACAAGAGGAAATGTTTGAATGCATGGAAGAAGTTGCGTTTATTTATTCAGAGTCATGAGGAAATATTCCTCATATGATATAACCAACTCGGCATCTACCGTGTCCTCCACAAGACGAAGTCAAGTCGAGGGACTAGGTAATTAGGTAGGTATGCAAGTTGTTAATTAGTTAGAATGTTAATTAGTTACAGAGGAAAGCGGTCCCATCAGGGCATTGGATTTGCGGCGTTCTGCTGCGCGGCGTACATCTGGTAGATCTTGTCCGCCTCTGAACCGTACAGGAAGCCGTCATCTGGTCATGGAAAGAAACAAGAATGATTAAAAAAAACATCTTGGCGATGTTTATTACCCAGTGAATGTCCCGCCATGTAAAGAGGGTACAAAGTTGTGAAAACAATAAACTTACTGCAACATACTTTTG
This sequence comes from Branchiostoma belcheri, assembly GCF_001625305.1. NCBI lineage: Eukaryota > Metazoa > Chordata > Leptocardii > Amphioxiformes > Branchiostomatidae > Branchiostoma > Branchiostoma belcheri. Next base: position 1,319,107 of record NW_017804442.1, read on the forward strand.
GTATGCACTCCTTCACATATCAAATGTACATACCTAGGGTATGTTGCAGTAGAAATATCTTTAAGCACACTATTTCTCAAGGTGGCGATATTATGGACCCTGGTCATATTATGGACCCAGATGTTAAGTATAGAGCTAATTGGGGAAATAATAAATTACAATTTGACTGGTGTTGGTGTGAGTTAGAACGGGCCAGCTCAGATTCCTAAAACTACTTACGTCACAGTGGGAAAGTACGTCATTTCCGTCAACATTCGAACGCGTTCGAAGCTTCTAAATTACGTGTTGGAAAGCGTTCGAATACGATGCACGTAGCACAACATGCGTTTTATAACGCGTTCAGATGTCGGACAGAAATAACAAAGGTCCGGACTGTGGCGTTAACAATTTTTTTTTTTAATATTCCAACATGTAATCACAAGACGTGGTGACGGCACACTCAAGTCTTTGACTCTTATATTAATGCCGCCACCAATACAGGGGAAAATATAATACTCATTTTCACCTGAGCGAAGTGAGGAAAGTTGTGTAAAAGTACAAGGTGGCATGTCAGGACTCGAACCCGGGACCTCTTGGTTCTGAGTCAAGCACTCTGCCGCTACGCCACACGACCCCACGCATTAACGTATTTCCGTTAACAAATTTAAGGCGGCCTAAACACATCCTTTGTCTGGATTACGTAGGTACACTTGACTTGCTAACGTACCGTTTGCATCGTAGTAGGCGAACAGGTCAGCAAGAGTCAGGCCGTCCATGAGTTCCTGGAAGCTGAGCATGTGGTCATGGTTGGTGTCGAGCTGGTTGATCATGTGATGGTCGAAATACTCCAGAGCCTCGGCAACGGTGAACTGCATGTCACCTACAGAGGGAAGAAGAGTTTAGCACTCATGCGACAATAATGCAAGTTCACATGCGAAGACCACCAAAAAAGGCACATTTCAGACGGATGTGACGTCACATTGCAGACGGATGTGACGTCACATTGCAGATGGATGTGACGTCACATTGCAGATAGATGTGACATCACATTGCAGACGGAAGTGACGTCACATTTCAGGCGGATTTGACGTAATTCTATCTGCAAACTCGTCTAAAATGTCGGTTTGAGACGCTTGGCACTTACCGTCAGTGTCCAGAGCGTACACGACTGCGGTCAGGTTCAGCTTGGCCGTGACCTCGTTGATGTTGAGATGTCCGTCTCCGTCCGTGTCCAGGTCATCGGTGACCTGCCTGTGTTAGAAAATAAAGAGAACATTGAACGTCTGGTAAGAATCTGTTAGGGTACAGCAAGTATTTTAATGGATGACTTCCGCGCGAGCAGTAATTCAAGCCCGTTCTCGAAAAAAAAAAAGAATTTCGGCCCTTCTCTCGCCCTCTCACATTATTAGACTTTGGGCCTCCTTCCTTGGACATCTTTCATTAAAAATTACTTTGTATGGTGTAAGCAATAAATTAAGTCGATATGGATGAAAATCTCGTGTTCTTGAGCTGATTGAGACATAGTTCATCTAAAATGTTTTAGTAATTTGTTGCCAAGACGAGCGCTAGCAGTGAGCGTCAGGACCGAATCCGCTATAGCTTAAGATTCATCACCAACACCATATTTCTTAATTGGCAAGTGACGCTGGCAAAATGGGTTGGCTAACTTGCGTGCAGCGCCACTTGTTCTTGATGTTATTTTGAATTTAAGAAAGAAAACACCATTGTAACAGACGGCTATTGGCCATGGTAACACATACTCATAAATCTACAGGATTATAATGTTCCCGATTCTCCTGACTTAGAGGTGTTGGCCCCAAAGTCTGGAGAATTCTGAAACGTGAAAAGTGCAAAAAGATATTATACGTACCCCGTTGCCAGTGCAACGAAGAACACAATGTAGAGAAGCATGGTTGGTTGTTTGTTGTCAGGGACTGAACTGGAAACAAAAGAAAACATGACGTCATTGATTGGAAAAGAAATATGATACTTGACACTCCTGTTGTAGGTTTGGAAAAAAATGTGCAAATCATACGGACGTATACTAAAGTCAGATAATAAACTCGATCAAAATAATATAATGCTTTGAGAGGAACTATAGGTAGATAAAAATGACTATAGTAGAGGGCCCTATAAGAGACGGTTCCCCTGAATTTCAATTGACCGTTCGTAATTAAGTGTTAGACCTAACCGACATGAATATTATAGCAAGACAGCCTTTAACGTTACGTTAACAAGACATGAAGAGGTGATTTTTTAGAACATGCACATGCACGAAGAATGCACCCAAGAATGCCGTTAGTTTGCGATCGTACCGATTGTTTCAGTGTCGCAGTGTTTTCAGGCGGTAACAGAACCAACCGCAGAAAGGATACAATGCACTTTTTACGTATGTCAGCTGAACTTTGCAGGACACATGCTCGGCTGTCCAAAAATGCTTCACAATCGTACGACATTCGCACAACAATCTCACGACGTATGTGGCCGGGCCTTAAGCTATAAGGTAAACAGACTTACCAGTATCTGCGTCTTGAAGCTGTATGATGAGTGAGTGAGTGGAAGAGGCAGAAAGTTTTGCCCTAATATAGCAAATGTGTGAGAAGTTCAACAGCTTTGTGGATAGATTGATATGACGGCGCGTCGGTAAGTCTGTCTAAATTTAACTCCAGATTTAACGTTAGACAAGCAAAGTCATCACTTAACTTATCATATCATAGTAAGGCCAAACAAAGTCAATTCATATACTAGTATATCATCCTTATACGTTATGGTACGAGGGTTGTCAAAAACTTAAATCAAATATATATGTATATATATATATATATATATATATATATATATATATATATATATATATATATATATATATGTGTGTGTGTGTGTGTGTGTGTGTGTGTGTGAAGAAAGCCACAGGGCTATTTTGGACCTTTCCTGCTAACATTGTCTCTGTTCGTCAAATGGCCAAATGGCTAGGCAAGTGGACATGAGATTGAGATGTCAGAGTCTATTCTTGGCACTCCTGAATATACACTGTCTGTGTCCTTGGGAAAGGCTCTTCACAAGACCTCCCTCACTCACTCAACAACGGGTATAGAGTGGGTAAAAGACAGTGGAAGTAGAGGGATGGGCTCCACCTTCGAATACCGTGCCCTAGACACAGTGGATTAACAACCCATTGT
>NW_017804442.1:1322284-1327031 GCF_001625305.1 Branchiostoma belcheri
GTAGTAGTAGTGTAGTGTGTGTGTGTGTGTGTGTGTGTGTGTGTGTGTGTGTGTGTGTGTGTGTGTGTGAAGAAAGCCACAGGGCTATTTTGGACCTTTCCTGCTAACATTGTCTCTGTTCGTCAAATGGCCAAATGGCTAGGCAAGTGGACATGAGATTGAGATGTCAGAGTCTATTCTTGGCACTCCTGAATATACACTGTCTGTGTCCTTGGGAAAGGCTCTTCACAAGACCTCCCTCACTCACTCAACAACGGGTATAGAGTGGGTAAAAGACAGTGGAAGTAGAGGGATGGGCTCCACCTTCGAATACCGTGCCCTAGACACAGTGGATTAACAACCCATTGTGGGGTCGTGTGGCGTAGCGGCAGCGTTCTCGACTCGGAACCAGAGGCCCCGGGTTCGAGTCCTGACATGCCACCGATCCTGTGCCCTTGGGAAAGGCACTTTACACGACTTTCCTCACTTCGCTCAGGTGTAAATGAGTATTGTACTGTCCCTGTGTGGACAACTGGACCTTGTGATCAGCGTACTGAAAACTGAGTACATGTGCTACAACACTGGCCCGGGTCAGTCACTGCAGGTTTATGGAGAACCTATCAAACAGGTGCAAGATTTTAGATACCTTGGCTCCATGATGGCCTCTAGCAGTAACGACCTTAAGAAACGCAGAGCTTTGGCATGGGTTGCTTTCTGGAAACTAGAGCATCTCTGGAGGAGTGAGTGCATCCCATTTGCCACTAAAGTAAAGCTCTTTAAAGCCTCATGTGTATCAGTGTTGTCCTATGGTTGTGAGTCTTGGGTAATCACGAAGGACATGGAGAACAAAATCAACTCCTTTGCTACTTCGTGTTACCATATTATGCTGAACATCAAAAGGCGTGACCGGGTAACAAACGACAGCATTTACAACTTGACCCAAACTAGTCCGCTGATTCAGCATGTGCGTCGGAGACAGCTGAACTTTCTGGGACACATCCTGCGCATGCCTGAGGATGAACCTGTTAGACTGTACGCCCTCTACGTGCCCTCTCATGGCAGACGCAGGCGAGGCCGACAGCCTACCTCCTACTTCAAGTATGTCCAGCGACTACTGGGAGATGAGCACAACCAACTAACAGAGAAGCAGATCGCCAACCTTGCTAGCGACAAGGGGCAGTGGAGGGACCTTGCAGTCGCCTGCGCAGCAGCCGACCGATGATGACTGTCCCTGTGTTGGTGGCGGCATTAATATAAGTTGAAAAAACTTGAGTGTGCCGTCGCCACGTCTTGTGACTACATGTTTCGGAATATATAAAAAAAAAAACCATTGGCCCTAAGGCCTCATAAAGGCTATGGGACTACCTTCCCCTTGTGCCCCTTTTTTTCATGCCAACATCTGCTTGGAGATTAGCTGTAGAAAACAACAGATAAGCGAGACCTTGGTAAGGTTGAGTGGGTTGGTAAAGGAGGCTGAACGTCCGGGCAAATATTTGAGCTGGCAACGGGACTACATCTTCTCACGCAATGGTCATCAGTTTTAACATCACCCGAAGGCCACTTAAATGTACGCACGTTACATGCGTATGGTTGGAATAGCATCTGTAGATGCTGGATACTAGCTACAGAGACAGAACCCGTAAACCACCTGGTTTACTGGTTCTGTAACTTGGCTTAAAACACATAAAACAAAACCCTTAAAACTCTATTGTTGAAACAAAAATTACTAAATTTAGCAAATAAATGCCCTTCAGAAACCTGTTGCCATGGCAGCACCAAAAATCATTATCTTATTCCACTGACACAGATTTGTTGCCAACAATATTTTAGGAAAAGTCACCAAGTTTTGTGGTTCTAGCGCAAGCCGTTCAGACGCTATCCGACATCAAACTTGGCTCTGGCACTTTTAGTGAATGATAAAGTTAGTACGCCAGTAGAAATAGTTTATAGTTATAGACCTACGATTTTGTCGACCGATTAAACAATAGTTGTGGGAGGATATAAGGTCTAAGGTAAGGTAAAGTGGTATTTGCCATACATTGGATCCGATGCAAGTGTTGTGCAATAAACCTTGACCATCTATCTCGTTTTGGCGTCGGTGGCGCAACGGTTAGAGCGTTGGGCGGAACCAAGAGGTCCCGGGTTCGATACCCACCGTGGCCCGACGTTGTGCCCTTGGGAAAGGCACTTTACACGACTTCCCCACCATGTACGGTGGAGTGACGCCCACCGAGCCTATTAGGCTAATCTGTCTAACTGTGTGCCAAAAACACACTACGGATTTGGTGCGCCGATGTGACAATACCTGCACATTGGCCACTGAGAACCGTTATTTTTTTTATCTATCTCGTTAACACTGGATATTTCGTCCAAAGAATGGATTTCATGGCCTTGCCCTTAAAGAGCATGAAGGTAGGATGGCTGCGAAGTCAATATTTGCTGACGGAAAGACGCAATCATGATGTACTCAGTTAGGTCATTTCAGGGGTCTTGTGACCGGTCAAGGTAGGCCATGGGGGTTTATGTAAGAACATCTAAAAATATAATGTTTAAAGCCATCAAAATATCAGCTGGCTCCGTAAATAGCTATATATAGTTTTATCAATACTAAATCAATATACACTACAGTATGTACCTACCTACACAGCTAATCAACTTCGTAAATAATTAATACCTAGCACGTTGTTAGAATGAGAGCATGTGTTGGTATGATAAATATTCTAAAGTTATATTTTACTTTCATCCATTCTGTTGTGTTAAAAAAACTTCAGCAACTATGAGAAGTGTGGCTCTCCTCAAACTTACAAAACTTAGATTTTCACAGAATGGATTTACGACGAACAGACTTAGTTTGCAAAACGGATGCTTTTTTATAGTTTTTTTTAAATATATATTCCAACATGTTCCGAAAATACGTGCTGGTGGCACACTCAAGTTTTTTTTCAACTTATATTAATGCCGTCACCAACACAGGGGACAATACAATACTCATTTTCACCTAAGCGAAGTTAGGAAAGTCGTGTAAAGTGCCTTTCCCAAGGGTACAAGATCGGTGGCATGTCAGGACTCGAACCCGGGACCTCTAAGTTCCGAGTCGAGCACTCTGCCGCTACGCCACACGACCCAACATTTTGATAGTTCGTCCCCAGGTATCGTGCATCTCTGCAGGGTAACCTTTGACACACAGATGTTCGGCTTCACATAGAGTGTGTTTAGCTGTCGCAATTGTAATATCTTATATAACTAGTACAGCGGTGATAGAAAGAACTAAAATGGGGATAACTATTCTCATTTTCCTGGCTCTTCCCTTGCTGAGTTTGGCGTCACCTCGTGATCTGCAAGGTAAAATGTTCAACATTCTCGACCGCTAAATCAGAATGCCAACATTTTAGCCAGTCTTTGCAGGTGATGATACTAAGTATGTTGGCTTTGGTCGATTATGGTCTAATTATGTAAAATCTATTCATGTGAAATCACATTTGTTGTTATATGTGTATATATATATATATAAATATGAACAAATAGCAAATATCCTTCCCATATATGTCTTAGCAATCAAAATATAGACAAAATACACGGGAATCTTGTAGTGAACAAATGAACGATGTGTTATGACCTGATACTCGACACCAAATAGGGTTCCTGATTGGTCAACTTTGCCTGGTTATATATGATAACATGTCTCATCTCTTCCTGTTTGTTTGCACCTAGACCCGCGGGTCTGCACCTTTGGCGAGTCCTGGTTCACGTCATTTTGCACTTTGACCTGTCCCAACGGGTTCGCCAAGGACGAGAACGGTTGCGACCTCTGCCGATGTGCAGGTAAATTGCAGCGTTTTAAAGTAAGGAGGGCAGGATTATAAAAAATGGAGTATAGCAAAGAATCAAATAGAATAAAATGTAAAGGGAGCAGAATAGAATAGAATAGAGTAGAGTAGAGTAGAGGAGAGTAGAGTACGTAGAGTAGAGTAGAGTAGAGTAGAATAGAATAGAATAGAATAGAATAGAATAGAATAGAATAGAATAGAACAATCTAGAATAGAATCTTTTGTAGGAATGTTTCTTAAATGTTGCTAAGAAAAACTAGACTTCGTTGAACTAGAAATGAGAGGTGTTGATGTAGTCCCATGTCTGTTTACGGATAGTGTTGAATTGTAAAGTAAATAGTAAAAATGGCACCAAATGACAATACCAAACTACTCCGTCACCAGACCAGGCCCCCTGCCCTCCCCACACCTGTGAGAGTTAACAGTAGTACCTGGCTAACTGTGTTCTCTCTCTGACTCCCCAGACCAGCCGACCTGCCCTCCCTACGCCTGTGAGAGTTAACAGTAGTACCTGGCTAACTGTGTTCTCTCTCTGACTCCCCAGACCAGCCGAGCTGCCCTCCCCACGCCTGTGAGAGTTTACAGCAGTAACTGGATAACTGTGTTCTCTCTCTGACTCCCCAGACCAGCCGGCCTGCCCTCCCCACGCCTGTGAGAGTTTACAGCAGTAACTGGATAACTGTAATCTCTTCTCTGACTCTCCAGACCAGCCGGCCTGCCCTCCCCACGCCTGTGAGAGTTTACAGCAGTAACTGGATAACTGTGTTCTCTCTCTGACTCCCCAGACCAGCCGGCCTGCCCTCCCCACGCCTGTGAGAGTTTACAGCAGTAACTGGATATCTGTGTTCTCTCTCTGACTCCCCAGACCAGCCCGGCTGCCCTCCCCATGCCTGTGAGAGTTTACAGCAGTAACTGGATAACTGTGTTCTCTCTGACTCCCC
>NW_017804442.1:1327051-1352051 GCF_001625305.1 Branchiostoma belcheri
AATAGAATGAGATGGAATAGAACACGATAGAATAGAACACGATAGAGTAGAGTAGATTAGTTTACAGTAGTAACTGGAAAACTGTGTTCTCTCTCTGACTCCCCAGACCAGCCCGGCTGCCTCCCCACGCCTGTGAGAGTTTACAGTAGTAACTGGATAACTGTGTTCTCTCTCTGACTCCCCAGACCAGCCGGCCTGCCCTCCCCACGCCTGTGATCTGGTGCCCGACACTCCGTACGGCCCGGCGCAGTGTCCGTTCGGGGTGGCGGCGGACGGAAACGGCTGTGTCGGCGATCCCTGCACCTGCTATCGTGAGTATGGGTAGTCTACAAGCAGAGGTTGTTGGGGGGGGGGGGGAGTATCGTTACCATTTAATAGATATATAGATTCTTTATTGACACAGCAAAATATTACAGGGAATTTTGTATAGTATTCTACAACTTCAGGTCTAACAAGGCTACCTACATGTATGGATAAACGCCATCGTATGTACACATAGGTATGCGGCAAAATACGTACGTACGAAATATATGTCAGCGGTAACAATAAAGGTTTTGTATTCTCTAACATGTAGTCTCTAACATTGAGGCATTCTTTTATATATATTGTCGCTATGGGCTACATAATATTAGAGTTTTTATGTTTTTATTTTGTATGGCCTTGTGTGGCGTATTGGACCCTCTCTGATCACTGAATGTTGCCTGGCCAATTTGATACTGTCTTTTGCAACCCTAAGATCTGTTTGGTAGGTGAACGGTCACGCATCACGTAGACTAGTCCATGCAGTATTGGTCACCCAACTGTAAATGTGTGGCCCAAGGGCAAAGAGGAGATGGGCACCGCCCTATACACCCAGATTTTCGGAGAAGGATTTAACTTGGCTCTTACTCTCGTTGATTTTTTTAAAATTACTTCACAGGGCAGCCAGAAGGCTGCAGCACGATGCCGTGTTACTACTGGACGACATGCGCAGTTTACCGCACAGACGACAGCGGCTGCGCAATCTGCTATCCTCCATGTGCCGGTAGGCGGCGCTTTTTGATTATCTCTACCAGGGTCCTTTGGCTCCATGAATAATTTCCTAGACAAATTATGCAACCAATAGTTATAAATGCGTAAATTGTAAGCAACCATTTTTAATCAAGCTTCTTTTCAGGTAAAGTTGAGCTTGGAAAGTTAAAAATTAAGTACAAAAAGTTCTATGGCAGGTTTTTTGATAAGATTATTGTCGTAAACAAACAAGATTGTGTCCGCTGAGTTAAAAACATTTTTCGTTTCTTACAGATGGTTCTATGCCAGGCATCATCATCGGCTGAAGTTCCGTTGTCTGCTTGTCTGAATCATAGCCCACCATTTGGTAACTGGTTCAGCGGGGCTCTCTGTTCAATAAATGATCTATTCCTTGAGTCCATGAGATACAGTGTATCATGTGTGATGATTGTACATGTTCGGAAATTGTCAGGAAGTAGTCACATAATTGCACATTCATGTTATTTAATGCTAATAGGATAATGGTAAATGTAATTTGAGAGCAAAATTATTACTTCAAAATCCCTCAGAAAATTATACTTTTGCAATCAATCATTAAGGTTTCTAAAATATGCGTGGAAGACATTTACAGATAGCATTCGTAGACAAAGAAACATCATATCTACCAATTTTCCTTTCAAATGGCTACATGACTAAGTCTTTAAAATGACCGACTAAAGAATGTAGGCATTTTATCTCACCATTATGAATAACATGGCAAGGTACTGGTGAATGGTACAGTCCACATTACGTCATGTTAAGGTCATCGTCCGATCGATCAAAATGGCGGACAGGTAGGCGGAAACTTCTCCCCACCGTTACGCACCCGACCAAAGACCGTGAAAATTTGCCGTACTTCTACCGAGACTCAAGACGCTAAACTTTCGTGAGAAGGGAACAAGTCAAGCAAGATGTCCGAGCGGGAACTTGAAGAGGTAACCTCTTTTTTTTACTTACCTTGTGTTGTGTTGTAGAATTCCAATACAGTCTTTTATCAGTGGCCAACTAACATAAAGAAGCTCTAGTTGATTGGTGGAAATTGTAATATAACAGGTACCGGAACAAATATGATAATTATATGGACATTTTAATTGATTTTTTGAGACGCGAACCTTCGTGAGAAAGGTACAAGTCAAGCAAGATGTCCCATTGGGTACGTGAAAAGGTTAACTGTTTTACTTGCATGGTGTAGTAAAATTTCAACTTGTTTATCTTGCATTAGTGGTCAGTTGTGGCCAAGTAACGTAAAGAAGGTTCAGTTGGGATATTGTAATATAGCAGGTACCGTGGCAGATATGGAATGGACGTCTAGACTGATTCCCTACCTGAATATGAGCAATAAAATAATAACATAACAACGTTCTGGGCATGCGTGGTCCAGCGTCTGTGGACTTTGAACGTCCGTTACCGATGTTTGATCAAGTTTGCTTGGTAACCAGATCGCACCCGTAATTAGCAACAGGTTTATAACTGTTGCCCTGTTTGAAGAGCAAATATTGGGGAAGACGTCTGAATACCTGGATTGTTGTTTAATTGATGATGAATAAAGATGTTAAGCAGTCACTTCCAAAAGTCCATTGCGTAGTTTAAACGATGTAAAATCCCGTTGTTTCTCTCCTTTGTGGCTGGCAAAAGTTTGCGCAATCATACGTGCATCAATATCAAGCAAACTTCAGGTGTTTGTTATCATTACGTTTATATATATAAGGAATTACTTAAGATAATACCAGTGACTCCATATCCATAGTATTATCCATAGTATTATAGTTTTATAACTGTTTGAAGAACAAATATTGGGGAAGACGTCTGAACACCTGGATTGCCTTTTAATTGATGTTGAGCAACCACTTCCAAAAGTCCATCGCAATACTAAACGGTGTGAAATTACGTTGTTTCCTCTCCTTTGTGGCTGATGAAAGCACAATCGTACGTACATTAATATCAAGCAAACTTCAGGTATTTCTTTACATCATTACGTTTAGGGAATGACTTCTAAAGATAATACCAGCGACTTCAACTTATTATACTATAAAAGTATAAAATGATATCCAATAAACTAGATACGGTACTTGTAGAAGGGCAAGTTATGATATTCTTTTTTCTACCTCCGTGTTGTTTTCTTGCTGTATTAAGATGATGAATGCGGCTTTCTTCAGGCACTCCGCGATGCAGCTGCTGAAGGAGATGAAGAGAAGGTGACGGAGCTGCTCCGACAGGGAGTGGATGTCAACTGTCAGCACTGGTTGGTGAGTAGGGATGAACCACTTTGTTGAATCACAGACAAGTCACGGAGGTCGATTTATATTGGCGGTGTCTGTCGTAGGCCCATATATGCATGGGTCCTTTTTCTTTTCTATCGTTAGACTTGACTTACATGTACGTGACTTATGTCGAGTCCTGTTGCCCCTGGCCACGAGTCAAAATGGTAATCTCCAAGCAGATTCGGTGGGGCAAGGGGACTTTATATTGGCCAGCCCTGTATCCATTGGCCGCCTGTATCCAACGTTCGCCCCACCCCACCGAATCTGCTTGGAGATTAAAAATGGCAGCCCAAGGGTCCCTGTCTTCCATGGCTTGGCTCAAGCCAGAATGTTCGTTAGAAGTAATCAGGTTCACAGAGTCTGACGTTTCAGAACACCCTTCAGTGGTGTCAGCTGAACTAACACACTGTAGTCGCTCCACATGATACGCAGTTCTAAGTTCTCCCAAGGTAAAAAAATAACAGATACTGAACAGGACAACGTGTATCGTCATTCCCCCCCACATGACACACAGTTTCCTCGAGGTGAGGATATCGGTTACTGAACAAGGGAACTTGAAACAGGCTATTGAACATTAAACGCCAAGCATATTTAGTGTTTGGCACTATGTGGCTTTCTCCCTATGGATGATGATAATGATATAAGGTCAAGTAATATAATGTGAAGTGATAAAAATTGAATTTCAAAAGTGTTCATGAGCAAAAACCAATGGGCTTCTCTTACCATGTATTTATACCTAATGCCTGTAATCCGTATCTCTGTTCCTGCTGTTACACTTACAGTTTGGAGACTCACCGCTTCACAATGCAACTTTACGAGGACATGTTGGTATTGTTGAACTCCTCCTGAAGGCTGGAGCACAGGTGGACAGTAGGGATCTGGTAAGGGTTGATACTTACTACAGATGATCAGGGCATGTTTGAGCGTTGCGTTTCACGCATATTTATATTTACTTATATTTATATTTATTACGGTAATGTGGACAGGCTTCTAATCCCATGTAATGTCATCTCTGTTCCTGCTGTTACAGTATGCAAAAACGCCACTCCACCGTGCAGCTTCAGGAGGACATGTTGGTGTTGCTGAACTCCTCCTGAAGGCTGGAGCACAGGTGGACAGTAGGAATCTGGTAAGAGTTGATGCTTACTACAGGTGATGGACATGTTTGAGTTTTTAACGTCAGGCATATTTAGTTGGTGTTTATTAGGATGATGGAGACAGATTTTTCTTACCATGTAATGTCATCTCTGTTCCTGCTGCTACAGGATGAAGACACGCCACTTCACCGTGCAGCTTCAGGAGGACATGTTGGTGTTGCTGAACTCCTCCTGAAGGCTGGAGCACAGGTGGACAGTAGGGATGAGGTAAGGGTTGATGCTTACTACAGGTGATGGACATGTTTGAGTTTTTAACGTCAGGCATATTTAGTGTTTATTAGGATGATGGAGACTGGCTTCTCTTCCCATGTAATGTCATCTCTGTTCCTGCTGTTACAGGATGACGACACGTCACTTCACCGTGCAGCTTCAGGAGGACATGTTGGTGTTGCTAAACTCCTCCTGAAGGCTGGAGCACAGGTGGACAGTAGGAATCGGGTAAGTGGTGGACAGTGTGGGTCCGGTAAGGGTTGATGCGTATTACAGGTGGACATCTTTAACTTCACGTATATTTAGTGTTTATTAGGGGAATGAAGACAGGCTTCTCGTACCATGTAATGTCATCTCTGTTCCTGCTGTTACAGGTTGGAGACTCGCCACTTCACCGTGCAGCTTCAGGAGGACATGTTGGTGTTGCTGAACTCCTCCTGAAGGCTGGAGCACAGGTGGACAGTCAGGGTCGGGTAAGGGTTAATTTGTACTACAGATGATCAAGGCATGTCTGAGTGTTAAACGTCAGACATATTTAGTAAGTGTTTATTAGGATGATGGAGACAGACCTTTCTTCCCATGTGACGTCATCTCTGTTCCTGCTGTTACAGGTTTTTGACACGCCACTTCACAAGGCAGCTTCAGGAGGACATGTTGGTGTTGCTGAACTCCTCCTGAAGGCTGGAGCACAGGTGGACAGTAGGGATAAGGTAAGGGTTGATGCTTACTACAGGTGATGGACATGTTTGTTGTGCTCAATGGTATAATGAGCAAACTCCAAGCAATATTAACATGTCTTTGTCTGCGTTGAGAAAACAATATTTCTGAACAAAAATCGTACGAATGTATATTGATATGTTTTCTGTATAGCACGGCGAGACTCCTGAGGACATAGCGGCAAGTACAGATGTTCCAGACTGGTACGATGATAAAGATCGCGTCCTGGAGGGAAGGAAGAAGGTTCTCGAGCTTTTTGCAGCAGAAAAGGCCGGTCGGTAGGTAAAACCTGGTTTCTAGTCTTGCATAATTAATGTTAATGATGTGTTATCAGGAAAGCATAACGAGACAAGCATTAAAGCACTCATTTATTCAGAGTTTCTTGCAAATACATGCCCAATGACTTATTTAAGTACAAACAACATGAGAATACAGTGATATAAGGGACTACGTCCAACGTTATGCTACATTTAATTGTAAAATAGAAATCTCTGACAAAACACAACTGAATACGATAATCATTGTTCATTTTATTAGACTATAAAAGCAGGATATGGAGACTTGCGTAGAAATGAGTTTAAAACAGGAATGATATGCTAATTGTTGTCAGCCGTCTGTATAATGCTTTTACTTCGCTTGTACAGTACAGCTGACACCTTTTATTTGTTGTAGGGACCGCATTATTCATCATACCGAGTGAATATACTAATTCGAGCTGTATGAGCATCGGACAATGATAGTATGTATACACAAGTATGTATACATAATACGGTTTTCCATGTTTTGTCACAGCCTTTACAGGTGCAAAGTGGGTCCAAAAGGAGGTGCCCTGAAAACACCATTTTGCACCGTCTCTGTACTGGGTGGGGCCGTTACCATGGAAACAGAAATCACGTGTCAGGTCATCAACCCTAATGACGTCACCCTTCCCCTGAAGGACGGACAGATGTTAGTGAGTGACGTCATAGAGCTGGGCCCGCACGGGACAACCTTCCGCAAACCTGTCACTGTGCAGATGCAGTACAGCAGCAAGTCGTTAGATGGCGCTACGGAAGCTGCCGTGTGGGTCACTGAGGACAGGTCACAATGGACGGAACTTAAGACCACTAAAGAAGTACGTAGAGAAACTTAATAGCCTTTAAGATTGAAAACTCCATACTAAGTCCTGTAATAAGATGGACATAAGACTCTGCCATTGGAAGGACTACTGATATCTGACCGACAGTTCTCTATAACATGTGGTATATTTCGTTTTAGACCAGAGACAAGCTTGCCGTATCAGTGAAGCATTTCTCCATCTTTGCCGTCATCAGTCAACCCAAACAGGACAAGTTTACTGTGCCTACAGAAGGGCACACTCTGACGTCATCAACGCAGCCTGCGGTACAAATCAGCTTCCCGGAACAGGCTGTGACCACAGAAACCCAGGTTACAATTCAGGTAAGGATTTAATTAAGTACTAGTAACTTGTCTTAACTTTCGATGGCCACTCTCCTTATAGATATTACACAAACATTCCAACATTTTCTGTCGCTAAATTGTAAAGTGTAGTAAGCAGTGCAATAAAGTGATCTTCGAATGTTTACCTGGTTCATGAATCTAATATGAAAGCATCATTAATTGATCTAACCCAGAAGTTTATTTCAATCGTAGGTACAAGAGGTTCCAACAAGAGCAATTGAGGACATCAAGGCAAAGGACGAGTCTTTCGTCAACCTTGTTGGCACCAGCCCGATAGTCAATGTCGAGACTGTGTCGACCTCCGAAGTCCAGTTCCACAAACCGGTCACAGTGCGAGTCCCACATCCTCAACACTACATGGACATCCAACATGAGGGGCCCACCAAACTGAGGGTGATGTCATGTGAGGAGGGAACAGAAGACTGGGTAGATGTGACGGACAACATCAGTATGAGCAGGGTTACACATGAGTTTGTGGAGTTCGAAGTCAGTCATTTTACCAGGTAATTTTGTTGGTTTACATTAGAAAGTAAGGATAACATCACATACTGGGAAGCAATGTTTAAATACATTTCAGTCATGTCATTTGAAATAGATGGAGGTTTCCTTAATCTATCAAACTACACATCTCTTAGCATGCACTTGTCACTAAAGTAAACCGATCAAATGCATACTTTATTTCCAGATGGATTGTAATCGTTGTCACAGACATCTTCGGTGACACAGAGGAGCTCGGACCGATCCGTTTGAAGACTCTTTGCCGATGGCTTCAACACCGTCCTGTTCAGTTCATACTGATGCAACGAGATGATAACACAAACGAATTTGTGGTAGAATGTACTCCAGCCGAAGATGCAGAAGGGAAGCACTCAGCACTACTCCAAAAGGGGTACAAGGGTCCGTTGCCTACCAAGTCAGCAATTGATCTATTCGAAGGACAGGTAGTAGAAATAGCATTGGTTGGAAACGTGTCAATCGCAACCTTTGGTTTAGGAAGCAGCACAAAGCAACACATCACCTTCCACAGCCAAAGAGGCAGCCGCCATCAGATGCAGATCATGGCTTTGAAGGCGACAGACCAACACGGTCTGGATGGTAAAGGAAGTGCTGCTTTCTTTGCACTACCACGCGTCGAAGTCGTAAAACAAAAAAGGACAGCTTACCTGCGGAAGAGACATGAAAAACTCGCGCATCCACCCGGCAGAAAGCTTCAGGAGCCAACATTTCTGTGCCAGCTCCCAGTCCATGTGCCAATTGGGACTACAGATCAGGTAAAGCAGCATTTCTGCGCTGTTGGTATTGACCAAAAAAAGGGATCTGAACCGTAGTGGTTTGAAATTACCTATAAAGCAATAGAAATAACAATAGCTCTGTCGAGGCACACATTGAGAAAGCCTCTCCATCTTTACGACCACTACAAATGTATGTTGCACGAAAACTTGAAGCATACCTAATATTTTTTTTCTGTTTGCAGGTATCAGCAGACGCTGAAGATAGCAAGAGTTTGGAACGTAAGACGATTTTTTAACATAATGTTACTTGCGGCAGGTTTTGCAAGTTGTCTTAGAATACAAGAATATCGAAATATTCACACATTAATATTTGCAACATTCAATCTTAAGTCTTACATGTTGTAAGAATATACCTGGCATGGTGTACTGAATGTCGTGGTAAAATTCACACTCATCTGATAAATTACGAATGTGTGTGTACAATGCACGAACATCATCGCGTACAAAATGGCATTGTTTGTTCTACCATCTCTTTTAGGCGTTGGGAAGTACTTCTATTTCATCAAGGAAGCAGTGAGCACAGACTGGAGGGATTTGGCCTTCCATCTTGGGTTCAAATGGGCCGACATCGAAAACATTGCCTCGAAAGACGGAAACCACGACGACAAGTCCCGCTGCATGGACATGCTGCAGGAATGGAAGAAGAAGAAGGGAGACGCCGCTACCATAGAGGTCCTGATGGAGGCTCTGTCAAAGGCAGGGCTGCAGAGCGTCGTGGATGGTTTGAAGAAATATTCACTAGAAGTTGGAAACTATGGGTAAGCATTTTATGCAAGTAAAACTCAACCACAACTGTGCTATGATGTTTTTGTATCAATGTTTGTTACAGCGTTCGAATATGCGCCTAGTAAGTTTTAATAGAAACTTCATCTCTATTTTCCTCCTCCATCAGGAAGACTCCACCGGCAAGAGGAGAAGACGCAAGCTGCCCTCCGTAAAGGTGACAGATACTTGCACCTGCATTTTTCATAGATACAAAACAATGAACATATGATCGACTGACGTTATTTAAATGATTCACACAATTACAAGTAAGATTTTGTGGTGATAAATCAAAGTGGTGGCAAAAGGATATAAGTTTAATGTAAGTCAGTGATTCACTGTGAGAGACTTAACGAAGTAGACTAGCCAATGTAGCAATACACCCATTCATCAATTATCACTTTCATTTCGTACCTTACCGGTGCCATAACTATTAGTCCCAAAAGATAGAAATGGTCACACAATGCCATTGAATCAAACACATTACGATGACCATGCTGCCTTCTTTTTGCAGTTCGTTCATCCTTTACAAGAATGTTCACTGATATTTTCTGCAGCAAAGGAGAAACCAGGACAACTAGAAACTAAACTGCGAGCCTCTTCACCCGTCAACGAACATGACTCGCGAAAAGCTGACAATCCAAGCTTTTGATCTAGTATTTAGTCATTGCTTTGTCCATGCCTTTTTAATCTTTGGCATAGGTTAAGTCGCAAATAAGCAGACGTTATATGGAAACATTGTTGGACGTAGTTACATTGTATACATTTGAACTTTCCAAGAACTAAACAGTTTTAGTATTCGTCGATGAAGGTTAGACATCCAGATAATACGATACGCCAAAAAGTAGTTACTCAAGCAACTGGATATGATTTTTGAAAACGTGAAAATCACGTTGACGTTTTCAAAATCATATCCAGTTGCTTGAGTAACTACTTTTTGGCGTATCGTATTATCTGGATGTCTAACCTTCATGAGTATTCAACCAAACTGATGTGTTATGCCAAAAGGCGATTATACCTGCTATTCTATAGCAGTAAATAGAGAACGTTATGTTTAGGGGCCAATAAGTGACTGATTGTGGGAAAAGATTTGGACAGTTTATTGAAGTGTTGTCATTTCAAGTTTTATCAACATATCTTTCAATCTCTATTGAAACCGTTCGAGAAATGATTATTTTCATAGAGCTGAGTTTCAAGTAAAGTCCTCACAATCATTGCCTTTCATAATGATCTAGCAAAGAGGTCCAAATATGTAAATTTACTTAGCTAAAGTGTTTAATCTGTCGAGTCAGATGTGATTGCAACTTGTATTAATGACCCTACTATGAACAATTTATGTTCTAAACAAGCATCGGAAATTCCGCCTTGTACGTCACGGCTGCCAGTCATGCTGTTGTTTATACAAAAAAACAATTAACAATTAACAAAAAAACGTCAAATGTAAACTAAACAATGTTAGAAAATTGTTATAGCAACGTTAACGAAGACCTCCATCGACTGATTTCATTGTTATCTTCGTTAAGATGCTGCTTTGCTTGCAGCGTTAACATTTTTATCTTTTATAGTAAAACGTTAAACTTTATTCCAACACACTATTTACAGGGATCAAATTTTCAGCGACCACTGTCGCCTTCATCAGGATAATTAATGACCAATCACTTCACAACGTGATCTCGCGAGAGTTACGGTTTACAAACACGTGACCTTATTCACACGAGACTTTACTGATACGTGACGTAAGCAATCGATCAAAAGTGCCAGGGAGTTTATATCGTCCACCATCTCTATTAAGTGAAGGCTGAAGTGCTCTGATATATATAGCCTCCTTAATGCCTCTTAGAAAGTAGTCTTTTGTCTTTTGGCAGTTATGTAAGTCTAAGGTAGGCTTATTTTGTAGGATCTAACAGCTACTCAATTTATGACTCAGCTGCTTATTAGAAGCTGTTGTGGTCATCCTTCTCATACTCTATGCCTTGTAGGAAGGTAGTTGTTGATATTGCAACTTAATGAAGAAGCTGACAATTATGGTAAATGTGTATTTGTGTGCAGGATTTTAACAATAAAAGTTTATGATTTTGCGATTTGTTGGTTGGTGACTTCAAGACGTGCGAGGGGGAAGAAAGAGAGTGATACACCGACAAGCACATCCAAGAGAAAAGCGCATCCGAACAATGCCCAATTCACATGAGTAAAAACAAGTGTCTAAAATTGAGAGCAGCAGCAAATATACTAAAAGTACATGCTAGCGGCACACACGGTGTGATTTTACATCATGTTCCATACAATAAACTTGCTGCATAGATAATATAGTATTAATATAAATAATAATACTCATGTTTGAACCTCGTGACTTAATACAACGCTATAGTATAATGCTACGACACGCAAACTTACTACTATACTTGTCAAGACATTCGTACATTTCTTACGCCGAACGTCATTCGAAGACGGGCAAACTTAACGAAACATGTTCTCACAAAAGTCTCTAACAAAAAAAAATAATCACAAATGAGAAAATCTTTGACAATACTTTGCGAGGAAGATAACGGACGTTATTATGTCAGAACCTCTCAAAGGTAATTTACACCGCTGCAGTTCCATGCAAAGCCGCTGGTTTACCCATAATTGACCTTGACCTTTGTTGTTCCAACTCCGACCTACCTGCCAAATACCATAAAGATACATGCACCACACCCCGTTATAACCGGGTAGATATCACCAACCCCTATATATTTGTACCTAACACATAACTCTATGGAAGAAAGTAATGATTTAGGTGATTTAGGAGTTTACATTTTCCCATAATGCATAATGTAAGGATTCAATATTCCGTGGAAGTCCCTCCTAAGGGAATGGTAGATCCTGCCACCGTTGGTGAGTGGGCTAGTCCAGTGACCAGTTAGAACCAGTTCAGTCAAGAACATCTCTTCTCTAGAATACACAGTACCCAGGCTACACACCTCTAGTCTCCTCTATTCATTGCCAAACCTTGGGGGACAGGGCAAGGAATGGCTCGTTAAAAAAGATAGCAAGTAACAAATACCTACATAGCTAGAGTGGAACCGTCCAAATAACGCCGTGACTGTCACCAAAACATCAAGACCATAGCATGTTCAGGACAAAAGATACAAAATCCGGAAGTTCTGCTGCAGTACCAAGGTCATCCACCAGGAGGCCCATATTTGACCTTGACCCTTGTCTTTCTAAGACCTACCAACATGCCAAATATCATCACAATCCATAAAGGCGTTGTGAAGTTATGCTGACTACAATGTGCGGAAACACAAACACACACACACACAGACACACACACACACACAGACGCACAGACACACAGACACGCCATAAACAATACCTCCATTTTTCATGGAGGTAATACCAACGTCCCGGTAGCAAATACCTGCTTAGAGTGGAACCGTCCAAATAACGCCGTGGCTGGTACAACCATGAAGGTAATGAACCATGACGTTACCTATGTGAGCGACCCATCAGACAAAATGGCGGACAGGTAGGCGGAAGTTTTACCTGACAGGTCCACACCCGACCAAAGACCGTTAAAATTTGCTGTACTTCTGCCGAGACTCAAGACGCGAAACTTTCGTGAGAAGAGTACAAGTCAAGAAATATGTCCTGGGCCAAGCTGAAACTTGAGGAGGTAAACCCTTTTACATACCTCGTGTTGTGTTGTGTTGTAGAATTCCAATACTGTGGTAAGATGCATTGGTGGTCAGTTGTGACTACGTACTTAAGGCAAAGAATCTTATCAATTAAGTTGATCGGTTGGCCCCCATATATAGACGGGTTGCAAATGCAGTGCCCGAATCAATATAGATACCGTATATTATATATATACAGCCTGGTGGTATACCTCGGAGATCCGGGCGATATCCGGAAATATCTGTATCGGTATATCCGGTATAACCACCCTTCGGCGTAACACAACAGCTTAGTAAGTTTGCAGGAGCGGCGCAGAAGAAATCAAGTGCCAAGAATTCTGAGACTTCATATCTCCATAAAATATGTTTATGAACATGTTTTTTGGAGGGGGGGCTTTGTCTCATTGTTGACGGAAATAAGGTCGTAATTAACATAATTTAGTTTAATAATTTTGCATGTGAAATTCCAATCCTACCAGATGATACCAGTGGCTCAATATCCTTAAAAGAATAGAAATATCAAATAATCTAGATACATGTACTTGTAGAAGGGCATAAGTTATGATATTTCTTTTTTCTACCTCCGTGTTGTTTTCTTGCTGTATTACCGGTATGCCGATGAATGTCACTTTCTTCAGGAACTCTTCATTGCAGCTGATGGTGGAGATGAAGAGAAGGTGACGGAGCTGCTCCGACAGGGAGTGGATGTCAACTGTACCGACTTGGTGAGTAGGGATGAACCACTTTGTTGAATCACAGACAAGTCACGAATGTCGATTAATATAGCCGATGTCTGTCGTAGGCTCAGATGTACATGGCTCCTTTTTCTTTTCTATCTTTAGACTTGACTTACTTGAGCTGGTGTGTTACGCCGAAGGGCGGTTTTACCGGCTATGCCGATACAGATACTTGACTTATGTCGAGTCCTGGTGCCCCTGGCCTAGAGTCAAAATGGCAGCCCAAAAGTCCCTGTCTTCCATGGCCTGCCTCAAGCCAGAATGTTCGTTAGAAGTAATCCGGTTCACAGAGTCTGACGTTTTAGAACACCCTTCAATAGTGTCAGCTGAACTAACACATGATACGCAGTTCTAAGTTCTCCAAAGGTACAAAATAACAGATACTGAAGGACAATTTGTATTGTCATTCTCCCACATGACACACAGTTTCCTCGAGGTGAGGATATCGGTTACTGAACACAGAGGGAACTTGAAACAGGCTATTAAACATTAAACGCCAAGCATATTTAGTGTTTGTCACTATATGGCTTTCTCACTTTGGATGATATAGTATAAATAAGGTAAAATAGTAAAATAACAGATACTGAACAGCACAAAGTGTATTGTCATTCCCCCACACGACACACAGTTTCCTCGAGGTAAGAATATCGGTTACTGAACAGGAGAACTTGGTATGTGAAGAAAACGGGCTATCGAACATTGAACGCCAAGCATATTTAGTGTTTGTCCCTATGGCTCTCTCACTATGGATGATATACTAGTAGTATAAATAAGGTCAAGTAATATGATGTAAAGTGATAATAATTAAATTTGAAAGTGTTCATGAGGAAAAAAATGGGCTTCTGTTATAATGTATACGTAATGCCATCTCTGTTCTTGTAATTGCTGTTACAGGGTCTTTATACGCCACTTCACTGTGCAGCATCAGGAGGACATGTTGGTGTTGCTAAACTCCTCCTGAAGGCTGGAGCACAGGTGGACAGTAGGGATCGGGTAAGGGTTGATGCTTACTACTGATAATTGACATGTTTGAGGGATCAATGTTCCTCATGTTTGGGTTTATTATAATGATATAATAAAAACAGTGTTAATGTCATGATTTAATGAATGAATGAATGAAGAACTTTATTGCACATTTTTGCCACACTTGGCTAAGTACAGGTCACAACAAAAGAAGATGAATGGACACGGTTAACAGATACAAAATTAACTAACTTGATACTTGATTAGGATATCCATAGAATTAACTAACTATCGTTATATGTTCGTATGATCCAGTTTGATGCCATGATGCGCCAAAAAGCAGTTACTCAAGCAACTGGATATGATTTTGAAAACGTCATTGATCGTATTACCTGGATGTCTAACCTTCATCGACGTATGATGCCATGATGTATATATAGTATTTATCATATGTAAATGTAAGATTTTACCTTAAGCAGTTTTAAGGTATGAAGGAGAGACATTTGATTATGAGATGTGTAATTTCATGTAAAGGTGGCTTACAGTAACAGCGAATTATTTTTCATTCTTGTTCTAATGGCATTTACACATTTAAGCATCAAAAATACCATAACTCTACTTCTCACTGGCATTCGTTTCTACAATTCATTTTCCAACGTTTAATCTAAATCATGTTTTAAACTCACCTTCAATGAGCCAGTCTAATGGCTGCTGTTTTCTGTGTAGTTCGGCGAGACTCCTAAGGACATAGCGGCAAGTACAGATGTTTCACCCTGGCAGAATAAAGATCGCATCCTGGAGAGAAGGAAGAAGATTCTCGAGCTTTTTGCAGCAGTAAAGGCCGGCCGGTAGGTAAATCTGGTTTCAGTTTCGCCATATCAATATGGTGTTAACAACTCTAGACAACTACATTCGAAGACGAAGACGCTCATTTTAGGTAGAATAGAAATTTTCAAGAAGACACGACAATTAAAGTTAAAAAAACACACCTTGTTTGATGGTCCTGGTATTCCTAGTCAGTGGATCTATCAGTTGAACACAACTTGTATACTGAATACTATAATCAGAAATCTGTAAGGATTCCCATATTCCAAAATGCACCTCGGTGGAATAAAGTTTGAAACGTTCGCAGAGGTTTTATTATCACGATTTACACGTCCCCAATATATTGCTACTATATTAAAGTTCTATATTGGTTTAGTTGTTAAACAGCGAATTTGAAACACCACCAAAACCTATGTGTTAATATGCTGAAATTCCATGTTCTGTCACAGCCCTTTCACCTACAAGCTCAAAGTGGGTCCAGAAGGAGGTGACCTGAAAACCCCATTTTGTACCATCTCTATACCACGTGGGGCCGTTACCATGGAAACAGAAATCATCTGTCAGGTCATCAACCCCAATGACGTCACTCTTCCCCTGAAGGACGGAGAGATGTTAGTGAGTGACATCATAGAGCTGGGTCCGCACGGGACAACCTTCCGCAAACCTGTCACTGTGCAGATGCAGTACAACAGCAAGGCGTTAGATGGCGCTACGGAAGCTGTCGTTTGGGTCACTAAAGACAGGTCACAATGGAAAGAACTTGAAACCAGTAGAAAAGTAAGTGGACAAACATGAAATTCCTCACGACAACAAAACTTAATACTTATTTTGATGGGAAATGGTGTTTTCCAAATAGATAATGAAAGGACCCAACTTATTCCGTTTCAGGGTGAAGACAGTGTCGCAGTATCAGTGGACCACTTCTCCATCTTTGCCGTCATCAGTCAACCCAAACAGGACAAGTTTACTGTGCCTACAGAAGGGTTTAAGCTGACGTCATCAACGCAGCCTGCGGTACAAATCAGCTTTCCGGAACAGGCTGTGACCACACCAACACAAGTCACAGTTCAGGTCAGGGTTGCATTCATTGGAATCCCGGCGTTATCGAGCACATGTACGATGTCATTGATAAATAGACTTAACAGTGTTGGTCTTAGATTGCCTTTTTCTACTTACAAAAGATAGCATTAGACCGGACGAGGTTTTTACGCACGTCTGAGGTTTGTTGTACATACATTTTATTAGCCTATAACTTGAAGTTCCCCAATCCCTGAATTCAGACGTTTTTAGCAGAGTCCCTCTCCAGGACACGAAGTCAAATACCTTTTCGAAATCGACAAATCGCCTCTTACTTGGCACAGTTCCCGCACGGGAAACTCTCAATCTCCCGTCCCCTGGCTTCCCGTGCCTCAGCTTAGCTCATTGTGGCCATATTACAGTTATATCAGTAAGTTGTCAAGTATACCTTGGTGGATTTCTGATTGTCAATAAATATGTGCCTAGTAATAAATAATATGATAATGTATGATTATGTGATGTAGGTGAGAAAACACTACAGCGTTGATTTAAAAACCACTAAAGACAACGTATTCAATTTTGGTGGTCATTGTCAAAGGCCTGGTGGATGTTGGATATCATATCATCATGGAAACGTTTTGCCAATTTCTCCTATTATCCTCCGTATAATTGATATAAATTATAACACAGCGTTTCATTTCAACTCTAGGTGCAAGAGGTTCCACAGAGAGCAGTTAAGGACATCAAGGCAAAGGATGAGTCTTTCGGCAACCTTGTTGGCACCAGCCCGATTGTCAATGTCACTACTGAGTCAAAATCTGACGTCCGCATCCACAAACCGGTCACAGTGCGAGTCCCAAATCCTAAACGTCGCATGGACATCCAAGATGAGAGGCCCACCAAACTGAGGGTGATGTCATGTGAGGAGGGGACAGAAGACTGGAGGGATGAAACAGAGAACACTAACCCGCAAGAGTCTGCAGAATTTGTGGAGTTTAAAGTCATCCATTTCGCCAGGTAATATACTAGTAATCTCTTATCTTACATCAAGGACTAAGAAGATAATAACAAAAATTAAATCCAGGGTATGGTTGGTATTGGTTGAATACAATGGTGACAAAAATAATTTCAGTTACATCATGTTTGTACATTTTCCGTAATATGTTAAAAATAAACATCTATCAGCCGCATTTGTCACTCTAGTAAAGAGATAACTGTATATTTATTTCCAGATGGATTGTACTGGTTGTCACAGACATCACCGGTGACACAGAGCTAGGACCAGTTCCCCTAAAACTTTGCCGATGGCTTCAACTCCGTGTTGTACAGTTCATCATGCTACAGAGCGGGGACGACGCAAACCAGTTTGTCGTAGAGTGCGCCAAAGCGGAGGAGGCAAAAAGGAAACGCCAAGCACTGCTTCAGGAAGGTTACAAGGGCTTGGTACCTACGGACTCGGTAAACCTTTTTGAAGGACAAGTAGTTGAAGTAAGTTTGCTGGGAAACGTGTCGATCCCAGCATTTGGCGTAGGAAACAGCACGAAACAGCAAATCACCTTCCACAGCCAGAAAAGCAACCGGCTCCACATGCAGGTCATGGCTTTAGAGGCGAAGGGCCAACACGGTCTAGATGGTAAAGGAAGTGCTGCCTTCTTTGCCATGCCACGCGTCAAAGTGCAGAAAGAGGAAGTTGAGAAACAAGAAGGAGGCCTGGAAGCTCTTGTGCAGAAGGGACGCGTAGAAGTCAAGGATTCCCCGGGCAAACAATCTGCAAAGCCAGAATTGCTGTGCCAGCTCCCAATCCATGTGCCATTTCAAACCCGAGAGGCAAAGCAGTATTTCTTTAAATCTATTATTACCTCCATGAAAAATGGAGGTATTGTTTTTGGCGTGTCTGTCTGTATGTATGTCTGTGTGTGTGTCTGTCTGTCTGTGTGTGTGTCTGTGTTTCCTCAACTTTGTAGTCAGCATAACTTCATAACGCCTTTATGGATTATGATGATATTTGGTATGTTGGTAAGTCTTAGGAAGACAAAGGTCAATGTCAAATATGGGCCTCCTGGTGGATGACCTTGGTACTGCAGCAGAACTTCCGGTTTTTGTATCTTTTGTCCTGAACATGCTATGGTCTTGATGTTTTGATGACAGATTGCTTTTCCTGTCAGGAATAAGTGGTGTGAGTTTGATCCCCCTAGTGACTTGTTCTGGAACTGCAGGGCACTTTCTGGCGAAATGTTTAAAAGCCAATAAGTCCAGATAGGAACAGCATATTTTCATAATTTTTGGTGTGTAGGTAGCTGAGAGAGAGATGTACCTAATTAAATGCAAATTATACAAATGAGGACTTTATTTGCATAATTAATGAGGAAATTCTATAATTACAGTGTTTTACATTATACTACTTTTTAAACATGTAATGTATGTAACCTATGGCAGGCGGAACATCAACAGATACTAATTATGCAAACGATGAACTAATTTGCATAATTAATGCGAAAATTCTATGATTTCTTAATGGTGAATGATGGGAATGTCATACTTGGGACATATGTAAGTTAATCAAAAGTTAACATACATCACGATGCATATATCATGTTAATGCAGAGGTCATTTGCATAATTAAAGACGAAATTTACATTTACATATCAAGCCCGTATGTCATGGAGGTATGAGATCTCGGAATTCTTGTTAGTAGTGGCCTTCAAAGGAGCACTTACAGATACCTTAGGGAATAACATTGAAATCAAGGTGAAACAAATAACAATACTTAATTGTAACTACTGCCATGTATGATAACTTCTGAATCATAAGCTGCTTGTAACAAACGTCAACACACACATTGAGGTGATCACTACTCTTTACTGACCCTTTTTATTCTGTTTACAGATACCAAGGGGAGCCGAAGGTGGCAAAAGTTTGGAAGGTAGGAAAATTTAACAGATTAATATATTACTTACAGTACAAGTTGGTTCTATATTGAACATAGTGGTTTAGACTAAATGTTTGTTCATTGCTATTTGCAGTATGCAATGTCTTACATGTGGTAAGAAATATCTAATATGGTATATTAAAAGCCGTGATAGAATGTTAAGGATGAATTGGAACGGTGTATTTCCAAATCTTGTTTCACAATCTCTTTCAGACGTCGAGAAGTATTTCTATTTCACCAAGGAAGAAGTAAGCACCGACTGGGTGGATTTGGCCTTCCATCTTGGGCTCAACTGGGCTATCATCCAAAACATCGCCGGCAGAAACCGCGACGACAAGTCCCGCTGCATGGACATGCTGCAGGAATGGAAGAAGAAGAAGGGAGACGCCGCTACCATAGAGGTCCTGATGGAGGCTCTGTCCGAGGCAGGTCTGCAGAGCGTCGTGGATGGTTTGAAGAAACAAGTTGCAAACTATGGGTAAGTATGTACTTATAAACCTGCTTTTCTGGCAACTCTCCAGTGTCACTGACGAAAGCTAGTGGATGCTGCCTGAAACGTCTGACCGTTTCCGAAATCATATCCTGTTGCTTGAGTAACTGTTTTTTGCGTAAGTATGTATTGCTTCAAGCAAGTGTTTTGTAAATGTTGGACCTAATGTTCAACAAAAAGTAGTTCATTTTTTTTTAACGTTAGGGTGTGGTCGTGGATAAATAATCTTCATTCTCCTGTCCCACCAGGCTGAGTCCAAAGGCAAGGGGACAAACTGCCCTCCGAAAAGGTAACAGATACTTACACGTCTGTGTCTTTCATAGTGATACAATGAATACAAATAACATCATCAAGTAAACTAACCATTCAACATAGAGATGTCCACCACATCATGGATTTGAATACACTAAAAATGACCTTGCCGTCTTTGTTTTTGTTCGCTCATCCGTCACAAGCACGATTTTCTTTTGCAGCCGTTGCAGACCGGTGCCGTATCTCTTGAAATGTGCAAGATCTGACAAGACCATCTTCACTCGTCAACAATGAAGACCTCCGGATTCAACGCCAACTGGTTCCATGATCACCCTCTTTAACAAGGCTTTATTTCTAGCGTTAACGCATGTATCATTTTGCTTATCAATTTTATGACAGGCTTATTTTGTAGGCGCGAGCGGCTACTGTTGTGTCTCAGCTGCATTCTTGTAGGTAAACGTCTTATAATAATATAGAGGTATCTCCGGAGCTCGCCCGTTTCTAAGTTCGCCCGTTTCTAAGTTCGCCCGTTTCTAAGTTCGCCCGTTGCTAAGTTCGCCCGTTGCTAAGTTCGCCCGTTGCTAAGTTCGCCCGTTGCTAAGTTCGCCCGTTTCTAAGTTCGCCCGTTGCTAAGTTCGCCCGTTGCTAAGTTCGCCCGTTGCGAAGTTCGCCCGTTGCTAAGTTCGCCCGTTGCTAAGTTCGCCCGTTGCTAAGTTCGCCCGTTGCTTAGATTAAGCTTACTAGCAGAAGAAGACACAGCTTACCTTACGGAGAGAAGCAGCTTCTGGCCTGAGCACTTAGGCAGCAGGCAGGCAGTAATTGTTTACTCACTCTCTGTAGTTCTTCGGTACTACATCCAAGTGTACACTGGAGACTTTAGTACCTTAAGCTTCCAAGCGTTTGAGTGTTCATGTTTTAAATCTGAAGACCCTAAATGGATTTAGGGTCTGCAGAGGACGTCGTCCATAGAAACGTGTGGCCTACTTGTCGCAATGATGCCATTGGGCCGCATTTCTAGATTTGAAGTACAACAGTTCATGACCAAGGACATTATATACATGTAATAAGAGAGTTCAGGCACGGTTCTGGATAGTCCACGCGTATGCATGTCGCAAATCTACGTGCTTGGATACGCGGAGACTACTAGTATATATCCAGAACCGTGCCTGATCCTAACCCTAACCCATTCAGGTACAGAACCGGACAGACGCGGGTATGGATACAATAATGACCAAACAGCCAACATTCATAACAGGAGCAGCTTTATTAATTTGTAGTTCAAAACATGTAAACATTTTTGGCAACGCCCACGGGTGGTGCCAACATTACTATAGGTAATTCCAATGATGCGGCCATCTTGGTGGGAACATGGATCCAAGATGGCGACCTTTTGTAATGCAAAAAGGAATATTGAAAGGAATGCATTAGCTATACTACCTAACCATGCAGAGCCAAGCAACAGGTCAATTCCTTGGAAAGTTAACCACTTAACATGCATCGGTAAAGCCACACTGACTTTTACTATGGATGACATCCTCTGAAGACACTCAAACCAGTGTGCACGGGTGACTAAAAAAATTCCGGCAAAAAATAACAATGCTGCTAAACCACAGGAATACAAGCTGGTATTGTGAATTTGCGGTACTACATAGCGACTTTTATGACAAGTCGGCACATGCTGTCTTTTTGTGGAATTTATGAATCGGCACTGTACGTATGTACTGTGTTCTTGAGTCGTGGAGCTTCGGCAGCCTGGGTGCCATCCTCCGTAGTTACCACCGGCTCCCTACTGTCACTGCCTACCATGGACTATGGAGGATGGCGCCCAGACAAGAGCCATGATTTTTGTTTTGGAGAACAGGCGAAAATCAATGCGCGCGCGGATGTTATCCATAAAATTAAATCAGTGTGGCGTAATCAACCAACATGGCTGATGCAAACATTACCTCATAGTCATGTGACTGCAAACATACCATATTTGGTCATGTGTCAGCAAACCTATCCAGAATGGGCTGTGTCTAGGTTATAAAAAGCATGCATAGCAAAACATGTACCAACTTTGTCTTCATACAAATAGCAAATATAAGTTAGGATATATACATAAACAGCTTTTGCATGAATATGAAGCAAATGGCAAAAGTGGCCATGAACATTTTTCACTTTCACTACCATAAAAGTTCTTCACAAGAACAGCAGCAGCAAGTATTCATACAACATTGGCCAGCTTTTTCTTTCAACGTTAGACCACACAAAATGAATTTCTCGGTTCCCAGATTTTCGCAGGAAAATTTGTGGCATTATGTAATGTCACAGAAGTGGTGGATAATTTCTTGACATAGACTGGACTTGTACAGTCGACAATTTGGTTCAATTTCTTGTGTTCGAAATTATAGTTTAAACTTATTTCTTGACTTCTTCCAACACAAATGAACAAGACATCCTGAATGGTATTGTGTCTATTCTGTATCTGTATTGGTATACTATTAGCCGGTATAACCACCTTTCGGCGTAACACACCAGCTTCGCAGGCACGCGGCGCGGCGGTAGCTGGCTACATTACACCGAACGACTTGTACATGTTACATTCATTTTTGAGAAAACAACAATCCAGGAACCAAGAAATTAGTTTGGTGTGGCCTTACACTGTGTATCAAAAGCTGGAAAAGTTATCTATAATACATTGCAGGGCTATATTATATTGATATGCAGCGTACCAACATTTGATAAATCTCAAACGTCGTTTCTTCACCTTAGCAGCAATTAGTAAGAATAACCGGTTAGATATTTTTTTTCACTATTAAGAAATTTCCAGCACCTATATAACTAATATAACTAAAATATAACAATTATTACATTCATATCAATACTAAAATATAACTGTTACAACATCCATATCCATACAAATGCACCCATATCCATATAATCAACTAAAATATTTTCATATCATCCTTATTATTTAATATAAAACAATTATAGAACATTGCTCGGAGCTTATGCTCTGGTCAAAAAGCACAGTAAAAAGATACAATATATATAAATATAGAGCATGACATAATAAAAAGATATCTGCTTGGAAAATTCAAAGTTCTGGAATATTTTGTCACAAAACATTTGTAATATTTCTTGTGAATGACACAATAAACATGTTTTAACCCTTGTCTCTGCTAAGCGTGCATTCGTGCACCAGTTTTGTACAATAACAACAGAAGGTAGCAGGGTTAGGGTTAAAGCTCTGGACTGGAGTACAATCTTTCTCTTGGAGAAAAATGTGACAGATAACATGTTTATCTCAACTACTGACAGTAACATTTCTTAAGGCCACACCAATCTAACTTGTTGGTTCTCAGATTTTCTCAGAATAAAATATGACGCGACACGGCAAAAAAAAAAAACAGGTCTAGGCATCCTTCTATAGCCCCCAGTACTACGATTGGAGCCATGAAGTCAACACAAAAGGCTGCATTGATATCTAAACAATGAGTTTTGAACTTTTAATCAAACCACTGCATTGATAGATGGAAAAACTGCAACAAGTAGGAAGAAAAGGACTTTCCTCAACTGTTGAGGGCAAAATACGAGCATATTTGAGTTGATTCAGAACCAGAATCTTTTTTTTGCAGATCAGAAAAAAATGAAGAGGTAAATCCGAGAACCAACAAATTAAATTGGTGTGGCCTAACCTTCTCTTTCTAAGGGTGTCGTTATGCCCCATTTTCGGGGATTTACAGAAGACATTGGCAGAACAAGGGTTAAGGTTCTTTCTTTCCTCCAACTGCAATAATACTTATTTTTCTGGTTATATTTTGATTGAGGAAAACTTATCTGAACAGTAATACATATTGAAGATATCCGTACACTTAAGTATGAAAATCTTGCCTAATCTTCAAGAACATTTCGTAAGTTTCTACCATCTACATTTTGGATTAACAAAAAGTGGTCTAAGAATCCAGCCACTTTAACATTTCTTAACAGCCTTATTATCAATTCTTAAGATATCTGAAAGATTGAATAAACTTGTCCTTAAAGATTCATTTAAGGTTCCTTTAAAATTTTTTGAAGGCTCTTTAAAGCTTCCTTAAAGATTATTTATAGATTATGTAAAGTTCCTTAAATATTAAAGTCATTAAAGGTTCCTTAAAGATTGTTTAAAGACTTCTCAAAGATTCCCTAAAGATTTCTTAAAAGTTCTTTAAAGGTTCCCATATTTTTTAGAGAAACGTCTTTCAAGGTTCCTTAGATATTTCTTATTAAGGTTTGTTAAAGATTTGTTAAAGATTCCCTAAAGGTTGCTTTAAGATTCGTCAAAGGTTCTTTCGAGGTTCCTTAGAGTAAAGGTTCCTTATTGATTATCTAAAAGTTCTTTAAATTTGATGTCCCTAAGGATTCCACAGATTCTTTAAAGACGTCGAAAAGATTCCTAAAGGTTCTGAATCTTTAAAGGTTCCTTAAAGATTTCTCAAAGGTTCTGTAAATATTCCTCCTTAAATATTGAAGTCCTTAAAGATTCCTTAAAAATTCTTTCTTTGAAGAGTTCTCAAAGATTCCTTAAACTTTAACTTAAACATTCCCTAAAGGATTCTTAAAGGTACCTTAAAGATTTTATAAAGATTCCTTAAAGATTTGTGAAAGGTTCCTCTCATCAATTCTCCACCATTGCGCCATATCTTGACGGCAGTTTCACGACGCAGCAGGCGATTAAAGATTCCTTAAAAATTCTCAAAGATGCAATAAAGATTCCCTAAAGATTTCTTAAAGGTACCTTAAAGATTCCTTAAAGATTTGTGAAAGGTTCCTCTCATCAATCCTCCACCATTGCGCCGTATCTTGACGGCAGTTTCACGATGAAACAGGCGATTAAACATTCCTTAAAAATTCTCAAAGATGCAATAAAGATTTCTAAAAGGTGCCTTAAAGACTTCTCAAAGGTTCCTTCAAGTTTCCTCCCGTCAATCCTCCACCATTGCGCCATATCTTGATGGCAGCTTCACGACACAGCACGCTACTCCCGCTGCTGCCTGCGGTAAACTCGCCTCTCGTCTCCAGATATTCTCCTCGGGTCTGTACGACTGAACACTTCCTATAACGTCCCGGTTGTTCCAGTCATAACCTCCAAGCAGGAAGATTTTATCGTCGATCACTGCCGTGCCTGCTTCGCTCTGTCCTGTCAGCATAGGAGCAATCGACGTCCATTGGTCGGACGCGGGGCAGTAGGATTCTGCGGTTAGAACGTGCAGCCTCGCGT
>NW_017804442.1:1357051-1360805 GCF_001625305.1 Branchiostoma belcheri
TATATTGATAGATTTACAGATCAATAGATAGATTGATAGCTTTACCTGCAGATGACTCGCTGCCCCGATGACGTCCTGAACAATCTGCAGACTGAGGCCGAGGCGGGATGTGTACGCAAAGTCAAGAACGTGCTGCAGCCCAAGTGTTGACTGATAGATTGATTGATAGACTGATTGATGTATTGACAGATAGATTGACTGATAGACAGACTAACCTGTAGATGACTGGCAGCTCCGATGACATCCTGTACAATCTGCAGACTGAGGCCGAGGCGAGACGTGTACGCGAAGTCAAGAACGTGCTGCAGCCCGTTGGCGGACACGCCCTTGAGTTCGACATGAGTCTCGCTGGACTCGCGCATCCCACTGGTGAACATGGCCTTGAAATAGTCACTACACGAGGCCAGAACTGCGCGATGCGCCTGGATGGGGTAAATGAATGCATGGATGGTATTGGTAGTCCTAGGAAAAAAAATGTTATGTTTCCTGTTTCAGTCCTGAAAAAAAATCAGATGGTCTAGGGATTATCTTGTTTTTTTTAAAGACTTTGGCGATCTCTAGTTATCCAACTTATACAATATACATGTAGTTTAAGAAATTAAAACTTGCATAAGGACACATTCATTTCCAATATCAATGTTGGAAAACCGATTATACAACATTCCATCACTCAGGTGTCAGAAATTCATGTCCCTTGCAGGGGTCCACCAAAAAAACGCAAGGGTCAGCAGTTTTTTCTTGAGTCGGTCGGGAAATAGGAAACACAACATTTTTTCCCTAGGCCTAATGAATAGAATAATGGTACAATTGTACAATCTGCATTGGTAAAAGAGGAATTGTACTTCACCTGGAAGCCTTGATCATCAGCGACCAGCGTGACGTCACACAGCAGACTGTCGGAGCGGAGTGCGTTCAGTCCCCGGAGTAGACTGTCGCTGTGTTCGTCCGACACGTAAGAACGGGAGTAGTAGTTGTCTGCCATTGCTGAGGAGACCTATCAGGCGCACTGGAGAATCAAACCCACAATCACACATGGCAGACTTCAACCCCTTAAAATGCACCACTTCTACTTCTATACACTCACAGACACACACATGCACACACAGACACACAGATAGATCTGTAATCAATAGCTACTAAGCATTCCTGTGTACCTGAACAATATTGTACAACATGTCTATAGTATATAACACACCTGTGGGGAGGGGGGCATTTAGAACATTATTACATATGTTTACAATTATTTCGATTACTCTTTCAGTGATACCGATACATGCACTTCCTTTATACCTTGATACCTTGATACGTCTTCCAGGAAAGAAGGCCGGGGCCTGTTATGTCCTGATCTCTGCTCACTCGGTTGCGTACCTTCGCTTCTCCCAGTGACTGTCAAGTCTGCTTTTGAACTGATTAACAGTTTCTGCTGCTACTACTTCTTGAGGCAGGGAATTCCAGTTTTTGATTGTTCTGACACTGAACCCCTGCGCCCTAACCCTGGATCTTCCTTTATGTGACAAGTCATACAGCAATGTTAGCTTTAGGGTATGTCTGAGTCAACACACACAGACAGACAGACAGACAACAGGAAAGGAACACATGATTTGCTCTGATTCACAACATTTGATCTGATCATCATTTTTGTGTTTCAACGTTATATTTGGAATGTTACATGTGTGTGCCTTGCTAGTATTCTTCTCAACTCTTGTCTACAATTTTACGATCTTGAAATCACAAACATATTCGAGGAGAAACAGGTAATTTGAAAACCATCGTACGAGTCACACCCACCCAAATATAAAAGCACCTGGCGAAACCTCACCTACCTTTGTTTTGGCAAAAATGGAAGACGCTGTATCCACCAAAGACGGCTCTAGAAGACGCCTTGGAAGGTTTCTTGGCATCCGGATGTCTTGTCTTGGTCCCCGGCTACTCGGAAAATGCCGTGCCAAGTCTCACCTGTTGAGAAAAGGTGTTTTTGTGGGCCGGTAACGTCAAAACTGTTCCTCACCTGGCCATATTCACATATCCTGTACCGCTACACCTACAGGCCAAAGGTCAGCAGCGTGACGTCAGAGTCACGTGGGCAGAAATGTGGAGACAGCTGTGACGCGCCGGATTGAGTACTTAGAATGCTCCATACAAAAAGTCGTTGTACGGTCACGATACGTCAAATGACGGCTGGTTTATGTGTTCCCGTGATGTCAACGAGTCAGACCACCGTGTGTGGGTCAGTTGGAAATTCAAAAATCACTGGAAGACGAGATATGTCCCGTCAAAGTTGACCTTCTAAGTACTCTATTTTGGCGTTGGTTTTCTGTGTCTTGCGGTCTGCATGGGGGTTTTCAGACTACCGCTGTCTAGTCTACTTCCGGGTCAAACCACTCCCCCTAACAGCTGCTAATACGCGTATGTGTGCTTATACTTGGACGGCGATTGCGTTCGATACGGATGTTCTGGCCAGTGTTATAACTAACAGTACGGCCCGGAGTCTCTTTTGTTATCACACATGCTTCCAAATGTTTCATAGAATAACTCGAACGGCCCCCGTTACACAAAAAGTGTAACGGTCGGGTTGGTACGTTGGGCAATACGGCATACACAGCGTAGTAGTACAAGTTGCAATAAGAAATAAAATATATAGTAACTATATATTTTATTTTTTATTGCAAGATAACATGTAAGCCTTACCTCTAATAGTTGTTCTATCAGGATCACTCAGTTTAACCATACTAATTGTTTCTTCGAACTTCACGTTACACCCTATTCACCTATCCATTCTGACCGGGACATATCATTCTTGTTTCTAATGAAACATACCGTAAGTTGTCTTACAGACAATCTGTTTTGCTGTGCGCACGTATGTAAGTTGTAATGTAGTTCATTTTCGTTCACGACAATTTCAGTTATGGGGTAATTGTAACTTTGGACTACATATTTCTTAAATGGAACAATGCTAGAATGTCTACATACATGTAAAAATTGCTTGACAAATAAAGACGGTAGATTTTTCACCTGTGTCACTTGAATGATATAGCCCAGTGAACAAGAGAATTCTCACCTGTGTCATAGGAATGACATAGCCTTGACATGGCAGATATATGTCACCTGAGCCATTGGAATGATATAGCCCTGAACAGCAGAATTTCCACTTGTGTCATAGGAATGACATAGCCGGCAGATATTTTACCTGTGTCACAGGAATGACATAGCCCTTAGACGGCAGATATTTTACCTGTGTCATAGGAATTATATAGCCTTAAGACGGCAGATATTTTACCATGCTGTGTCATAGAAATTATATAGCCTTAAGACGGCAGATATTTTACCGTGTCATAGGAATGACATAGCCCTAAGACGGCAGATATTTTACCTGTGTCATAGGAGTGACATAGCCCTAAGACGGCAGATATTTTTACCTGTGTCATAGGAATGACATAGCCCTAAGACGGCAGATATTTTACCTGTGTCATAGGAATGACATAGCCCTAAGACGGCAGATATGTCATTCCAATAACAATCATGGAAATTCTGTTGTTCAAGGCTATATCATTCCAATGGCACAGGTGAAATACGAATGATATAGCGCCTTAGACAACAGAATTTAAACCTTCTCTTGTAAGTTTAGCTTTGTTGGTAAAAGTCATTATGAAACAAGTTTGAACTGCTATTGCGGTGTCACGGGGTTTGCGGTATATCTTAACTTGCTGGGACCGTCCTCTTTAGATAGAGCAAGTCCGTATCCTGGATGCGCTCT
>NW_017804442.1:1363299-1401958 GCF_001625305.1 Branchiostoma belcheri
AATATATAGTTACTATATTATTATTTTTATTGCAACTTGTACTACTACGCTGTGTATGCCGTATTGCCCAACGTACCAACCCGACCG
Source organism: Branchiostoma belcheri (assembly GCF_001625305.1). NCBI lineage: Eukaryota > Metazoa > Chordata > Leptocardii > Amphioxiformes > Branchiostomatidae > Branchiostoma > Branchiostoma belcheri. Next base: position 1,363,387 of record NW_017804442.1, read on the forward strand.
TTACACTTTTGTGTAACGGGGCCGTTCGAGTTATTCTATGAAACATTTGGAAGCATGTGTGATAACAAAAGAGACTCCGGGCCGTACTGTTAGTTATAACACTGGCCAGAACATCCGTATCGAACGCAATCGCCGTCCAAGTATAAGCACACATACGCGTATTAGCAGCTGTTAGGGGGAGTGGTTTGACCCGGAAGTAGACTAGACAGCGGTAGTCTGAAAACCCCCATGCAGACCGTGTTGTGTCCCAAACTGTGCCCGTCCCATTCCGTGCCTGAGCAGGCACAGAACGGGACACGGCCTGACTGTCCAGAACCGTGCCCGGAAGTGCTGTCAATTATAGTGATTGGCGGGAACCTAAACATAATTATTCACGCCCACGATTTCTTATATGGCTAGATTACGTGAGATTTTGTGAGTCTGTGTACAGCATGTGCTTTCAAAACGCAGTTTTCTCACAACTTAGTCTTATGTTTGGTCGACATGAACTTGGGACACATGTTATGAGAACTATGTTCAGTCCCCTAGCACGCAAGTTTTAATAATACGTGTCCAGAACGGTGTGCGGTCAGGCACGGTTCTGGATAGTCCCTCGCGTGTCCCAGAATGTAGCTTTTCCCCAAGCACGGTTTGGGACACGCGCCGAGTGTCCCAGACCATGCCCAAGCACGGTTTGGGACACGCGCCGAGTGTCCCAGACCGTGCCCGGGCATGGTTTGGGACAAGGCCATCGCGTGTCCAGAACTGTGCTCGACCTGAAGCACGACGGTTCTGAACGAACACTTCGTTTATCTACAAGTTGATTTGCTCTACTCTGTCGTGGATACGCGTCAGGACTATCCAGGTCCGTGCGTTGGGTTGGTGGATAAGCAAGTGTTATTTCTGATTGATCGGGTCAGTCTGCTTTCTTGGGTATACTACGTGCTGTGTTGTATCAAGAACTGTGTTCGCATAATATGTGTTGCAGAATGATACAGGACACTCTGTTTGGACACTACATGTAAGTCGTAGACCAGCGTGAAATGTTAAAATGTACTTTACAGAGCAGGAATTACACCGATTCTTTCTTATTCTTGCCCCGACGAAAAACAAAGATGGCGGCCTAAAACAGTAAACAACACGACGGGAAGGCTCCTCCCTCAAAACAATAAGCTCCACCCCCAAAGCACGGAATGGGACAAGGCCCTTATGTGTCCAGAACTGTGCCCGGTCAGGCACGGTTCGGGACAGTCCCCGCGTGTCCCGAACTGTGTTCAGTCCCGAGGCACGGTTTGGGACACGCGCCGTGTGTCCCAAACCATGCCCAGGCATGGTTTGGGACAAGGCACGGTTTGGGACACAACAAACCGCAAAACACAGAAAAACCACGCCAAAATGAGTACTTAGAAGGTCAACTTTGACGGGACATATCTCGTCTTCCAGTGATTTTTGAATTTCCAACTGACCCACACACGGTGGTCTGACTCGTTGACATCACGGGAACACATAAACCAGCCTCATTTGACGTATCGTGACCGTACAACGACTTTTTGTATGGAGCATTCTAAGTACTCAATCCGGCGCGTCACAATGCCCCAAAGCAAAGATACAAGGTGGTTTCCAATCTGTTTTCTTCAATGAATGAATGAATGAATGAATGAATGAATGAATGAATGAATGAATGGATGGATGGATGGATGAGTGAGTGAATGGATGGATGGATGGATGAATGAATGAATGAATGAATGAATGAATGAATGAAAAGCTAGTACCAAAGTACCAAATGAATGTATGACTGACTGAGCAAATGAAAGATTTTTCAATCTGAGGGCCGAATACAGAAATACGGAAATCAATGAATCAATGATCATTTCGACCGGATATGAAAAGTACATGGTTGCCATAGGCTGAATTTCGTACTTCATTAAAAACTTTACCGAAAGAAAATGCTACCTTAAAACAGGTAGGTAGGTAGTTGTGTGTGTTTTTTTTTCATTATATTTTTCTTTGATTCTTTATTTCTTTTTCCTTTAAATTAAAGGAAAAATAAAAGTTTAATATAAGTTATATATTCCAACAGGTATTAGACGTGGGTACTGCACACTCAAGTTTTTCAACTTATATTAATGCCGCCACCAACACAGGGGACAATATAATACTCATTTTCACCTGAGCAAAGTGAGGAAAGTTGTGTAAAGTGCCTTTCCCAAGGGCACAAGATCGGTGGCATGTCAGGACTCGAACCCGGGACCTCTTGTTTCCGAGTCGAGCACTCTGCCGCTTCGCCACACGACCCCACTATATTCTTTACTTTTGCAAGGAGGTTGCTTTTTCAAAAGTTTTTGTCGGCCCGCCGGAGTCAACTCCAGCTTTGCCGACCAAGGCTTCGGGAGGCGACTGGAAAGAGTAGAAATCGCCCAAATAGAGAGATAACATGCCAGGGTGCTGCAAACTGTTCTCTAGGCGCGGACCAATTCCCCTGGTATGTCACCTCTCTCTATTTGGCCGATTTTTACTCTTTCTAGCCGCCTCCCGAAGCCTGGTAGAGGCTAGTAGCCAGCTTTGCCGACCCCGACCAGGACATCGGAAGCCCTCGGGGGTCCGCTGACGTCATCTTCGTGGAATGTCGGCGCCCTTCGTGAGTCATCGGCGTTGCGCAATCGCCCTTTTCCGGATCTTCCATCTTGAGTGCCACACGTACGCGTACAGGGATCCGCCATCATCCAGCCAAAATGATCATCTACAAGGACATAGTCAGCGGTTAGATACACTCAAACCTTCATCTGAAAAGTTAACATCCATATTTTGTTGTTTTGATGGTCATTTTCGGCACGATGGTGAGGAAAATGAGAGGTTTCGTGAGCGAAGCCGGTTTCGAATGCCCCCCTCCCCCATTCCTAATTTTTTTTTCTCTCTTTCTTCCCAACCAGGCGATGAAATGTTTAGCGATGCCTACAAGATAAAAGAGGTCGACGATTACTTCTACGAACTCGAGGGAAAGGTAACCGAGTGTTTCTTGTTTGTATTTATGGGTAAAAACGTGTAAACATGTTCCGTTGTTAGGCAGTTTTCTTTCTTTTTTTCGGGGGGGGGGTGTGAGTCATAGATTCCGCAGTTTTCAATTTTACAAAACGTCGAGGGTAAAAAATTATAATCAGATGAACAGCAAAAGTATGGATCATATTTGAGTTCAAGGATTTGTATTAGAGTTTTTTTTTTAAATCTCTAATCCATTTTGTAGTAAGAACAGAGTTTTTTTGTCCTGGGTAAAAAATTATTTCTGGTCACCTACTGTACAGTTAGGTGTCAAAATATTCATTGATTCTGTATTGACTCAGCATGGGTGTTGGATACTTGCATAATGTATTATAAACAAGACATGTGAAAAAAGACTTCAGTCCTTTCTTGGTCAGTGTATCAGAATCGAACACAGCTAACAGTTATGTGCTGTGGTGTGTAAGTCGAATCTACCAGGGTTCTATATAATACTGAGCAAAGCCCTATCTAGGGCATCCCGCCCAGGGTGCACGGCTATTGCGGCCGGTGGGGTGCGGTGTGGAAAAATGTGCATAAAAATAAAACAAAACCAAACATAAATTAGTGCATTTTGTGAATGGCCGCAATTAGTAATCCCGACTTACATCTGTGGGACGGGGTGGCCCAGGTGCAGGGCCAACCCCGTCTTGAATGTGTCAACAGATAGTTGTGTCACTAGGTGTTCCGGTAGTGCGTTCCATTCTGTGATGGTTCTTGGAAAGTAGCTGGACCTGAATATGTTGGTTTTGCAGCTGAGAGTTATGTATCGCAGGAGGTGGCCCCTTGTAGTGTTAGTGTTCTTTGTGATGTAGTCTTGTGTAGGTATGGCTACTGGACTGTGTACTTATGCTGCAATGTGTACTTATCTAGATCACCACAGAGAAAGGTGGAATCGACGAGTCAGCGATCGGAGGAAACGCCAGCGCTGAGGACGCAGTGGAGGGGCTGGAGGAAAGCTCCAAGACCGGATGTAACATCGTTATCGCACAGAGGCTGCAGGAAACCCAGTACACCAAGGAGCAGTACAAGATCTACATCAAGGGGTACAACAAAAGTGAGTTGTTATTTTGTTAAATAAACTTTTTTTCTTTAATATTCTTGTGTAGCATGTCTCAGCTTCACCTTGCAAGCACGTCTAACCCTAGTACATTGATGTTCTAGCCTGTTTTTTGTGTGTAATAACCTTTTTTTTCTTTAATGGGGGCCTGCAAGGGGGGGTCCCGATAACGCTCTGCGCTGAATTCGGAAACTTCTCGATTACGCTCTACTATAAATTTCAAGTGGCTACAACGCATTACGTAGAATTGAAATGGCGAATACGCTGTATGCAAAATGTGCCAATTACACTCTACGTTGAATTGGAGCGGTCCGTCTACGCTCTCTACGGAAAAGGGCCCTGATGTATGTGGCTTCCTTCACTCCTCTCAAGAAATAGTCTTGTTGAGTTTCTAAAATCCTTACAGTATCAAGTGAAACAAAGTGTCCGGGTGACTCTATGTGGATGCGTTGAGACACCTCTGAACTAGCAGAGCTAGGCCATGTATGTTCTTGAAACCTGGCTTTTAGAGACCTCTCTGTTTCCCCAATGTACGTCACCTGAAACTTGTTTCTTTTGTTGACCCCTCAGGATGTTGGAACACCTAACAAAGAACAACCCTGACAGGGTTAGTGACTTCAAGACTGCAGCCGCTGCAGGAATGAAGAAAGTTTTGGGCAACTTCAAGAACTGGCAATTCTTCACAGGTAAGTCTTCTTAAAACAGAAACTAAAGTGTTTAAATTAAACTTTTGATCCAACACAAAGAAATATCTCACCTAGAGCTTTCGACTAGTCACTCTGGTCTTCCTCGGTAGACTGACCCAGTGAAGCTTGTCATATGGCTTCTTTGAAGTGTGATGTCAAGCTGTAGGTGAGAGGTTTCTTTGTGTTAGATCAAAAGTTTTAACCTTAAAACATGTAACTACCAACACAGATGAACTTTCATAATAGAAACTGAAGTGGTATGTTCAATGTCTAACCAAAGTTATCATAGTATACATGGAAAGTACGGTGAGGAGTACTAGTAGTGATGGGTAGGCAATGGCAAAGATGGTAAGATGATACATATTTCAGAGAATGGACAGGCATCACACTAAGTGAAACACAAAAAGGAACAGAAAACCCAGAAGGTTGACAGCACATGGGTGGCTGGGGGAGAGATTGACAGGCAGTATGACAGAAGTGTCAGACACAGGAAACAGGGTGATACTGAATGTCAAAAGAACCAAAAATGCTTCTAGAAGTCTGAAATCTCTGGTTTCTTATCATTGAAGTTCATCTGTGTTGGTAGCAATCATAGTACGAGGCTTAACTTTATTCCAGCACAAAGTTACATGGAGATAAAATTTCAGCGACCACTGATGCCCACTGATCCGGACTTGTAAGAATGTTTAGGTTCAAGTCCAAAAAAAACTAAATGTCAAGAACCGAGTCCGGATTTATTACCATAAAAGACCTTTTCACATACCCCTTTTCTCTCCAAACCACCTAAAACCTTCCGTAGATTGCAAAACCTTTGCTGCAAAATGAAGAAAACATTGCCATCGGGCATCATCAAGTACCGGCCTCTATGTTATGTGGCCAAAGTTCATAACAGGGTCTCCAACATGCAATTTTGTATATGCCATGGGTTTAGGTCCGGACTTACAAGTCCGGAACTGAACCTAAACCTCCGGACTTGAATCCGGACTTGAACCTAAATGTGGGTTTAGGTACACAGCACTAGTTTCGGGAGTCTTGAGATCTGTGATTTGTTTTCCCTCTAGGAGAGAAGATGGACCCTGACGGTATGGTGGCTCTGTTGGACTAACATAAGACTGAAATCTGTGGTTTGTTGTTTTCCCTCTAGGAGAGAAGATGGACCCTGACGGTATGGTGGCACTGATGGACTACAGGGAGGATGGAGTGACTCCCTACATGCTCTTCTTCAAGGACGGCCTGGAGGAGGAGAAATGTGTAAGTTGTGCAAACAATTTCAAACAAACAAACAAACAAACAAGCAAACAAACGATTGTAGTTTTTAACCCTTGTCCTGCTGACATTCCTGGCACAATATTTTTCAATAATTTCATGTCTTAATTAGATCATAGACCCCCAATTTTTTTTGCCCTGTAGTGGCATAGTTACTTCCACATCCGTTGCGTTTCGCTGCGGTGCGATGCGTTGCACGAGTAAATACCCCCAAATCGTACCTATACAGGGCGCTATATATTTGGTGCTGTAGATGCAGAACAACAATTGTTGTGCTCTGCAGGGCAAGGGTTAACAGTTGCTGCAAGACAATTTGTGTACTCTCCAAGCAGATGTTTGGGTTTTAGGTGGTTATTTTTGGCGTGTCTTTAGACTCTTTTTATCGGGGGTTTCTTTTTTGCACTGGAATTTTTCTTTCACTCAACCCAACATGAAAGAAAAACCAGTGCAAAATAGAAACCCCAATAAAAAAGCCTAAAAATAACCCAAAACCCAAACCTCTGCTTGGAGAGTACATTTGTGAACACATTTCAAACTGTACCATCCTGGTGTTGCACAGTTAAGTGACAGTGTTTTGAGAGAGACTGGCAGAGAGAGAGCGAACACTGGTGCAGGTAACATTGAAATTAACCTGCACCAGACAAGTTTTGCCTGCACCTCTCAGACTTTAGGAAGTATGGATCACGTTTAACACTGTTCAGAAATTTTTGCCAGTATTTCTTTTGTACTTCATAGGTGGTAACAGTCAATGCAGAAAGGAAAAATCCACATATACCTACTACATGTATATTTTGACCCAGTACGTCAACTGTAGCCGATGAATTGTCACCATTTTTAAAGTCTTTGTTCCTATGTTCACATGGCTAATATGGTTCCTCTTGTTTTTCAGTAATGTAACAAGATGGCGTGAAAATCTGTCGCAACTCCTGTGCACTTTGCCAACTTCAACATCTCTGAAACATCCAAGCCTGGTCGCTCCTCTGAACACCATCAAGCCTAGATAGTTCTCATACGCACGGTTTTAAAATTAAAATTTAAAAAAAGAGAGAGAGAAAGAAAACGAGAAAATGAAAATCTCCAGAAGCTGTATGGGCAACATCGACGCAAACACCACCTGGACACTGAGAAAGGAATCTGACTTGCATATTGACAATGTCAACGTAGCCAAGTTTGTAACAATGGTAGCGTTGTCATTTGCTACACGAACGAATAAAAAGCTCTGACTTCCTATGTTGCGAGTCATTGAGTTGATGAACCTGTAGTTTCTTGAAAAATATGAAGTTATGCTTCAGTCTAATTATTTATTGTTTTATCCCAGAAATTTGTATCCGTCGATCCATAGCCAGAATATCACCCTTTTAGAAGTCTTGACAATTGTAGTTGCCAGCTTGAGCCAAAAAGATTGGGTGCAGCAGCTAGTAAAAAATGAGGTAGAAAACAGAATGTAATGTTATAACGTAAATTTCTTTTTTAATTGTCCATTTACTGTGATGTGCAAATATATGTTTTTCACTCCAAAAAATGCTGTAGTCACTACGTAAAACTTAGTCATGCTAGTATAATTCGAGTAATTGCTAGTGTTTAAACTTTAATTTACCTAGCTGTGCAGTACAATTCATCTATTTTTGAATGTATGGCTAGTTTCCGATTATAGCTAGAACGTACTAAGGCTAATAGTACTAGTATGCTCTGCAGAAGCTGAAGAGAGTCTTTTGCTACCTCAATGCATTTTGTTGTCGGCAGAAAATATCTTGGTTCTTATAGTTAAGTCCACTCTTCTGTTCTGTGAGTCCTCTTGCCAAAATCTGCCTTATCTGAAGAAATAAAAGCTGTCAACTTACCGTCCAGCTATTGCCATCCTGACATTTTATTAGTCTCAGTGTACTAAATACTTTTTCGAACCAGTGGGCAACCTACGGCAAAAATTAGGTTGCCCATCAGAATTTTAGGTTGCCCCACCTATAAGTTACTACTTTCCTCAAATTAAGTAATGTTACATACATAAGCCTTTGACAATATTTCTAACAGCCTTTAGTTAACTGATACTAGTAATAGCCATTAATACCTAAAATTAAAAAGCATCTACCGGATACAGTGGTGCAAGCCAATTTTGGGGGGGGGGGGATTCTTAAAATTCAGGTAGCACACTGGGCTACCCAGGTTCTCAAAAGTAGGTTGCCCCAAGTAAAATTTGGTTGCCCGGTGCAGCTGGGCAACCAGGTATTTTGCATGCTGCAGTCTCCACCAGAGATTCCCTTTTTAGGCCAATTTCTACAATTTATCAGCCTGCAAAAGGAGCCTGGTGGAGACTACTATTTTATTGTGTGTGACAAACCTATAAGAATTTTTTCCTTGGTGCTCTCAGTCATTGAATTACTATGGATAATTGTGCCCCAGTGACTACTAGTATGTTGAAGTATTATTTGCAAATCTCGACGGTCAAACCCAGTGCACGTTCCCAGGAAAATATTAATTTTCGTATGTAATTGTAGTTAAGTTACATCATAAAACACATGTATTAGTTTTCTTATGGGCAAGATGGCGTGCATCACGTGATTTGAATGCACGAATCAGATGCCAGGAATTTTGGCGCGAAATGTAGGTTCTGAAGCAGACGACATTTTGGACCCCGACAGACGACATTTGAGAAGTTTCCAGGTTTCTCACTCATTTTAGAGCATTTAGAGAGTACATTTGTCGAGTTCAGTCGTAGATAAAGGTTAGTTTGTTGTGAGTTTGTAGAAAAAACGCCAAAATTTAATCTTTTTTGGAAAATTCTGACCGCCGATCATCCGAATGGGGAGGGGGGCGAGATTGGAACGACGATTGCGTTGTTGCTATAATTTCTTGCGTAACTTGACCTAAAAATGACTTGAAAACGTTTCCCGTTCGTAAGGATAGTATGCTTGAAGTTTGATGCTGATTTCTTGGTCGTTCAAATGAGTTTGAAGTGTTAATTTTTGCCGAAATTAGGCGGATATTTGGTGACGATGAGTGTGAAAGAACCCTTCCGAGTAGAAGACCTCCTGGTCAGTGTGCGGGAGTTACAGAAAGGTAAGGAATAATTTAACAATTATTTTAGTTTTATCGAAAAAATATTGTTCATAAGTTATGAATTCTTTGCCATAACGCTGTCAACAACTAGTGAAGTCTCCTCCAAACTAATTCCAGTTTGTTGAGCATTTTTAAATGATGTTTTGCTTGCAGAAAAGTCATTTCTGGAACAGGAACTAGCTGAGTCAAAGAGGAGGACAAAAGAAACCGAGAAAAAACTTGATGAAGGTATTTTCTTGGGTTTGAAATTCAGTTCTGCACTAACTGCATATAAAAAATGTAGAACGTTCTTGATTAAAGCATTTACATTTGTAGCTTACAATCGTTTAGTTCGTTTATTGGTATCTGTTCACATATTAAGAAATATGCTGAACAATGTTAATATTTATGCAGTATTTAGAGAGCCTATTTTGATTGAGATTTTATTATTTTTCCTCCCCCAGTAAGTCAACAGCATCGCCAAATCTCAGTACTCTACAACAAGATGGTTGGTAAGTTGGAACATAACTTTACATGCGTGTCTGTGTGTGTGTGTGTGTGTGCGTGTGTTGTGTGTGTGTGTATATGTGTGTGGACACGTGTGTGTGTGTCTGTGTGTGTGTCACTGTGTGTGCACACATGATGCTTGCGTGCGTGCATGTGTGTCTTCATATGCTTATTTGGTGTGTTACCTTGTACTATTTCTATCGTCAAGGAAATTTTGTATTTTCTTCACACTTTCAGAGACCTTGAAGATTGCTAAGCACAAAGTGGACCAATCACAGCAAATGGCAGACAAGTAAGGCAAAACACAAATTTGAGAATAGTGTCTTCTCTTTCTTTCTTATGGATTTAAAATGTTGAAAATGGCATGCTTAGATCTTCTTGTTGAAATCAATAGAAGATACTCTATCTTATCTTGAAAGTTCATCTGTGTTGGTAGAAGTCATTATGCAGCAAGATTAAACCGTAATGTCCAACACAACAAAATGGACTCACCCAAATTTTTGACTGCACAACTCCAGTCTTTGTCAAGGAATGAACAATCCACCGCTTCCGTGACGTCACGCAGATAACACACGTGACTCCGTGAGCAGTGGATCACAGGTTGCAGAAAGTCTGTGGCGCCCCCAGTCTCTGTTGAGGGATGGTTACTGTTGATACAATACTATATCTTGTACATTTGTTTTGTGAGTTTAGGCAGGAGCAGGTGAACCAAGAGAAGAGAGCCAGTCTGACTGAGCTCAACTCCAGTATTGAGCAGGAGGTTCAGAGACAGAGGCAGTACAGGTGAGGTTACATTACCTGTTAACACTCTCCAATCAGAGGTTTAGGCTTCGACTTATTTTTTGACATGTTTTAGGGAGTTTTTATTGGGCTTTCAGTTTTGTACTGGTACCGGTATCTTGTTTTACCTTTGCGTGGCAAATGGTAACTGCCTAGCCAAGTTGATACTGTCTTTGACAAAGGGCTGTGTCCAGATTTCAGTTTTTGTCCACTCCACTCATTTTTGGGGGATGGGGTTGGCAAGGATGGCTGAAAGTGCTCATAAAACTAGGTGGGTCTGGGCATGTTCCTTGGAAAATTTCAGAGCATTCAACCCTCTTAATCGCTGTTTCGCAACCACTGTGAACAATTTCACGATTTACAGTTTACTTTTACATGTATTTCTCTTCCAGTCGTGAGTTTGAGACCCAGCTGGATGAACTGACGGATGCTTCTCACCATGCCTGGCTCTACTTTGTAAGTCACATCAATCTTTTATAACATTCATTCATTCATTTCATCATAAAACGGGTATCCCATTCAACTAGTAAAAGCAGCTTTCCAATGGGGCCCAGCATATATTTACACAGGACACCAGCATCTTCTTTCCACCATCATTACTTGTACTAGTCTAGTTGTAGCTAGAACCTTGCAGTTGATGTAAACCAATGTTTACTTAGGAGTGTTATTTCAATGTTACAACCCAGGCTATTGTTTAAATTAGCACATTATAGAAAAAAAGGACAAACATGATTACATTTACAGTCAAGCAACAAAAGGTGGACAACAGTCATGTGCATAAAACAAAGTCGGCACAACGTTATAATGTCAAAACAATAAAGTCATTAAGATATTGAGATGTTGATAATAAAATAGGACTAGGAAGTCGGAGATGAATGAAAAGATTTTACACTAGAAAATGCCAAAGTGATGCAGCAGTGCCAGTATCAAAGTTTAAGCAATACCTTTCTTATCTTTGAATGTAGTCTTGACTTTTTTCAAAGCCTAGTTTTACTCATCTTGTTTCTTTTCCCAGAAAGCGGAGTCCATTGAGAAAGAACTGAAGGACTTGGAAGCCATGAAGACAGAAGCTGAGAGGTTAGGTCAGTACACTTTTTTTATTTTTTTTATTTTATTGGTTCAGCTGTACAAAAAACATCCAGGGTTGCCCAACTAGTTACAAAACTTTTTTTTAAGGGCTAACCCTGGACAACAAGCTACAAAGATAAGGACAGGACATTGAAATCAAAGTTGTCAACTCATTACATCTATAGGATTATCTATATTTAGCTGAAACTAAGGTGGTTTTTATCCCTGAGATAGTAATTTTTAAGTTTTAACATGTGAAAAGTCAAAATTTGTTGCCAGAAATGGTTGCCTGCCCTGTCCTTGGTGCTGAAACTTTGTGTTGTGAGGTACAGAAATTTACTAGATTTTTGCCAATGGAAAAATTATTAGACAAAGCCACAGACGGGAAAAATAACTTACTGAATGGAAGGTAAATGAAATAATAACTGTATTGGCATAGGTTTTAAGTATAGCTTTGGAGGTAGCAAGATATTTTGTAGCATATCAATTTCTACGCCAAAAACAGTTACTCAAGCAACTGGATATGACTAGATTTTCCAAATTCATATCCAGTTGCTTGAGTAACTATTTTTTGGCATATCTTGTTACCTTGATGTCTAACCTTCACCGACATATTAATTTCTATTGATGACATAAAGCGTTTAAAGAAGTTACATTACTTTAAAGTGGCAACAGGCAAAATGATTGTGATTGAGGTAATTTCAGAAATGATTTTATCACGTCCCTGTACAGCTGAACAACAGGAAGAAGAAGTGTCAGCTCTTACCGAACGACTCAATGGTGTCAAGCTTCAACAAGGGATAGGTGAGCAAGTCATTTTGGTTGTCAATTTTTCATAAAATCACCAGATTACCATGTTCTGCATAGCACATTTTTTGTATGAATTTTGTAGCAAAACATGCCCCACATTTGTCGATTTTATATCAGTATGAAACAGAATAAAACTTTCTATGAAGGCATTTCAACTTTGGAAGTCTTGCTTTGCACTTTGCATTTTTTTCTTGGCATCGTAGTGCCACCAAACAAATACAGAATCACTATAATTATACAATGAAACATAATCTGCATGATATTTAAGGTAGAATCCTTTTTTTACATCTAAAAAGTACAGAATTTTTTCCCTGTAAATGAACTGTTTACAGATACCTCCATGGATGAGTTACAGGAAGATATCATTTCATATGAGATGCAGCAGAACCTGTAGTAAGTTAGCTCACCAAATTCAGTTACATAAAAGATGTTCATTCAGTTTTTGTCTGTTCAGGTTTTGTTGGGAGAGGTTGATGGCTATGTAACAGTTATAACACAGATTGAACTAGCTTTGGTATTGTATTTTCTTGTGCTGCAAACAGTGTGGCAAAAATGTGTAACGGTATGCAGTGTTCGAAATACCTGCCTGCAGTCTGCAATCTGCAGATAGATTTTCAAGATTGCAGAAGAAAAAATTATCCAATCTGCAATTTTGCAGAAGGAAAAATAGGCTCCAGATTCATTAGTTTTCAATTTAGCAAACTAAACTTCCAGGCCCCAGGGACAGACTGTTCTGAAACAACAGGAGCTTCTTCACTAATTTGCATCATCCTTGTCTTGACTTGTCTAACTTTTGTTTCCTTTTGGACTTAAAAAAAATTGTCTTCACTAATTTGCATATCAATCCATAGTTCATGCTTATAAACCTGAAATTCTCCTGCAGTCCAGTAATGCTACTGTACAGATCTACAAAGCTATATATGATGTAAAAAAGGAATTATTGGTTTGAGAAGGTTGTAGTATGGAGGCTTGTGTATTTGCAGAAAGGGTTTCCAAATTGCAGAACAAAATTTGGACTCTTCTGCAATATTGCAGAGCACTGAAAAAAAGTATTTCGACCACTGGTATGTAACTTTTATGAGAGTTGCTTTCATTTATTCATTTGTTCATTCATTCAATTATGTATCCTTTATTGGTGCATCAATTCATCTATCATTCAGCCAGCCATCTATTAACTTACATTCATTTGTTCAGTTATTCATTAATCTACTCACTCACTCACTCACTCACTCACTCACTCACTCAATCATACCATTTTTCATTCATTTATTGTCAATATTGTTCACTCATTCATTCATTCATTCATTCATTCACCTACTCCCTCCTTTCTTCCTTCTGACCACAGTAGGATGTTTTATGAAGAGAATGAGATGGTGCATGGTCTACAGACTGCCATCAACACCACCTACAACGTGCTGCAGAACAAGCTTCAGAGGTAAGTACAGGTAGCTTGCGTAGTCCAGTGGTTATCTACCCTGCCCCTGGATCAAGAGGTTTGGAGTTCGAATCCCGGCGGTTGTAACTCACCCTACATGCATGCTAGTGGAAAGGGTTGCAGTCCTTAGGTTGGGGCATGAAGCTGTGGTCCACTCTTCATTGTGCTTGTCAAAAAGAGCTAGGGGTATTTCCGAGGTACAATGAACCTGTAAATATGGTACATAGCATCTGTCTTCTGTCATGACCAGTGGCTCTACGGTGATCTAAACTACTTTGGTTCAAGACAAACCTTTAGCAAGAGGCCCTACCGAAAACAGAGGACTAATATGATAAGGCTTTTTTTAGTCTGAAATGTTTGATTTTTTATTCAATCCCCCCTCCCAGGCTGCGCCAGTGGGAAAACCCAGATGCTGATAGCCAGGACTGGTCCATGTGTGGGACTGATGAGGGGGAGTCCAGGTCCCCTGTCACTGCTCACTCTGCCACAGCTGACCAGACTATTCAACAAGAGGAAGGAACTAAATGTACAGGTACTTTCCGGCCTTTTTATATGAAAATGTGTTTTTATGTTTACTGAAGGAAAACATTAGATACTGTTTTTACTCAGTTTCTTCCTCCTCCTCTTCTGAATCAAACACTAACCTCTGACCTGGCCAATGACATGATTTGTTGACGTCTGTCACCATGGTGACTGGTGTTGCGTTACATAATGTATTCAGTTGCAATTTCATGGTCTGCTCTGCTCCTGTCACCATATACTACTAGTACATGTATGTGAATGTGTTTGAGTAAGAAGTAACAGAGCAGACCATGTCCGAAGGTAAACATTATGCATTTGCTTTGTAAATGTTACTTCTCTAGTTACATTTGTAATTTTTTTCAAACAGAATTGTGACAATAATTTACTGACACATAGTATAGTTAACAAGGATGGCAGTGACACTAAAAATATCTCTTTTGCCTTCTTCTTTTCTCTCTTCAAACACTTCTTCATTTCATTCATCAAACTTTATCTTACAAAACTGAACTGACAAGTTTGACATTCAAGATGTTTTTGCCGATAAGAATGACAGTCATATGTTGATTATGAAGCAAGTTTAAACTGTAATTTATGTTGATTCAATATCATTTTCTAAAGCATATCTTCTGTTCCATGTAAGTTAAGTACAAGGATTGACTTAGCTTGTTATGTTTAGGGAACATAGAAGTGGAAGAGAGGCAAGAGGCCAGACTGGGCGTCTAAGAAGCAAACAACCCTTTCTTTATAAACTTGGCTTAAGTTTTTCTCATTTCTACAATTGCGTATTGAGCTTAGGTTATGCTGAGATCCTGTCTATTTGCCATCTTAATGTTGAAAAGACATTTCATTTGCTCTAGCTGGAAGAGATCTTGAGTTTGAAAGTTCTGAGATGTTTTCTGCTTGTATCAGTCACTTCTTATGTTATAAGTTATTCCGTATTAAGAAACAGACAGAGCTTTTAAAAACTCAAACCATGTTTTTATTTCTATAGGTGTCTTTTCTCTTAACAAGAAGTGACGTGGCATCCTTATAAATGTGTTTGTACATACAATAAGACACAACATTAATAAAAAGTGGCACAAGGCATTCCATCTGACGTGAACTGTTAGAATTACAGCAATTTTTGGTGCAAAATCTATTGAAGTAATTCCTTAGTTGCTCTTGAGACTTTTTAGTCATAAGGAATCTCTATATACATGGACGAAATGTTTTGAATTCATAAAACCATAACCACCATTCTATAAACAAGTTACACATGGAATAACTTCTCTTACTAAGTATTCCATACTCTTGACTTGGATAAGGCACAATCTGGGGTATAAGTAAGTTTCTGTTTTAATCTAACACATTTTGTTCTATACAAGTTCAGAATTCATGTTACTACAATATTGTCTGACTGTAGAGTGTGCAAATGTACAGTGTTTGCTTCAGCTTCCAAGTTATAAGGCACAATAAATGGTTAAAATTTCACCAACAAGCATTGAGCAAGACCCTCTTTTGGCCAGAACAATTTTGTAACACATTTTCCCCTTTCTCTGACAATGCTACAACTTGTTACGATGTTACAAATGTAAGACCAATACTGAAACTTTCTGAACTGTACATTATAAGTGGCAGCACATTTATACAGTCTAACTCTTCCGACGTGTACTTTCTTCTTTATTTTCTCTCTCTCATTCCCCCTATTTTTACCATATATATTTTGAGAACTGCTGGGGTATGGCTAAACAGTATGAGGAGTTAAGAGTCGCTCATGTTTGCGCCGAATATTTCCCCCATCAGTGGTGTGTACTGGACCATCATCACATTGTCTCTGCTCTCAGCTCCAACCCACTTGTCAAGCTGGAGAAGAAAAAAAAAATCAGGATTATTTATTTATTTGTTTGTTTTGTTTATTAGATCGATCTCCATTAGTTTGTACAGACATGAGTTGCCATACATACTATTCTTCCTGGAGTCTTTAACTACATACTACTATCGTAACAACATGGTTATTTATCAGTATAACATAGTACAAAATGTACAAAAATCTTCTAAATATTTCTTTCAGGGTTGTTTTAATTGCACATTTTGTTTGCAAATTTGTAGAAAAAATTTGTTAAATGTGGCAAGTTCTGGCTACAAAGTTTTTTAAAAAGTGTAGACTTTGCAAAATGATCCAGAAAGTGTCAAAGTCCTCCCACAGCTGAATTTGGAAATTAACAAAATACATAGGAAGTGTAAATTTAAGATGCAAAATAGAAATTGCCACACCTAGGGTACTACTCTTAATGCTATTTTAGCAGTTTGTAACAGTTTGCAACAAATTGTGGCGAGTTCCTTACCGTGGTGGGTGCGGCTGTGTAGTGTAGCGGTTCCACTGGGTTCTCTCTCCAGTTCAACAGATCCACGAACTCCTGGTAGTTCATGGGTGTGTCATCTGTACCAGCAAGCCTGGACAGAACAGGAAACAGTGGTTAGAAACAAGATATTATGGTATTATCAAGTACCTAATACCAGCCCAGAAGAGAACAAGAAGTAGCCATGCCTTTAAGTACCAGAGTAATCAACCAAGGATTGAGGTGTTCAAGTATTCATTCGTTCCTAGAAGTATCGCAGAGTGGAACTCGCTGTCACTAAGTACAGTATAGAGGCATTGTCATTAGATAGCTTTAAACAGTGCCTAGAGTTAGATGTTCAAGAGTTAGGTGTAACAAGCGTGCCTGCGAAGCTGGTGTGTTACGCCGAAAGGCGATTATACCGGCTATACAGATACAAAAGATACATATTGTACAAGGATTTTGAGTCCTCTGTGTTGTACTGTTCCTATCGGTATTTTCAAAGATTTCTGTTGATTCAAGAAGTTTTATGATCTTTCAAAGACTTTGATAACATATCTGCTTCATCTATACTTGTCCAAAAGGTAGTAATGTGTGTTAAACAGCTTACAGTAGATCTAATTTGTGAAAAATTGAACATGCCATTGTTTAAGACAAATTATTTGCAGAAAGTTTAGTTACAAGGTAAATTAAAGATTTTTCGGAAAGTATCCTTACTTCTCCAGGATTGCTCTCAGCAGATCATCAGAGACGGGAACGTGGAAGGCCTTGGACACCATCCTCACCTTCTTCCTTGTGATGTTTCCAGTCCTGAAACAGGCAAGGACAGAAAAAAGTCAGGAAACTATAAAATAAACTGCAAGAATTACTCCTCACATTCATTATCATTCTTATGTAAGTATAGCTACAGTCAAATGTAGACAATAATGTACTAAATATACAGTTACTTTTTTTTGTTTAAGCACAACAAACAGTTGACCATTGCGTCAATGTTGAAACACTGAGGAAACTCTTCCTGTCAATATTGTTGGAAGTCAGGTTTGAAACAACAACTGGTAATTGGTATGGGAACTATTAACCTTCTAGTCCCTAGACCGTACACACTACAATAGAAAAACAAACAGAAACAGCAACAACCATTTTAAAAAAATGCTAAACTTCTCCCTACCTGCTTGTATCGTGGTGCATCATGAGTTGTTTGAGGCGTGTGAAGTTCTCGAAGTTGTGCTTGCGGAGCTGCTCCTGTGCCACGCCCAGTAGAACGTTCATGTTCACCTGTTCGTCCTGACGCTCGCTGAAGTACCGGCCGAGAGTCATGATCTCATGCTCGACAAGCTTGTTCCCGCAAACCTGCGTCAGGAGGTTCCTGTAAGGGGAAAGGATGAACTTATGAGACGGTGCAATCATGGTTCTACAAGTCAGTAGATTCCTGAAGGGGAAAGGAAGGACTTATGAGACTGTGCAATGCTACGCCTTAGCAGATTCTTAACAGAAAAAATGGATGAACTTATGAGATGGTGCAATGCTAAACCTGAGTCAGCAGATTCCTAGAGAAAAACAGAATTACATGTATTTAAAATTCATTATATTGACTGAGATTTAACAGATGACTACTGTAATTTGCAATTTTTTCGTGGTACTTTTATGTTTGCAGTTTTTGCCGTCACTTCTTAGCCCTGTTTTCTTGTTGTCCTCTTGCAAAATTTGATAGTCTTGAGATCCAAATACATACATTGGTATGTTCTAAAGATGTGGGCCTTACCTGAAGACTTCGTATGGGATCTGTCCGGTGCTGTTGGGATCATTCCTGAGGAAGAACTGTTTGATCTCGTCCGTGTTCTTCAGGGCCTGGTCCTTCAGCTTGCCCAGGATGTTGTGCACATGTGCCACTGGGAACTGGGGGAACAAGAGGCTTCATTTAGAATATTTTTCTTCAGGTCTTTCAAAAACACACTTTCTATTAACATACGACAGATAGGGGGCCCCGCTAGCTAGATAGTCACAGTTATTGACAAAAGCGTGAGATGTAGTGTAGGCTACACTGATTCTAGCAGTTTTTGTAATTTTTAACACAGGACGTTTATGATGATGCAATGTACGTGAAATTATGGCTTATTTTATTTTTCATACTCCTTTCTAGAACTGCATTCTAGGTATCTATAGTGGTTTATTATGTAGCATGCTAATGAAGTGATGGCAATGGTTTCTGTTTTGGAACAGTTTTAGTATGATCCATACAAGTTTTAGTATGAGCCCTGAAAAGACAAGGGTAGCACTGGGCTGTGCTTCTATTAGGTCACACCGACTTAATTTTATGGATGACATCCTCTGAAGACCCCCAAACTAGTGCGCGCGGGCGAAAAAAAGAAAAATCCGGCCAAAAATAAAAATGGTACTAAACCACAGTAATACAAAGTCGGTATTGTGAAGTTGGCGTATTACATAGCGACATATACGACAGGCCGGCACATGCTGGCTTTTTGTGGAATTTATGAATCGGCACTGTAGGTATGTACTCAGTCGTGAAGCTTCGGCAGCCTGGGTGCCGTCCTCCAGAGTTACCACTGGCTTCGTTGTCGCTAACCACCATGGACTACCCAGGCTTTGAGCCAGGCCAGATGTCATCGGATGTCATCCATAAAATTAAGTCGGTGTGGCCTTACCAATATAGAAGAAATATGGGTGCATTTCTATCTAGACCAGTTAGTCCTTTCTTGATCACAAAAATTCATAGCTGGTTATGATGGACACAAACTAGAGCGTTCCTTACCTCAGGGCTGTGTTTCTCCATGTACCTGAAGGCGTACTCGTCAGCGTCGATCAGCACAAAGATGTGGTTGTTGAACTGCACCTTCGCACCAACGAACAGGTCCTGTGCCAGGTAGTACGCCGAGGGCTCGGACTTGTACAGCTCCTGGCCGGGCTTCTTCACGCGGCCACGCTCAAGGAACTTTCCACCGATCACACCTGGTGGTGGAAACGAAAATATTAGAGCGAGACTGGCACAAAAAAGTCACTGTTTCTTTCAAATAGATAATTTGTAAGCTTCAGCTCAATTGAGGATGATGGAATAAAGAAGTTTCTTTGCCACGAATGCTTCAAATCCTTTGGCGTAATACATGAGCTTTGCAGGCAAGCGGCGTGGGGGCAGCTGGCTACGTATACACCAAACGACTTGTTACACCCAATCTTTGCACATCTACATTGTGTAGCTGTAGGAGTTAAAGCTTTCAAGTGATGACAGTGATGATTTCCCAACTGTAGTAGACTTGGTGGCAATGAGTTCCACTCTACGACAGTTCTTGGAAAATATGAGCTTTACTGCAAATGCCTGACAGTTTTCAAATTCTATCCAGTTGCTTGAGTAACAGTTACTTTTAAGTTAGTACATATGTGCACTGCTATTTTAGACCCACCAGAGTTCCTGACTGGAGGCTCAAAGACCAGCAGAGTGTCGTCGGAAAGGAAGTAGGAGATAATGAAGCGACGGTCGGCGTCGATGGGCTTGGTGGTGTCCATACGGGCCATGAACCGGAGCACGTTACTCTCCAAGCCATGTCTGGTGAATAGTGAGAAATATGTGAGACACATCATGAAAGTTCATCTGTGTTACCATTAAAAATGTTTCTCACATGTTTAAACTTTTTATCCAACACAAAGAAATCTCTCACTCTCAATCTAGAGCTTTCGACCAGTCACTCTGGTCTTCCTCAGTAGACTGACCCAGTGAAGCTAATGTCACGTGGCTTATTTGACGTGGGTCAGTCTTCTGAGGAAGACCAGAGTGACTGGTCGAAAGCTCTAGATTGAGAGTGAGAGATTTCTTTGTGTTGGATAAAAAGTTTTAACTTTAAACGTGTGAGAAACACTTTTAATAGTGAGAATAGAGAGAAATGTGTGTTAAAATTTTTAATGGTTTAGGCATCTTTTCTTGTTCTTATCATGTCATAAGGTGCTTGCAGTCATACATATAATATATGCTGTAATAAACCTTGTGACTGTGAGTCATACATTTAAACAGGCCCCCTTGAAAATTGAACCAGTAGGAATTTTGACCAAATTTGAGCATACATTCAACAGCTTTTTTTTTAAGTTCTTCTGGGCCTCCTTGTAGGAAAGTTGAATGACTCCTTGGCCAAATCTTGTCTTTGGTTAAGTCCTTGAAGGTACTTGGAGGTCAGGTGTGCCTTAAGTAGTGTTTTTAAGGGCCACTTTGGAGGTCATCGGACTTGAAAGACTCCTTAAGTCTGCAGCCAATGAACTGCACTTAAGTTTCTCAGCTGCCAAGAAGTTGTGGTAGCTAAGAAAGAATGAAAAAGTGTCTCTTTTTAATTCAGCCTGCTAAGGTAGCCTTTTGGCACAAAATTTGCATCAATTAATTTAACATTGACAATTTGAGAAATTGACAAAGTTTTCACCCCAGACTTCTGTTTTTGTGGGTGTCCTTGTGCTAAAACTTCACATCAAAATGTCAGATATTACCAACAGACTGAAAGATAGTTTTCACTTCAGACTTCTGTTTTTCTTGATATGTCCTTGTGATGAAATTTTACATAAAAATGCATCCAAAAACCAACAGACTAAATTGGTGTGGCTCAAAAACAAACAAACAAACCCATGTCCTCATGCTAAAATTTCACTTAAAAACGTCTCAAAACCTTTTAGAACAACCTTCTGCTTTTGTGATGTCCTCATGCTAAAATTTCACATAAAAATGTCCAAAAAAAACAACAGACTTAATTGGCCTGGCTTACAACAAACAAACAGACAAACCAGCCCACGCACCTGTCCTTCTCCATAAACTTGATGAAGTCCCTGCGGGGAGGTTTGGGGATGAGGCCAGCGCAGGAGCAGAGAGAGTCCTCCTCCGAGCCAAAACCGTTGTATGGCGGAACCACGCGGCCAGGGCGGCCTGGTGCAGGCGCCTTGTACGCCATCGGCCCAAATTCAGCTGGAAATGAAAGCATTACAATGTACATTAGATTTCTATAATCCCCATCTTCTCTAAGACTCAAGACACTTATTTTGAGTCATTTAGAATAATTAGAACTAAGTTTTTGCATGTTTTTGACATGTTTTTGACATTCAAACGCAGGGCCCTTGTACTGCATCAGATCAAACTCAGCTGGAAAAGGAAATATTTCATTAGATTTTTATTATCATTGTCAGCTTTCTTAGACTTTATCCAGAATATTCTCGCTGCCTATACTTTAAGAGCATCTTCTCTAAGACTTCATACAGTAATGTGAGGGATTTTGAACCAAGCAAATGGTCACCAATTCAAAATATCTGCGCAGTCTATATCAATATTGAGAAACATTTTCAAGAATTGGGGATACCATATCTATGGCACAGTGCATTCTTTTGCATTTTCATTAAAATAGATGCTTCACAACGCCTTTCTATCTTGACAGTGAAACGGTTCAAGCAGGGAAGCAATTTGTCATTGAGTATTATTTCAATTTGTAGACAAAAAACTCACTTCAATCTTTCTTTCAGGTAGCTTTCAGGGTGAGTGACTGAAAATAGGATAGCCCTTTTACGAAATAAACAACATTTTAACACACAAAGCACTGGACCACATGACTTACTGATGCCGTATTTGGAGCGGTAGTACTCGCGAGTGAACTCATCACAGTCACAGATGACCATCTTACGGCCCCACACGTTAATCACACTCCCGATCGTCAGGTCTCCATCGTGGTAGAAGTCAAGGTGAACTGCTCCCGTCTGGAAAAATAACATTGCAAATTAATCAAAATTGATAAGTGAATAGCAAAAATATGCTTATCAATCAGGGAGTTAGTTTTTAGACTTTCTTTTGAAGTTCATGTACATTGTATACTTCACGCACAAGCTTCCAGATCCCTTTTTTTATTCCGAGCCAAAATTTACTTTTTAAAATAAATTTTCTGTAACTTTTTCTCAAATCACAAATAATACACAAAGCATACAAAAAGCATTCTTCCAATATGTTGACAATTTCCAGTGCAAAAAATATGTATTAAACAGTATTATGTTTTGAACAGTGTGTGATATCAGATTTCGAAGTAATATTGCTTGTTGAGTAAAGAGTCTTTTTTCACAACCAAGTCTTTTTATTCAGGCAATGTTTTGGTGACCGTCTGTCACCTTCCTCAGGGCAATTCTGACTGGTTCACATTGCACTGCAGCACAGGTGTAAAAAGAGTCTCTTTACTCAGTGTCTTACCAACATTATAGCTTGTTTCACGTACCTTGAGACTATCCAGGATGTAGCGCCCTCCGTGTCCTGTTGGTCCAAAAACGTTCAGCACGGTACGGTCTGTTTTCTCACCAGGCTGGTTTAGAGGGGTCGGGGCATTCTGGAATGGAAGGAACATCGTAATTTAGTGAGAACAAAACATTGTAGTTTTAAGATCAGTCATTGTAAGTTTGGAGGTTAGTACTCTTACCCTTCAAAAACTTGTCACTGCTGAAAGAATTCTCTAGTAACACTGTCTTGTACTATAGTCATTCTTCTAACTTCAAGATGTTTTCATTGTTCTAACTTTAACATTTTAGTTTGCAATATGCTGAACTATTCGACCAATATGAAAATAGAGTCTGGTGGAAAACAGTACCTAATTGTGTAATGCAGACACAGTACTTTCAGTGCTGGTATTTGGTAGCTTTTCAGGATTAACACCACTCCTATCTTAAATTCATCAAAGTTTCTAAACATACATTACTGGTAGATTTTAATGTGCAAGAAACAATAACATAAGATGTTGTGGCCAGCAGAATGGATAACTATGTATAAACTAATTAACAAGTAGTTTTGGCCAATATATTAGGAATAATTATGATGATGAAGGAATAATTAAGATATTAAGTAATTAACCCACCTTGGGCAGCCGAGCTCTGTTGAGGAACTTGGGCGCAGCGTCCCGTCCGGAGTTGGGCGTGATTTTCTCCCGGATCTCGATGGTGTCGTCTGCGAGGAAGTAGTGCATGACCATCTCACGGGAGTCTCCGAACATCGCATCGGAGTCGTCCCAGTAACAGTAGAAACGCAGCACCTGAAACGGTGTGTAACAATTAGTATCCAGTAATACATGTACCGGTAGTAGAAATGTCAAACGGCATTGTGGTGTAAGGGTTAGTATGCCTACATCTAAATCACACGGTCGAGAGTATGGAAATTTGTCGGAACATCGTATTAGAGTTGCCCCAGTAGCAGTAGAAATGCAGGACCTAATACGGGCAAGTACAACCATTCAGCACCAAGGACAGGGCTGTTTGCCAACTGCCATCTCCTAGCACAATTACAGATATCTCCCACTAACTTGGCTCAGAAATTTAAAGTATAAAGAAAAATTATTGACCCAGTGTTGACGTCACACTTCAAAGAAGCCAGTCACGTGAAAAGTCTCACTGGGTCAGTCTACTGAGGAAGACCAGAATAACGTGGAAAGCTCTAGGTGAGAGCAACTTCTTTGTGTTGGATATAAAGTTTTAACTTTAAACATGTAACTACCAACACAGATGAACTTTCATGATTGTGTAACATTTTGTTGTGATTTACGAGTTAACAAAACAAACAAACAAACAGACAAACAAACCTTTCCGTCATTGTCCAGGAACTGTTTGAGCGTGTCGTAGCGCTCGTAGGGGCGCAGTGGCTGCATGCTGTCATCCAGCTGCTTACGGTAGTTAGAGTACGGGTCGGTCGGCGTGCCCTCTGGCAGATTCACCTATACATCAGACAGTAAAAACGAAAAAAGGAAAAATTAGACTGTAGTACACAATCTCTCTCTGTTACGGTCTGATTGGGCCTTTTTACTAAAAACTTGTGACCATACACATCTAACTAGGACCTCCATGTCGGCAGAACGTACTACGCCTGCGCAAAACCCCCATTTTTCATGGTTTTTGTTGGATGTTTGGTCAACATTGCATCAACATTTGCCTGTTGCAGACAATATTTTTTCTGACATAACATTTGGAAACCACAGACAGAGTGATAACCTATTATATGCATGAATTCGACCTTATATGAGACCTTATATTCTGCCAAAGTGCTTTGCACAATACATTACGGGTTTTGCGCAGGTGCAGTACGTTCTGCTTACGTGTTTGTAAGACCCAATACACACCTGTACTTATTGTGCACAATTACTACATACCTGTACTCCCAGTTTGCGTAGGAAGTTTGCTGTAAACTGGTTACAGTTGGTGAGTTTGAAGGTGCGCCCGTAGAGCGTGATCTCCTTCCCAACGTTGAAGTGCTCAACGGTGTAATACTCGTCCTCATTGGGAGGGGGGAGGGGGATGCGGTGCCGACGGATCAGGGTACCTGGGGGGAGGGGGGGCAGGGGAATTAGTATCAAATTTCCAAGTACATTGGTGAATGTTAGACATCCAGGTAACAAGATACGCATCCAGGTAATAAGCAAAAAAACAAAGCTTTTCTGACAACTCTCCAGTGTCACTGACGAAAGGTAGCGGATGCTACATGAAACGTCTGACCGTTTCCAAAATCATATCCAGTTGCTTGAGTAACTGCTTATTGGCGTATCTTTGCCAAATCATTCATATGTACTTTACACACAATCAGATGTAACACGATGTTTTCATTCAATTCTACCATTGTACTAAAATTGCCTCATCTATTATTCATATCCATATGAAACACATGCATTTATCTCCAATTCATTAATTATTAAAAGACAGTCCTTTTGCAATGCAGAGATTTGATTTTCAATGATATGGACACTGAGTGAAAGAAAGATTCTATATTATTCTTTCTTCAAAAATTGTTCCAGAACAACAAAATATATACCTGTATAATGATATACTTGTAAAAGATTTCCCTACCTTGTGGGATGCCGCTGTTTTTGACCTGTGGTTCGTTGACCTGTATGGAGTCATCCTCCAGGTAGAAGTAGACTTTACACTTCCTCACTCGGAACTGTTCTTCTCGCTTCTCATTCACTGCCTCCTGGAAGTACGCGTCGAAACTCAGCACCTGTGGAAACGGAGAGAAAAATGTCTTAGAATAAAGAAGACATAATTATACAAATCAAACCTGTATTGACCAGCTCTACAAAAGGACCACCTGGTCAATGTGACCACTTTTTGGTGGTTCCTTAGATACTAGTAGTTTTCCCTATTGACCAAATAATGTCTATATTGACCACCTGTTCACATAGACCAGATGTTATAAGTCTTCTTGGATACTGTAGTTTTGACTACATATTAGTTTGTAATGTTCATGTACACATGTATCAAGGTTATATTTTGATTAACTGCCATTCCTTCATAAAGACTAGAGTTGTAAGACTTGTGTTGAAAAGTTAACAGTCCAAAACCTGTCTCGGAATAAATCAATTGTAATTTTTCCTTCAGAGCGATTTCTGCCAACAGAGATGATCTAATTGTAAGCTTTCTAGCAGTCTTTGGTTTAGCCCAAAACCTTCCAACATCACATGGATAAGATCGGATCCCCGTCAAACAAACAAACACACCTGTCTGTCGAAGGCGAGCCATGCGGGCTTGTCGCTGCCCTCTCCGCTGGGGAAAGCGCTGTGTCGTGGCTTCAGCTTCTGTCCGGGAAGAGGCGCGCCGCCGATACCGGACTTGTGCTCGCCAACCATCGTGGAGATGTCGTTACGGTAGTCAAACAACTGCGACTTGTGGAACTTGGTTTTACCCAACTGGAGGGGAAAAATTGTAGGATTCTTAAGCTCAACTTCAGAAATATCAAACATATAACACCTTTTGTATGTCTAAACAGGTGTAGTAGAAGTCATTGAGGGATTTAAGTGACTGTTGTCCATTTTTAAATATATCTTGTAGCACTACTAGAATTTATTGAGTGATTTTTTGTCGCTAATGTCCATAGAATTTGTTGTTGCTGTCCATTTTTTAGATGTTAGAGTATTATAGTAGAAAATAATTTACAACACAATATATATAATATAACTTAGCAACACAGTTCACTACTAAGCATGTTCAGTTCCAAATGTCTGAAAGTTAATTTTTTTATCTCTGTGCTTTTAAAAGTATTACGTTTAATATCTTATGAAAATTATCAACTTGCATGAAGCTTCAGTATAATTTTATATTTGCTGGCAGCATTTTAAAACATCAAAAAGCAAATTTCATATTTCTCGAAGCGTTAGAAACGAAAACCATACCGGAATGGCGACAGGCACAAATGATGTAAGAATCAGTACAATTTTGCAAACGACACGAAAAATCAAAGTTGTCTTAGCACAAATGTCTACAAAACTTTAGATTTTAGTCTTATTTGGAGTAACAAATAGTTCATGAGACGCCTCCATACCATGTTGCCCACCCATTTATAAATTCGACCACGAGTTCCAAAAATCAAACACATATTTTCCCCAAAAAATTCCTCCAAAAACCGACAATCAAAACGCTCAACTCACGTTTGGGTTGAAGGAATTCCCTGGCAGAAACGGCAGAGCCATGGCAAAGTTGTTGTGGTCCTCGGAAAACGTCTAAAAGTGGATGTAAAGAGACCGAGCCCTGCTTGTGAACTGAATGAAACCAAGACAGAACACAAACTGATGTACACAACTCAGCTGTTTGCCCCGTAGTTGTGTACCGTTGCTAGGCAATTAGCATATACATGACGTCAAGATCCATCCGCCATCCTTAAAAAATGCCGCCCAAACTCCATTTACTTAGTTAACCTATTAGTAAAGTTGCAAAGATATTCCTCAATCTTCAATTAATTACAAAAAAATCCCAAAAAGTTTGTCCATATAAAGATTTTTATCTTAGCCCTGAATCTATTTTGTTCTATGCGGATGTAGCACGACAGGAAGTAGTAAGCCCTAGCGACCACCTTTGACCCGGAAGTTCTATCTCCGCCGAACGCTTTTAACGCCGCCTAGCAGGTTTAGGGCAAATTGCAACGCCCACAAGTGACAAACGTATGTGTTGACATCTCAAACATGTTTCCAGTGGTATTCTTACCATTTTCCGCTGATACTAAATGAAATTTACTACATGCTGTTACATTAGTACTTATCTTTGCCCTTGACTTATAGAATGTTATCTCTATTATCATAATTATAAATTTTCAAGCAATTTTACGTGTGACTTAGTTGGTGGGGAGGGGGGCGTGTCGACATGTTTGAATTCCGAACGTGTGTAAATCTTATATATATATCCTCAGATTGGTAGAGTGCTCGCTTTGTAACCAGGAGGTCGTGAGTTCAAACCCCGGCAGGGTCATACCAAAGACTTTAAAATGGTACACACTTCTTTCTCTGCTTTATATATAGCACTCAGCACATATGAGAAAGAGTGTGGGAAGGTCAAACACACAGCACTACCAGCGGACTAGCCCCCTGCTGTAGTGCTTGCACAACTGTGTGTCGCCCAAGGGCTACGGAAATGGAGATGGGCACCACCCTACGCTCGGTAAGAGCACGGGACACCTTCTTCTTGCGATAAGCTTTCAAGACCTTATTTTTCATTCCTCCCCTGTAGGTTCCTGCTGTGACCATGAAGGAGAGACCAGACCCGTGCCAGAGGCAGGCCTGTGATATACAGGTGTGCTTACAAGGTGGGAAAATTACTAGTATCTGTCATTGAATTATGTCCACAAAGCTAAAGCCTTTAGTAAAGGTCA
The DNA here is from genome assembly GCF_001625305.1 of Branchiostoma belcheri. Lineage (NCBI taxonomy): Eukaryota > Metazoa > Chordata > Leptocardii > Amphioxiformes > Branchiostomatidae > Branchiostoma > Branchiostoma belcheri. Next base: position 1,391,513 of record NW_017804442.1, read on the forward strand.
TTATAAAACAAGTGTATTAGAAACAGGAGGAGCGAGTAGAAACAGAATGACACTCCTGGTCCCGGGCCGGGGATTGAACCCACGCCAAACCCGAGCACCAGCTTCAGACCCAACGCTCCTACCGAATCGGCTAAAAGGTCTAGACCCATCGGCTGGGTCAGTTGGTAGCACCTATAAACCCCTCAATGTTACACTTGCAAGCCATTGTTTCATGTTTTGATTTTTTTTTACTGCTGCAGCTAACAACTACAAAGAGTCTCGGTGTGAGAGTGTTCTGCGAGCCATGGAGAGGTGCTGTGAGAAGCCCTGGGCTCAGGACTCAGTCTGCTGCTCTGGGTTCAGGAAAACCAACAGGAGGAAACAGGAGGACAAGGAGAAAAGATGACAGAAGACACTGGGAAAGTGTGAGAGTGTTCTCTGGACTAGTGTCTACCAGACTCTTTTGCAGGCTGAATAAATACATGTAGTAGTAGAAATTAGCCTAAAAAGAATGTATTACTGGCTAGGGGAGTTGGTCGGCCATAGAGGGTCCAGTTTGCCTTCATCTATGGCCGGCCAACTCCCCTGGCAAGCTACATTCTTTTTAGGCCGATTTCTACTACAAAAGAGTCTGGTGGAGACTATCTCTGTGCAATGGAGAGGTGTTGTGAGAAGCCCTCCGCTCAGGACTCAGTCTGCTGCTCAGGGTTCAGAAAAAACAACAGAAGGAAACATGAGGACAAGGAGAAAAGATGACAGGACACTGGGGAAGACACACAGGCTGAATGAATAGTAGAAATCGGCCTCAAAAGAGTGTAGCTGGCCAGGGGAGTTGGCCAGCGATAGAGGGGCCCAGTTTGCCAACGAAGACTAAGAATACAGGAAAGTGACTGATTTGCTAAAAACTCAGAAAAACTTTCCAGTTTGGAAGTTGTGCTGACAGTGCAGATAACAATTGTCCTCATGAATCAAAGTCATTTGGATGAATGTTGACAACATTTCTGGGTCAGTGGGCTAGATTTCAACCCAAGTCTTACTGCTAGAGAAGCCAACCTAGTCCTTTGTATATTTTAATTTCAATGTATTTATACATGTAGCTTGTCATTTTACACTATGGCACAATTGTCGTTTAAAGAAATTATCAAATTAATTGTTGTATGATGTTGTTTTCAATGACTTTGTGAGAACAATAAATTTGTGAGGTCTTTCATTGTGCTGCACAATTTTTATGTTTTAAAAGCTCAATTTCGAACATTGGACTCAAAGTTTGAGCCTTTATCTGTCCTTCTTTCCATACCTGACACTGAACAAGTCAAGCAAGAGCTTCCATACACGTGCCAGTAGTTTATACACACAAACACATCAACAGGACATGCAGAGTACAGGTCACACTGAACTATTGCTTTAATAGCTTGTAATCCCAATCTGTAACAGGAAAATGCACTCCAACTCTACATAATGTACAACAAGACAAACACTGGTGGCTCATGCCCATGTAAAATAAGCAGGTTTTGACCCAATCCAGACCCTTTCTATAAGTGTAAGAAGACTACGCATACCAGGTCACAGAATATAGCCTCTACCAGGCTTCGGGAGGCGGCTGGAAAGAGTAGAAATCGGCCAAATAGCGAGATAACATACTGGGGGAGTTGGTCTATTAAAGAGTACAGTTTCGGCTGCAGCAGACTGTACTCTCTAGCAGACCAACTCCACTGGCTTGTCATCTCTCTATTTGACCAATTTCTACTCTTTCCAGCCGCCTCCCGAAGCCTGGTAGAGGCTACACAAAGTACACTGATTCTCCCATGAACCAACAATCCAACATGGCTGGGGAGGATCACATAACACAGTTATCAAAACCTTCTGATCTCACAAACATGGAAATAATTTTAGTCATAACATATGAAGTTTACATGTACACAAAAGATAGCAGGATCCATGGACTTTCAAGCTATACAATTTTACGCTATACAATTTTATTGTGCTGCACACATAATTCTTCCACTTCAAGCAAATCAAGAACACACTACAGTTTATGTGCAAAACCTGGTATCTATAATAAACATTTCTCACTTCCACATTTTCTACACAGTCTTCTCTCTAAAAAAAAACAACAAAAAAACAGCCTTTTCAGTAAGGCCTGAAATAATGGTTTTGTACATACTTCTTCTTCTGAGTTCTTCTTTTCATCTTGACAGACAATCAGTTCAATGTACAGTAGTTGACATACTGGTAAGTTTAGCAAGCACATAGCTTGCTAGCATGTATATGTGTGTATGATCCAGTTATGGTTGATATGTGACATGTTTGCTACATCTAGATCCGTTAGACTTTTTGTATCAAGAACTGATTGTGTCACTTTTGGCTTTAGTATGTTGCGGTTGGTATGGACCATTCTACTTATTTCAGAAGGGGGGGAGGGGTGGCACACTTGGGTTACTGAACACTGTACTGTGTGTGTTTCAATACTTCTAGGCTTTCCATATACACACTCCACTGTAGCCACCATGACTCAAATAAGTTTTAACATTCCATAATAATTTCTTTGATTTTAAATCTATAAGATGGACACTTGAATGTGAAGATGTTCCAGCTTCTACCAGGCTTCGGGAGACGGCTGGAAAGAGTTGAAATTGGCCAAACAGAGAGATAGCAAACTGTTCTCTCCAGCAGACCAACTCCCCTGGCATGCTACCTCTCTATTTGCCACGTGACAAGCTTCACTGGGTCAGTCTACTGAGGAAGACCGGAGTGACTGGTCGAAAGCTCTAGGTGAGAGAATTTTTTTGTGTTGGACCAAAAGTTTTAACTTTAAACATCTCTCTATTTGGCCAATTTCTACTCTTTCCAGCTGCCTCCCGAAGCCTGGTAGAGGCTAAAGAAAAAGTTCCTTTCAGATTAGACTTTTAATCTTACTATTAGTTAAAGTAGATCTTTTGTTTTATAAGTGTCTTTCTTCTCTTTGTTGTTCTGAGAGTGATCATGAAGCCAGTCCTATCAGGAAGCCGCCAGCGAAACCACCTGCTACCACCATGTTCTCCTGCATGAAGGTCTTAGCCTGGGGGAAAAGAAACATGAAATGAAAAAGAGAAAGGCCGCCGACAATGCAGTACCTTAAACAAGGACAGGGGGCATCACTACCTGAAACCTGTATATGACTGACTGTATATGATTATCACATCAAGCCATGTGACAAGAGAACTCCAACAAGACGAGAACTTAACCGGGTTGAAGAAGAGACAGAGTACGTCTTGAAAGCTCCCCAGTGTAGCTGAACTTTTCTTGTGTGTTTTTGTATATAAATATTTTGTCAAAAGAGAATTGAAGACAGCATTTGTATTTATTAATAATAATAATAATGGTTTATTCGTCATTCAACACTTGTACAGAAAGGCAGGCTCCATTAAATGGAACCTGAATTGTTCTGACAATTACATCGGATTAATTAATAAAAGGTTAGCACACATTAAAATCATTATACGTCATTGATTATTAATATGAGATAAGTTAAAAGGTCATTCATTTAAAATAACAGATGTACACACAAATTACAGGCAGGATAAACAATTCTATGAACAGTAGGATATATATGTATAATGCGGACTCTGAAGTAAAAGCTAGGAATTCAGCATCCGAATCATGTAAGGAATCGCACTAGATCTATATCTTTCAGTTCTACAGAACACAGAGTCTAGTTTGTGGGATGAGCGAGTCGTCCTGCCACTAATCGTGGTTCTAGACGGTGGCAGTAGATGACGGTGCAGCTTAGACTGTTCAAGGGACTTGGCAAAGGTCAAAGTCAGTTTCTCTTGTATTTGTGGAATGGACAACCTAGAAAATTATCCTTCAACCTGTCATACCTTAGGCCATACCAATTTAATTTGTTGGTTCTCGGATTTTTTCAGAAAAAATATGAAGCGACAGGGCGAAAAAAAATAAAAATAAAAACAGGTCTTGGCATCCTATTATAGGAAATGAGCCATGAAGTTAACACAAAAGGCTGGGTTGAAATTTAAACATTGAATTTTGAACTTTTAATCAAACCACTGCAATGATAGATGGGAAAACTGTAACAACTAGGAAGAAAAGGACTTTCCTCAACTGTTGGGGGGCAAAACATGAGCATTTTTCAGTTGATTCAGAACCAGAATCAATTTTTTTTTTTTTGCAAATCTGAAAAAAACGAAGAGGTGAATCCGAGAACCAACAAATTAAATTGGTGTGGCCTTATTGAAAGAAATATGAAAGAGTGCAGCACATGTCTCTGTCATTTTCAAAATCTTTCAAGTTAAGGCCACACCGACTTAATTCTATGGATGACATCCTCTGAAGACCTCCAAACTAGTGCGCACGGGCGAATTGAAAAATTCCGTCCAAAAATAAAAAATGCTACTAAACCACAGGAATACAAAGCTGGTATTGTGAATTAATGGCAGTACATAGCGACGTATACGACAAGCCAACACATGTTGGCTTTTTGCTGAATTTATGAATGTATGTTTTTACTGAGATCTTAAGATAAAAAGTGGACCAAAAAGTGGATCTTTGAGCCTTATTGGGGGGGGGGGATTCGATACGGGTATGGTATTTCTGGAAGTTTTACCTGTTGTAAAATCTGTGCGACGTCAGGGTAAGCCTTCTCGGCTTGTTTCCCGATCTCCTTCTTGTACTTCTCCATGTCCTTCTCTACTCTCTTCCAGTTAATCTTCACATAACCTGCGTGGTTCGCTATCTGTGGGAGACATGGAAAATAGGTGTGAATGGGTAAAAACATCATATCTGGAGCTTAGCAAGGTAACCTGCATGGTTCACTATCTGTGGAAAGATGGAAAAATATGTGTGAGAGGATAAAAACATATCATCATATCAAGAGCATATTGATGTAATCTGTGTGACATAATGGGAGATGCAAGAACAGGACTGCAATAGGAGTTATAGGTCATGGGTGTTCCAATGAATGGCCAATGTTAGGTAAGTGGACATGAGATCGAGACATCATGGGTTTGATTCCTTGTGTTTCTTGCATTTGTGTCCTTGAGAATTGTACTTTTCACGACTTTCTCACTCCATCCAGGTGTAAAAAGGGTACCTGACTTCGGTTGGGGAGCTACTGGTAAAAGACTATGCATGGGACCTTTACCTACATGTAGGTTTTACCAATGGGTGTCAGTAAAAATCTAGCATGTAGCTGATTCCTCCAGACATGTATGTACTCACCTGCAGCAGCAGGAATCCTCCCCCCACAGCTGTGGCCGCCAGCTTCCCCACCTTCGAGAACAGGTAACCTGCACACCTGGGGTGGGAAAGGGAAAGTCATCTCAGGAGAATTAGTGAAAGTGATACGTGTAAGGCCACAGCACAGCCTCACCAGGATATAGACAAAATTTTCATTTTACGTCTAGGCCACACCAATTTAATTTCTTGGTTAACGGATTCGCCCGCTTCATTTTTTTCTGATTTGAAAAAAATAAAGAAAACCAGAATCAACTGCAAAATGCTCATATTTTGCCATGAACAGTTGAAAACAGTCCTTTTCTTCCTAGTTGTTACAGTTATTCCATCTTTTAATGCAATGGTATCATTAAAAGTTCAAAATTCATTGTTTAAATTTTGAACCAGCCTGGTGTGTTGACTTCATGGCTCCTATTGTACCATTTGGGGCCATAATAGGATGCCTAGGCCTGTTTTTTTTTTTTCTCACCCACCCGCTCCATTATTTTTCTAGAAAAATCCGTTAACCAAGAAATTAAATTGGTGTGGCCCTATCCCAAAAATAAAGTTATTGCCTTTTGACCAAGTTGCATTGGTACCAATCTTGCCTTTTACTTAGCTGTGCCCTCTTGCAGAGGAGGGTGAACTGCAGCCAGCTTGGTACAGATGCTGATCACATCCAAATGCTAAGAAACGTCCATGTACTTGATACTCTGATTGTGTAGCCTGGGTGCCATCCTAAGTGCCCAGTGACATTAGGTAGCGGACGAAAACTATGGAGGATGGCACCCAGGCTACTGATCGTGTACTTGCATTGATCAATGAAAAGTTTATTGCAAATTCTTGCCCGGAGGCTAATTACAAATTACAAAACATAAAAGAACAATTAAATAGAGTATAAAATAACTAAAGTCTACATGATAAAAGTAGCTGTCTAGAACTATAAGTATATCTAAAACTATGTCTGATCAATGTAATGTGTACAATGTGTACATTCTGTAAAACATTCTGGATTCCACGTGGGTGCAGTACATTCTTAGCCTCTACCAGGCACCGTGGATTGCTGGAAAAATAGTAGAAATTGGCTGAAATAAAGGAATAATATACCAGGGGAGGTAGCCGGCCAGAGAAGCTCCAATTCACGACCCATGGAATTCTCTGGCCGGCTACCTCCCCTGGTAAATTATTCCTTTATTTTGGCCAATTTCTACTATTTTTCCAGCAATCTGCGGTGCCTGGTAGAGGCTTGTACATTCTGCCTAGTCTCCACCAGACTCCTTTGTTAAAAAGCTAACGATCATTCCCCACAACCATTGTCTGAAGGACCAGCCAGTGCCAAGCGCGAAGTTCCTAGGGGAATCCAGGGGCATCCTCCCCCGATATATTAAACCCTCTGAAATGACATTTCCTGTGTTTTTGAGAGGATTTCAATGGAAAAAATCAGTCATAAATTTTATCTAATGAGCAGTTTTTCTATCATGTCAGACATGCTTTTGAAGAAAAATCTTGGACATTTTAATTTTTAGTAAAAAGTGGACCTTTTCAGCCTTGTGGGGGAATGTGCAGAGATTGCTAAAACTCAAATGGTAGAAATCCTTTTTTTTCAGCATCCTACAATATTGCAGAATGTCAAAACTTTGTTCTGCAGTTTGCAAATACTTTCTGCAAACACAATCTATTCAGCTTAGCTGAATAACAGTAAAAGAAGTACTAAATTTTGCCCCTAGAAACTGCGCTATCTGGGTTTAGAAGCAAGATATGTTGTTTGTGCAGCACATCTGGGCAAAACTGACATACATGGAGGCCAACACCATTGAACCTGTAGCCTTAATTTTTCAGTCTGCAAAATTGCAGGCTGCTTAATTTTTCTTCTGCAATATTGAAAATGTCTGCAAAATGCAGACTGCAGATGGGTATATCTAACACTGCTCACCATCCCGACACGCCACCCACAGCGATTTGTGTGCCGACAGACTTGGCGGAAAGGTCCTTGGGAAACATGTCCTTCAGCCAGCCTCGTCTTCGTGCCTCAGCCAGGTCCAAGATCTCAAAACCCTCGTCCCGTTCCTCACCTGAGGGAAACAACATTGTTTTTTTATTTGTTTTATTCTGAGTAGAGCTTTGTCTCTGAGCCTTGGCCTGGTCCAAGATCTCAAAACCCTTGTCTCCCTTCTCACCTGAGGGCAAATACATGCGATTGTTTGTTTGTTTTATTCAGATCTCCAGTGTCTTCCTGTGACATCTTGATATCAAAACTCCACTAGACTCTCTTTTGGAGTTGGGAAATCTTCATAGCCTGGGTACCATCCGGATTTTCGCTACGCAACGCTCGAAAAAATCACGTTGCGTAGCGAAAATCCGGATGGTACCCAGGCTAAAATCTTCATCCGTTTCATATACAATTCTGGTGGAAAGTGATGCATGTTAGATAATATAACAGTTCTTATTACTTTGTTTTGACATACAAGATTCTAAGTCTGTCTGTGGCCTGTTACATGTATGTCTGTACGCTTGAAATGTCACGTAATACATGACATGTATCTCCAAGAAGATGTTGGAGAGGGCATTGCAACGTTTTCCTTACATAAGGAGCGCTATGTATATACTTACTTACTTACTTTGGTAAGTATATGTATTTAACCTCCTTGGTATATGACAGGAACAAGACTGACTGATAGAAAAACAGACAGACAGAATCCTGTCCGGAGGATTTTTCTCACGCCCTCCCCCCACTGTGCGTGCACACACTCCAGCCAGGGTACCGACTAGGGAGGGTTCAAAACTTCACTCGCACCAATACACACACAATCACACACACATACACCCTCTCTAACAACCCGCTAAACGTCTCAAACAATGCTCACACCAGCCCGACACAGGCTAATCCCACAACAAACGCCACAGTGGTGGAATGTGTCTGGAAAGAGCAGTAAACAAATTAGCACCAGGGTGAAAGAAACCCCTCGCCCGCCCTCCCCCATAAAATTCGGACTGCTTGGCTAACTTTCGCTACGGCATGTGATTTTCCCATGCCAATTTCTACCGACAAAAACTTCGTAGGAGCTAAAAAATGAGCTTAATGTTTGACAGAAACGTAGAAATGCTGCTTTTTGGTAGCTGTTGTGTACGAAAGTGCGAAAGAGCGGAGTTTTTTCAGTCCCGATTTTGCCAGCTCTCACCGTTTTGCTGCCTTTCCGCCATCTTGCGCAACTGAACCCGGAAGTGACATAACCTCCGTGGGAAAGTAGAAAAATTCGAGCCTGTCCTTGAATAAAATCTCAATTTTTGAAGCGATAACTTGACAAAATAACGTCAAAATAGTATGTTTACATCATTGAGGGTAGGTACACATAAAAAATAGACATCTCCAGTTCGCCAAACTGTAAAAATAAAAAAATTTACAAATGTCACGTGCCCAAACATGCGTCTTGGTACCGTCCATTTACCATATTTGGAGGGGAGAGGGGGTTCGCTAAGGGTACTTTTATTTTGGCGGGAAACAATAGGTCGGGTCATTTGAGACCACCGCTTGCTAGAAATCGGCCGCATGGGTCTTTCTTTGAATCTTTTTCTTGGAATTTAGCGAAAACAAGGAGTTTTTTAACCTCCTTGGTGAAAATGACGATTCCTGGGGAAGAGGAGCAAAATGTCGTCCCCGAACCGATGGATACAAGCGAGGATCCACCCGATTTTGCAGACATTTCGGAAGAAGAGAAAGCATTTTGTATGAGGTGAAGTTATTAATTTCTTTACGAAAATTTATTTACTGTATCTATGCAGTTGAAGGTACAAATATAACTTTTTTTTTCAAACGAATAGTACTTTGCTCCAATAGCACCATTGGATGAAGATTTCTTATTGTTTAGGAGGAAAAGGCATTTTGCTGGGATTTAGGTAAGTTTTTGTGGCATTTTTGACAGTCTTTCTTTGGGAAAATTTAGAATTGGATTTTATTTACTACAATGTATATCTATGCAGTTGAAGGTATAAACTTTACAATTTTTTTTCAAACGAATGATACATTGCTCCAATAGCACCATTGGATGAAAAGGCCTTTTGCTGGGATCATTTATGTAAGTTTTTGTGGCATTTTTGATAGTCTTTCTTTGTGAAAACTTAGAAGTAGAACTGGATGTTATTTTTCTAAATCCATGCAGTTGAAGGTGCAAAAAAGTTTATTTCAAACGAACGGTTTGCTTGAACATTAACATTGGATGAAGTTTTCGTAGAGTTAAAGTGTAAACTACATGTATATTATGAATTTTGCTCGACTTTTTTTTAAACGAGTTCATAAGAAATGCTTTTTTCCATTGTTGTACTTTTTCGTCCAAATATTGGGGTCATTGACATTTTTGATGAATAAGTTAATCTCAACCACTGAAAAAATATATCCTATATATATAGTTTCTTTCATTTTCGGAGAAAATCCTTCTTGGAATCTCATACGGATAATTTTGTTTGGATATCGCTTTATTTCTTAGAAATTTGTACTCTATTTGTTTATTATTGTTGGATAGGTTTATGTGTTGTTTACCCGCAAAACTTGCCATTTTGAATAATATCTGGGGCGAATATTGAACACCGGGGCCGTCCCTGGTCTTGATATTGGATTACCCTAATTTCCGACAAATTAATGAAAATTGGCGAATTATGCAAATTTATGCAAATGAGGTGGAAATCTGCGCAGAACCAGGAACCTCGTCCTGCGCCAACTTTCCCGCGGGTCACGTGGTGGCGATCCCGGGCGCTGATTGGTCAGAACCGCTCTGTTTTATTACACGGCGTGGTGTTTCCGGGGACGTCTCGACAACTTTTACCCAAACTTTTGGCGGCGAAATTTTTCCCGAATTGCGTACAAAACATGAGGAGTGTTCCCTCGGACCATGGAGTCTACCCAGAGCACAAGTAGTGGGCATGAGCGCCGCAAAATGGCCGCCAACGGGCGAGGAACAGTTGCATTGACGCCGCTGGAAAGGCAGGACCTATACGAGTTGGATAGGTAAGGGTCCCCCCTAAAATATACCCCCGTCCCGTCCATATTTCATTGATGCAAACCGAAATAAACGTGCTGCAACGTTTTTATGTTGTTTTTCTGTCGTTCTAGTCGCTTGTTCGGGTTCCTGCGCTTAGAAGCGGACGAGAATGGAGCGGCGAAGAAGTCTCTACTCCTGAAGGTAGGTCCCATCGCCCTCCCTCTCTCTCGGGCCAGATCGGGCTCTTGCATACGAAACAACACACCAAATTCTGCAAAATCGG